>NC_061515.1:14990000-15347500 GCF_022379125.1 Scophthalmus maximus | reverse complement strand
TGAACAATTAAGTGAGTGAAAGGTCTGGTAGTATTAATAAGGTGACGCATTTCCTTTGTGCTGTAAATCGTGTTGTCATTTTTTTGGTGGAAACCGGGTCCTGGGGACGAATATAAAGGTGGAATTTGTCATTTGTTTCTATCGCCATTACACTGCAAGTCAGTCAGTCAATCCTTTTTTTAAATCTGTTAACCCTTTTAAAAGTATATATAACATTGAAAGACAGCTGACAGCAGTCACATCAAACCGTCAGCACTTTCATTGTGAGCATGTAAGCATAAGAATTAGCTTTTTAGCTCAAAGCACCGCTGTCCCACAGTACTGCCCCACAATGTGGTTGTCGACTCTTGTCAAACTCTGGTTTATCGGACACGTTGATCCTGCTTCATCACACTCCCACTGTATATCACGGTTTAACTTTATTAAATGGGTTTAACTCCTCCTAGTTGCAGAGGAATTGAAGGGGTCGAGTTCCAGCAATAAGTAATGAGCTATTAAAAGAAGCAATGGGCTGTGATGTCTGCAGTAGCACATAAGCAAACTCATTTTAACTACCAGAGTTCAGGTGGAACTTATTATGGAGATGTCTCAATATCATCAAAGTGCACTGGTAAATCAGGAACCACACCACACCGGGAGGCAGGCCACATACTATGAGACACAACAAAATGCAGATTATTTGGGATTAAGTCCACAAAGAGACCAAGAAGTACATCACAAGAAGTAATCCCACTTGCCCCAGGGAATAAGTGAAGCATCTATTGTATCTATTTACAAAAGCGAATAATTACGGACCCAACAGCTATCTCGTTGGGTTGACTTCTACCAATTCTCCCAGAGCAGCAGGCAATGGCTATCCAAATTGAAATGGAGGAATAAATTAATAACACAAACAACAGCTCCAAAAGAACCAACAGCGATTAATATCACACTGTGTCTTCACAGTTACCAAAGGCGGCTCTTCAGAGTGTCTTCTGACTCCCGCTGAGGTGGGAAAGGAAGGGGAGAGAGGGTGAGGAGCGGGAGACAAACAGATGGCAGAGTGGCCCCTATGTGCAACTGCCTGGGTGATTATGGACACAGCTGTCAGTCACTACGAATGTAAAAAAGAGTGTGTGTGTGTGCGTGTGTGCGTGTGCATGTGCGTGTGTGTGCGTGTGTGTGTGTGTGTGTGTGTGCGTGTGTGCGCTCGCACATGTGTGTATTTGATTCTGGGAATGCTGTGTCCGTGCTCTTTGTGTGTGTGCGACTAACTCCCTCATGTGTTCCGCAGTTCCTTTGTACTCAACATGTCTCTGTGGTTTTACATTTGATCCATGTGTTTATTACTACAACACATTTTTTGGAGACATGTTGACGAGTTCACATACAAAGTTTAAAAAAACAAATGCCAGATTCACCTGCTCACACTGCCACCTCTCTCTCTCTATCTCTCTCTTCATCTCTCTCTCTATCTCTCTCTTCATCTCTCTCTCTCTCTCTCTCTCTCTCTCTCTCTCTTTGGGACTGTGGCTCCATGTGATTCTTTATGTTTAGGTTTTACCTCCATCTAGTGTTGCTTCACTTCATAGCTGCTTTTAATTGTATGGTGCATATTCCCAGGGCGCAGCTCGAACCTAGCCTCGTTCCGCTCGACTTTATTTGATTTGACTGACAAATTTTATGAAAAAAAAAGAAAACAGAAATTAAAAGTTTCCTTACTAAATAACATTTCTGTTATTTGCAAAATGGGAGCAATCATTTTTGTTACTGACATTATAAAAGCTGAATGAACAGATTTTTTTGGGGGGGGGGGCACAAAGCTGGGAACATAACAATGATTGACAGTTTTATTTTTACATTAATATGACGAACAGTTGCTCATGTAGCGACATTAGCATTAATCCGGAGACATGTTTTTGTGACAAATGTAAGTCCACTGCCTCAACTATGAGGGTGATATCAGGCTCTTTTGCTGCTACATGCTCCACTATGGCCACTTACATTGACTGTCCACTGTTTGGTGCTCCTCAGGTAGTTTGCAATGGGTTTATCGGGTCCTTTGGCTGAAATCATTCAAATTTAAATTGATTGTTAAAAGACGCCAAAATGCTACAATGAGCTGAGAGGCGCTTCTGAGGTTGAACGGTGATTCTCCGAGGCTCTTCACAGCGAGCGACCCCAGCCACATGGATGTAGTCAGTTCATGCAGTGTTAATATCAAACTATTAATTTGCAGCAGCTCTAAGCACAACTCTGGATATTGCCCCTAAAGGAGGTGACAACCACAAGATTTAGCGGCGATGGTGTTCAACATGTGGAGCAAACAAATTTTCCCCGTCGTATAATTCACTTCCACTGTCACACGCACAGCGGTATATGTCGAGTTATGATATACCGGGATAACATCAGAGCCAATAAGCAGCAGCTATTAGCCAGCTGTGGAGAGAGTTTTTGCCGAGGCAAATGGGGAAAAAGGAGCAATCATGGAGTAAAGGGTGTGCTGAAAGCCATGAATAAAACATGGCATGAAAGGTTGCAACAAGTGTCTCAGCATTTTATCTTAGATTATTTTATACATGTCATTTATCCTTATCAAGAGTATAACTTTGCCAAAGTGCAATATTGTGCCTTGCTCAATTGGCTGAAAGGGCAACCTCTACCCTCTGGGTTCAAACTCTGATTCCAGCCTGCAAAGTGGTCAGCAGCAATGCTACATTTTATCTGAGTAAATGAGTCTCTCCGCGGCCTCTTGTCGTCGTCGTCCTTGTCGTGGTTTGAGGTGGCAGAGTGGGTGTGTAGCGGTCCCTCACGCCGTTGATCCAGTTATTGTACTTGCATATCTTGGAGTAGACGGTCGGGTTTGCCGGGTTGCGGCAGCCATTTCCGAACCACCGCACGCCCTGCAGCTGGCCACCGCACATCATCACACTGCCACGGTCACTCTGGAGAGATGGGGGGAGGATAAGCTACTGCTGTAGTTGTTGTTCATGGAAAATGCATGTTAAAAACTAATTATTTGAATTTAAATGAAATGAAAATGCACTGGTATAAATGGAGGAGGAATAAGGAAAGAGAGGTAGATTATAATAGGTTGCACGACATATAAGAGGCAAGAAATATGCCGATCTGCAGTTTCTCTGGGTTGCGGCCGTACTCACCAAGCAGTTATCTGTGTTTAGTTGACCAGCGCAGACCATTGTCGGGCTCCAGTACAGGTCCACTGGGAACGTGTTCATACAAGTCTGATCGTCCACAACAGGCACAGTTATGCACTTCAGACGCTGAGCGGGCCCAACTGTTTCAGAGAGAACGGAGGTGAGTCATTGCTCTGATTCTTTCAAACTAAGTACCCCAAATCACGCTGGTTCGTAGTCTGAATTTATAGCATGAATACAATTTTCTCGTCGTGATGTATTCGGTATTTACTCATCGCCCTGCTGCTCATTCTTTGACAAAAACTCCTCTCCTTCCCTTCAGCAGGTCTGGATTAGTTTCCATTTATGCATTGCCACATGCTGGCACCGGTGCATGAGGTCTAAACCTTTAGTAAATACCATTTTCAAGGTTTTCCGCTTTTAATTAGTCTCAATCACTGACTGGGCATTTTGACAAGCAATTAGAAAAACTCGTCTGATTAAAGAAAGCCATTTTAGTCGTTATTAAAATAGAAGGTTCATGCCTTGTTAGGGCTGCAGTGACCAGAATATTGATGAACATTTTAGCAAGTCTGTGGCCACCCGCTTATCAGAATCCAACGTTTCCCAGAACCGTGATGAAAATGTAGAAGTAACAGACAGTGCTGCATTTTTGCAGATTATCCTAAATGCTTTAAAGAGGTGGAAGCTACTTGTCCCAAGGATGTCACTCTTGTGTGCATGTTTTGAAGAGGACATAAGGGGCATGTGCAGCCAGTAATAATAATAATAGCAAGAATTTAAATAAGTAAGTCTTCAGACATGTAGAATGTAATGATGTAACATCTCAGTAGTAAAGAAATGAAGGTTATTCTAAACACAGAGTCCCACTAAGGCTACAGGAGGCCACTTGCTTGGCCAAGAAATAGTCCTGCACAGCACCTCCTGGAAAACCACAAATGTACGTTTTCATGTTAGATAAACAAGATATAACACGTTATTAGTGAGTTTACAAAATGCTGGGGGGGGGGGGATTTTGTTACTTCTGGACAGAGTCTGACAAGCTGTCTCCCCTCACTTGCAGTCCTTTTTTTCTACGCTAGGCTAACTGCCCTCTGGCTCCAGTTTCTCTGGCTCCAGTGGTACTAATCTTCTCATCTAACTATTGGCAAGGTAGTAAATGAGCACATTCCCCAAAATGTTGAACTATTCCTTTAAAATGTAAGCTTAGAGTTATCCAGTTTTGTCAATTAGTTTTTTGTTATTTTTGGACTGCAGGTTTGGTTGCAAGCTCTGGTCTTTTTTGCCTTCTTCTTTGTGTTGTGGGGCACTGTTTAAACTGTACAGAAATATGGGTATTGTTTGTATCTGTAGTTCTACAAGCACACGATTATGGATGCACGGTGCAAGCACAGCAGTTCGCTCATTCGCTTTCATACTGAGAAACGGAGGAAAAGAACAATACTCGTCTGACATCTATATGCCAAAAGCATGAAGACTGCAGGAAACCACTTTTCCCTAAGGTAAAAAATATCTACAAGTATCTAGTATCCGCCTCTAAATCCACAAATTAAAATGCAATACCTGTGAAAATTAACCATTACTTCATCTAAATCCCTGCAAGAAAGTAAATGTGTGTATTTCCCCAAAATGTCAAACCACTTGCTTCAAAGTTATTTGGATGAGAAATGGTAAATGGACTGTATTTATATAGCACTTTTCCAGTCATATAGACCACTCAAAGCACTTTACAGCAAAGTCACATCCACACACATTCATACAGCGCTGCTATTTACCACGCATTTTTCTGTCACATTCCGACATTGTCGGAAGAGCCGTCAGAGGAAAGTTAGGGTTAAGTGTCCCGAGGACACAACGGCATGTGTACTGGCGGAAGCTGGGATCGAACCGCCAACCTTCGGGGTTGGTGGACGAACGACTCTACGTCCTGAACCACAGCCGCCAAAGAAAGCCTTGCTTTCAAAAGAAACCCCAGGGGCCTTTCGCTGATACTCACAGGGGCGCCAGAGTTCAATTTTTTTGTAAGCCAGGGAATATTTGGGAAGTGGATTAGGAAACGTTGGTTTATCCCGCAATTGCGCTGAAGGTCAAACGTGGATACAAGTTGATGAGGCGTAAACGCCACAGTAGCACCTTTTTTAAATTCACTTACAGTGATAGGGCCCGGTGGAGCCCCAGCCGCTGACATGGCAGGTCTCTCCAGGCTGTGGGCAGCGGCTGGGCATGGACGCGGGCTGGACGTACTGGTTGAGGTGGGCCGGCTCGGCCAGACGCACCATGGCGAGGCTGTGGAGGGGCGAGCGGTAGGGGCTGTGGCGGATCACGTCGGCAACAAGGATGTGCTGCTCCGTGCCCTCCTCCACGAGGACATCATGTTCTCCTAGGGATGCAACGGTGGTGTAGGGTCTGTAAGTATACGTGGGATGTGAGGGCTCTGTGGTATTCAGCTCAGGCGGATCTTTCAGGCCTCAGGTGGAAACATGAATAAGGAACAGTAAGCCTTCATCTGACAACAACAACAGGCTAATTAATGTTGTTTATTAAGCAGGAACAGAAGTGGAATATGCGTTGTTCTGTTAACAGTATAGTAAAGTATTTCTAACATTGACTTCTTAAGAAACCGCATTATTACAGATCTAAATGCAAAGACGCATCCCATGACTCCCTGACTGCCTCGTCTGCGGGCACAAGGCTAGAATAAAATGCTATATTTTACTGATTTTGTTTATTAAAACTGCATTACATCATGTGCAGTGCTTCAGAAATCCCTTTTTAGAGGGAAATAAAAAATACAAAGTGTTCTGCCTCTTAATCCCTTCATGAGAATTGTGCGAGACACTAGAGCAGCTGCAGGCTGAAGGTCATGCTGAAAATGCTGCAGCAATAGAATTAAAGGTTAAAAAAAACCGCTTTATTTAAATAAAACATGGTTGGATTTTAACAAAGCAGAATATATCAAGCACTTCAGCCAGGTTTTACCGAGTCCAAATGTAATTTAACGGCTGACATTTTGGGGAAATTGGATTTGCATTAAACCGAAGTACGGCTTTTAAGATGAAAACAATGCTTACAACAACAACTTTTTACATTTTGTTTTGAATTTTTAACGATTTTGATGACTGTATGACAGATTTTTAGTACCTACCTGGGCGCACACTCAAAGGAGGTCACTATCCACCATCTGTCGATGAGAACTCCGCTGCAGGACACTCCGCCGCCGTGCAGGTAGACCTGCCAGGGTCTGGAGTGAGGCTGGCACACCTTGTCGTCCCCCAGGGGAGACGCTCCTGTGAAACAACCACGAGAACAATCTAATATTCATCTTGTTGATTCTAGACACAACATGGTAAATATCTACTGTACCTGCAAGACCCAACAAAGCAAGCACCAGAAGGAGACTCATTCTGTATCTCCGTTGGTTATTTTTAGTCTGGAAAAGTGCAGTTTTCCTGTCGACAGTGTGTGATGACTGTTTGCTTCTTTATACCTGCAAACTTTTTAGGGGTCAGTGGGAGGAGCACATTGCTTTATTACTGCTTTGATTCATTTCCAGTTCAGCCATAACCTTTGCGATAACCTTATCTGAGAAATTTTCAACACATCCACGCTCAGTTACAGCGACACACCTTGTTTCCTGTAACCTTTTGTTCCTTTTTGCGGAGAATTGATGGTATATGAAATACATTAATGAGAGATAAGAGATTACAGTTTTTGTGTTTTGGGTAAGTTTTACGTTGTTTTCATACAAAGACCTGAAGTGCACAGCGTCTTGAAGCTTAGTGGGGCGATATTAAAACCATATTTAAGGTTACTTTGTGTGAACCACACACAAAAATAGACAATTATGTCAAAGCCTCTGTAGCACCACGAAAGGTAATAATTAAAAATGTATGAGTTGAGATATGATCTAGACTGCCAGGAAGTTTTTATTAAATTCATAATTTACCACAATGTTACTGTAATACTTTGCAGTTCGTTAATATTTTACCATGATGCAATATTAAAACGCTTATCTTAAAATATTGATTGCACAACTCTGAATGTCGCTTTGCAACTGGTGCCAGTAATATTTTCTTTCTTCGAGTCTCTAAAAAGATGACTGACATATAAATTAATTCTATATTCAGTTAACTTCACAAAGCTGATTAAACATTTCCTGGGCTCAGATTTTGTGACAAGATTCACCCCAGGAAAAATAGATGATGGTAACTCAGGCTCAGGAACAACTGGTGAACTAGTTAAATTATTACACAATGTTACACTTTCGGGAGACATTTGACAAAAAGGTAACTTTGATGTCATATGACTTAAATGAAGAATAAATCTGATTAACCTCATGCCTGTATAATATCAAACGAAAACAACAGTGTGCCTCTGCAATGGCAACAGCCGTGGTCACAGGCATTAAACAATTTAGTTGTTGGCGTTGACCATCTATCCATCCATCTGCCGTCCGATTGCTCATCTTTGTGAACTTGGACTCAAGGATGATGCAGTTCGGTATTCAAAGGTCAAATGTCACAAAAACATTTTTTTGGGCAATCGACTCAAGAAATAGTTAATTTCCAAACATGTAAAATGATGATTGATGACATTTTATTTCCAAAGGGTCAAAGGTCAACTTCCCAGTGACATCGCAATGTTCAGCCAAATAGTGATTTTTCTACCGGTTATTTAACGCCCACACCTCAGCAACAGACGGGGAGATTTGACCATATTTACTGAGGCAGTAATTCTAGATGATTCTCCAATATGTAATAGAAAGGATTCTCTAATGACAATTCTACAATACTAATGATGACATTATATATATATATATATATATATATATATATATATATATATATATATATATATATACTGTACACGCACACACACAAGGAAAATTCCATCTGGCACATGTACCACATGATGACTTGATTTATTTAACAGGGACAGGTGATATTAATAAACATTGCTATAAATAAACCGAAGTGAATTATTTTTCATCTGTAGTCCCTGGAATATGGATACTACAAAATCCTAAAAAAAAGAACAAATATGACATTTAAACTACAAAGTTTCTCATCATGTATGAGCATAGCCCTCTTATCACCGGATGCACTGCACACACTATCTCTGACAGGTGCACAGTTTAAAATAAATATGGAAATGCACTCATATCAAAGCTGAGCATGGAATCGAATGAATTTAACCACACTTTGTTGTGTAATGTCAATCAAGTCTGCTCCTCTCTCACAATAATCTAGAAGTTTATTTTTTTTCTGTCCCGCAGCAGTTGCAGACGCCCCCGCAGATTAAATCAGATCTGATCACTGTTGTCAGTTGAGAGGAAACATGTGAGACAAATTCTGATAGCAAATCCATTGCACTTCTTCTCAGATTAATGTGGTGCAATGGAAGCTGCAGAAACAGCAGATGTATTGAATATGTGGTCACAGCATTGGCAATAGTGATATTTTTTATCCTTATTTAGTCCTTAATATACACACGAATGTGTGGTTGGTCCTGCGGTTCTCTGGTACAGTACACATCTTTTCTAACAGCCAAACATGATGAGGCAAATTAATGTCCTTTGTCTGTGCTTCAGAAGAGGCCGCATTTTGAAGATGTGTGCATTAATTAAAAATCAGAGAATATCAGAATCTACAAAACAAACACAGTCTTTGCTTTCGTATTCATCTCTGTCGGTTCCTCTGCTCTCTCTTCGCAGTTTACTTGTTTCTTTTCATCCATTATTAATTGCAACACGGGCCTCTGTTCGGGCGCTGCACATTATCCCGGATGTAAACACGGGATCCTTTGCATCAGTCGGATAAAAGGAAACACGGGATTTTACACAAACAGGAGAAATACAAACGACAAATGAATTCACCAACCACACATGCGCTATCATTTTTGTATAAATACTTTAATTCACGATAAGATACAAACAGTTAAATTTGTTCAGAGTTGGAATGACCATGAAGAGTCAACTATGAGGGAGAAAGTCACCAGTAGGTGGCGATAGAACATTACATTATTTGCACTCTTTGTTTTGAATGGCTCCTTCTTTTCGAATTCTGACACCCATGGAGAAATCTGTTGGTTGGTGAGAAGATGCTGTGCGCTCCATTTCCCCGGCTAATTTTTTTATGGTCCCAATTGTGTGGTTATCATCATTTGCCACCAGTACAGTGCTGTGACCAAGAAAATAAAACCACACAGAGCCCTGGGTACATTATTTCTGAAGATGCTGTTTGAGGTTTTGATTTTTGGTTGATGTTAGATACGGCAAAGTTCACAATGTCAAAGGGCGCTTTTACGTTGTCGGTCACCGGACATCCGTTTGTGTTTACTGCTGGGAGTAGAAGAAGTAGTAAATCTGGTCCTCTATTATGCCAGAGTAGGTGCCCGCAATTTTGGTAGCATCAGTGTAAAGATTTCTGTAGGCAACACAGAAAGAGAAGAGATTGAATGTTAACTCACACTTTGCTTTTGTTTCATATATATACTGCATTAAGGAATCTGCATTAACAATCTCTTACTTTGCCTTCTCCTCCAGCTTCAGGCCCCTGATGTTTTCCAGGTATTCGCTGGCAGTGTTGACGGTTCCCTGGTAGATGGACTTGACTTTTTCTGTTAACCTGGCCAGAGTCCCCTGCTCCTCGTCGGTCTGCCTCGTCACACGGAAGCTTTCAGCACCTGAGAGAGAGAGAAAAAAAAAATACAAACGGTCAGATAAGTCATCTGGGAAACCAAAATGTGTTTTTGTTGTTGTTGTTGTTGTTTTCCTTCACTGATTTATTCTGTTCTGAATTCAGTTTCATCACCCCAGAATACACTTACTGAGAGCGAGGAGTGCAACAAGCAGGGTAACGACCAGGAGCTTCTTCATGCTGACAGTTGTAATCTGTGAGGAGAGAAAACAAAATTACATTTTTTTTAGGGCTTACCTTTTTTTATCCACTAGGGTGAGACGTTGCCACACGTCCCCCGCCCCCTCACATGGCGTGATAGATTTGTTTGAGCAATCCGCTCTGATCTTTCTACTCCTCTACCATGAGGACAAATCAAATTCTTGACTTTTAGTTCCACTACGGATGCAGCACATGTCAGAAAACTCTCTTAACTCTCCTTAAGTAGCATTTCAAGACGTTTACGCCCTCTCCCATTCTGCAAATAAGGGGTCGAAGTGTCAGTACTCACTCTATTCCTCTGCAGAAATCACGCTGATGAAGAAAACAAAGTAAGAGGCCCCGTTCGCCCGGCCCATTTATATAGGAGAGTAAGTGCGTTGACTTGTCGCTCCCAGAGCCAAAGTGCACCCAGTGTGGGAGATAAACCCGCACTGTTGTCTGTTTTTTTTTTCGTGGGAGCGTGTGTCACATTGTGTTCTGATAAAACATGACAATGATGACTGAAGCATCAAAGGGGGCTCCACAAACGCCACCAGGAGCCCATGTGAAACGAATCTGATTTGATCTGGTATGCAGATTGGCTGAAAATGTGATCAACTTTTTTTTGTCCCAATTGATTACTTTAGTAGTTCATTAATGTAGCACACTCGTTCACCTTGCCCAGTCCAAAACCTCTGGTGGTGATGCTTTCATGGCGCATTACAACAGTCCTAAGTCCCATTCCAGTGGGCCTGAGTCCAGAGTGTGTTGAACACGTCATCCAGGCTAATTCAGGTTATGAAATATTTAGGCCAGCTAGATTAGATTTATCGCGCCACTGTTACAAGACAGCTCCTTTTATGGAAGTAATTTGATTTTCTCATTAAACTGGGTGCCAAAGTGAAGATAATTAGAATTTTTTCTGTTGTTGACATGCACTAAATATATTAGTAATAAGTAGGGATGGGACGATACCACTTTTTCGTGCCCGATCCGATACCAATCCTTCCACTTTGAGTATCTGCCTATACCGATACGATACTAATCTGAAAAAATCTTTTCCCCGCTCGTAAAAATAAAATATTAATAATGCATTGTTCAGGATGCACTCTGCTTAACCTACCCATCTCAACTGTGAAACAAATAATCAACTCCCATCAAGGAAGACATGCATAGCGCCAACTTGACTGAGTTATGGAATACTGCTGTCTTATTTCTCACCGAACTTTTGGCAGAATTTTTTATGGTCAGCACCATTCAAACAAGCAAAAAACAAATTGAACTGTAAACTCTTAATTAAATGATAGAAAATTAACATAAAAAAATGATGCCGAAATTATGTTCAAGACTTAGTAGATACATAAATATGCATTTCTTTGGTATGTTTACTGTAATGTATCAGATCGGATTTTATTACTTATTTCTTCCGATATCTGATGCAGTCATTTTGGCCAATATTGCCCCGATACATGTCCCGATCATATCGGATCAGGACATCCCTAGTAATAAGTAATAACAATATGTGTTTTATATCCATTCGAAAGTCAATATACAAACATCTTGATTTTTTCATTTCTTTTTTTTTGTTTGTAAAATTTTCAACTGTCAGCCCCAAGGTTGTGGTTGTATATTGACGATAAATATGTGTCATAAAATGTACTTATCAACTCCAAAAAGTACATTTCATGAATGTTACAGTCCAATTCTGATGTTTTTATGTGTGTTGTCTAAAAGGCCCTTCTAGAAAAAAGCATTGGAAATTAGCAGTTGCTACACATTCTGTGATGCATTGTGTTACGTCCTTGCTGTGAAATTCTCTATCCATTGTATCTTTGCCTGTCAACTAAACATTTTATATTCATGGCAGAGCATAAAAAGTGAAATCTTAACATATAAAACATGTAGTTTATGAAAGCCTTACATCTCTTTTTCTATGACTTAAGAAAATACTCTCTAAAAAAATCTATTCAGAAGAAGTTTATGAATCTCCCAGTTACCTGCATCGTTCACCGGGACAAGTTTAGTTTTCATCTTGTGTGTTTTTTTGATGAGTAATTTTCTGTGAAAATGCCAACATGTTTCCCAAGAGTCCAGAGTAAACATCCCGGCCAATCATGTTATCCAGTCCTCGCATGTCATGTTGCCTGTGACCCGAGAACTCGGGTCAGTCTGAGGACAGCTGTGGGCAGCGGCAGGAATCCAACAGTCAGAGAGCTCGATTGAATCCAGATGATTCAGCGCTGTGATGACTTTTTGCTTAGTTATTGCAGTGGCCGAGAGCGGTCGTTAAACAATGCAATGCCAAAGTCAACGCTGACAGCCGCAATGAGACAATATTTAATCAGCTCGGTTTTCTTTGTGATGTGAATATTTTTATTGCACAGTAGCGTTTTTTGCATCTTCAATCGAACTGAAAAGTTACAATTAACAGAATGTATGAAATGAGGCAGATATTTTGAAAAAAATTGCCCCTGCTGCTGCTTTTGCACAACATTTAAAATGAACCCTGAGCTGCCCGCAACAAGCATTTGTTAACACTAAATATAAGAAATGCTTCGTTGAGTTGTGTTTAAGTGAGATTACTGGGACAACACGAGAAGCCAAGCTGCATTCGGCACCTTCACTCCGTATGATACTTCATGTGTGTGTTGTTGTTGTTGTTGCTTTTTTGCTTTGGTCAGTGAGACACATCAGTGACTATATGACATGGTTAGGTTCTGTTCAGAGCAAAGATGAAAAGTATTCTTCAGCTTCACGTCGTATCATGTGCAAAAACACTCAGTTCCATTTGTATCAATTTGGGAGCCGATCTTTGAAAAAACTGTCGTAATTTGTCATGTTTAAGTCAGTTGTGTAGCAACAAATTAATGTGGAGTTTTTGATGCTTAACTGAAATGTATGATATATATATATATATATATATATATATATATATATATATATATATATATATATATATATATATATATATATATATATATATATATAGTATAATGCATACCTACATAAAAAAATCCCCCGTTATGGGACGAAAAAAGGAATATCTTATCTTATATCAAATAACAAAATGATTAGGAGCTAGAACAAATTACCCTTCAGTTCTTTTTATTGAACACATTCACGCATATACATACACAATCACACACAGAGTTTGGTTAGTGTATCAAACACAAAATACTGTACATGCACAATTTGCAATAGGTGGTGTTGACATGTTTGCCATGTTTTTTCACTCTGCGCAATTGGGCAAAGAAGTTGATTGGAAAAGAGGCAAAGGATTTTTTTCTTCCATTTGCATTGTGCATTGCTTTTCTTAGCCTAAACTGGTGTAGTTTCTATGATCTATCATCTATTACAGGTTGCTGACAGGTGGCTTGTTCTATTTGGTCTCCTTTACTCAGCGGGCAAAACCATGTTCAGGTACACCTTGATGTTGTCGATGGCATCGCTCAGGTAGTCGCCAACGTAGGGACGCATGTAATGCTCGTACAGGCCCAGTGTTGATTGACGGGCCTTGTCCACCAGGGGACCTGCCTCCTCTCCCAGGCCACTGCACAAAACAGGGAAGACATTCCATCAGTAAAAACACAACTGCTCAGTGCCTGGAGAACCTTTATGGTGTTACATATTAAGACAAAATAGTAAAATATCAATTTATAATAGAACCATTTTGGTTGAAGTGGACACTTCTCCCCCCCCCCTTCTATTTCCCTGAAACTAACAATGAAACATGCACATTGCCTTCACAGGAGGGATGTTCTCAGTGAACACTTACGTGGCAACCTTGACGACGGCTTGGAACTCGGGCTTGGCCTGCAGATCCTCCATGTAGGTCTTGGCAGTCTGTCCACGCTCGCTTTCACCAATTTTCTCCACCAAAGGAGCAACGGCCAACTGGAGCTTGCTGTAGGCTGTCAGCAGCCTCTTGAAGAACACTGCTTTCATTGAGTCATACTTCTCAACAAGTTCCTGTGATGGTGTGGGAACCTCACACAGGCTCATGGAGACTGGAATGAAATAAGAATGGTAAGATTGTTATATTAGAACCAATCCTATAAAAGCAGATTCAAATAAGGAAGGGCTGAATGGGTTAATTCATTGCAATGCTTGGAAAGATTTTTTTTCCTCATCTGTGGGTTTGTGTGTGAGTGTGCCTTTAAGGCAAAAAAAAGCTGCTTTGAATTTCTTGGTTGCTTGATGATTATTTCCCAATTTATGTTAATTCAACCAGTATTCATTGTGTAAAATGCTGTCTGCTTTGCAGCTCAGGGTCATTTAAAAAGCAGTTTTTATCTTGCATGACATCCACAGACAAAGCAGGGCAGAAGAGTCGTGCAACAATGTCCATTAAGTTATTGCAACAAATGCATAGAGTAAAAACACAAGCAACAAAGCATTTACATTCACACAGATGCCCTCAAATGGCTCTCGTTTTAATAGTTGTTGTTTTTTTGTCCAGCTTGAGTTAAAAATCAAATTCATACACTACAGTTATTCAGATTGCATTGCAATGTTGTCTTACCCTGCAGAGCGAGGATCAGTGCCAAGGCATATTTTGCATTCATATCTGAAACGAAAAGAGAATTGAATTGAACTCTCCATCTGGTGAATCAACATTATTTTCCATATTTGACGTTTTAACCTTACATGAGGATAATCATGTTGGTAAAGCTGCAGAATGTGAAAAAAAAACCCCAACACATATTCAAAAAATAGATCTGCTCAGGAGTAGTTTGAGAAGAGAAGTTGCTGCTGCGGTAATGAAGCGTGCTTACCTGCTGTTGTGTTTGGATGTACAGGTCCAAGAAGTGACAGTCCTCTCTGAAAGTGAGTTGTCTGTAACTCGGAACTCACATCTGGACAGGATGATATAGGGGGGTGAACGCAAACAAACGTCATCTGATGAGCATACACACACCTACACACACACACGCACGCACACGCACGCACGCACACACACACACACACACACACGCACACGCACACACCGGTTCACCTTAACAAAGTCCAGTGTACATGATATTCCCTTAAAATGCTGTATGTGGAAATATGACTTGGTGGTTACGCAATGTTCCTCAAATGTACGTTTATCTGTATTCATATGGCAATGCACTCCGGGACCTCCCGACACTGCACAAGTCGAGCGGCTGCAAAATGTGAGTGTGGTGTCTCTACGGGCAAAAGAAAATATAAACTTTTGAAGCAGCTCATGCATTGTAACCTGCTGTAACAAAAACAAAAATATAATGTTGATTATATTACTCTGCACTCTCGGCAGTCGATCAGATTCACTTTCATAACGTCAGCTCGGGGACAACGGTCAGATGGTCAACAGGTCAATCAACCAGGACCTGTCTAGACACATAGCGCTGAACCCAGAGCAGTGCATGCTGGGATTTCTGCCTTCACCTTTCACCTTTTTTCACCATTAGACTGACTGCACTTGTTTCTCCCCCTCTGTGGCTCTTTTTTTTAAACTTTTTGTCTCACTCTTCCTTTTTCTATTTGCCCCAATTCTCGGTTTTAAAACGTAGCAGCCGCAGCTACGATAGAAGGGATTAATGAATCATCTGAATCGATAAGAGTGGACTGCACGTAACTGTTCTCTGTCTTTACAAGGAAATGGCCTTTACCTCTCTCTGCCTTGTTTGCAGGACAAATCTGGGCCCACATGCTAAAGGTTACCAGAGCTGCATGTCAAGTTTTATGATGAACTTGTTTGATCTGACACGACAGTGAAAACCTTGAGGCATGATCTGTTCAACGTCGAACGGTCAAAAAATTGCAGATGAGACGTGTGACAAGAGTGTTACTTTATTTTCAGCTTTTCTTTAGTTTTGATCAGTGGCATTAGTTGCTTTAATCATCATGTATTCGTCAAGGGTGGTCTGGATCTTCTCCCACGCAGAGCTTTTGACATCAGACGCCCATTGGGCGTAGCTGCTGGTCAGCGGCTGGATGTATTCGTCATGGTACATGCTAGCCAACATGAGTACCCCTCCAACCAATTCATTGACTTTTTCTTGTGCTTCCCTGTGTGACAAAGAAGCACACAAATGAGTAACAAGTTACATATAACGTGCACGCACAAACACAGCGATATGTGCGCAAACAGACATATTTTAGCAATTCTGAAAACCAGCAATCATTAACAGGGAGGTCCAGCTTGCTTCAAGAGTTCTGTCGAGGTGAAGGCTATTCAGAAAATACCTGGCCTTCTTGGCCAGCATCTGCAGCATTCCAGGAGAGTCCGCTGGTTCGGGGGCGAGTGTTTCGGCCAAAACTGGCCCGCACACTGCAGACGAGAATGCACTGATGAAACTGGAAGAAAGCTCAGAATCAAAGGAACTTAGACTGAAAATGAGAAGGGCGGCTTACCTTGCATTAGGCAGATCAGGCCGAAAACAAACACTTTTGTATGCATCTGTCACAAAGACAAGATTCAGTCATCAGAATATTAACACTGTTAACACGGTGGATTTGCAGTTCAAGTTGCAAAAGTCATGAATACCAACACGCTTTATCTTAAAGAGTATTATTTTCTCCTCTCGACGATTATCAGAATATTAAGATTTCAGAACAAACGTGAGATTCATTAACATCCAACGTAGGAGAAGGAGAGATAATGTGGCTTTTACCTTTTCCTCTGAAATGGTCAACAGAAGTTTAAAGGAGTGGTATCAAGCCATTTTATTTGTATTAGGTGACCGCAGCGGCGTCTACATTGGTCACGGCCAGATGACCGTTGTTGTGTTCTTTTTTTTGGTTTCAACACACCCTTTTATTGACAAAAAAACCAACCTGAGAGACACCAAGGAAACCACTCTTTGACTAAAATGTTACAAGCAAACACAAAGTACGCTATGATCTACTTTTTCTTGTCCTCTTGTTGTTGCTGACTGTTACTTTGTTATCATATATATACACATATATATATATATATATATATATATATATATATATATATATATATATATATCATACAGTAAAGGGTATCTGTGATGAAAGGGTATCAAACTTTGAGATTGCTTTTAGCAATGAAAAATTCTCTATAAATGAAATGTATTATTATTATTATTATTATTTATTATATATATTTAATTTTTTTTAAATGTAAACACTAACTCAGAAAATGCAGAGATGAGTGGACTAATCAGCTTTTAACAAGATTAGGTTTGTAAGATTTTAAACACAACTTTAATTTGATCTTCATTGGTGGGTTCCATCCATTGCTGATACCGTTTTCTGTTTTTTGCAGTGTTAATGTTTGAAACCAAGTAAGTTTTTTTTACACCTCGCGGACTCTGAAATCTTGATATCCTTTCAAGATCAACATGAACCGAGTTCAAAAAACTCTCCAAAAGCCCATTGGTCCAGATAGCTCAGCCCATTTGGAGGATGCTGATATGTGCACAGGCCAGTCAAAGTCTCTGTTCTCGCTGGAGAGATATCGGCTTTAGTGAAGACAGAAGGGGGGGTCAAATAGATAAACATTTTCAGCCAAGCAAAGCAGTTCTGTGGGCATAGTCCGCCACAAAAAAAAAATCTATGTAATCTTTTCAAATATTAGGCTCTGTGCTGACAGCGTTCTGTTCTGAATGTGAACAACTCAACACTGATGTTGAGATCAGAGTTTGTAACTTGGTTGCATTTACACACCAGATCTCACAGCTGTCTAAACACATGGGATCTACTTTTTTATTTTGTTTGTGCGTCCAGATTTTGAACATCTGATCTGTGCTCAGTGAGTGAATGAGTGTGTGTGTGTGTGTTCTGTGTGTGTGTGTGTGTGTGTGTGTGTGTGTGTGTGTGTATGTGTGTGCCACGACTACAGCCCCCCATTAAGCATCAGAATAGTCATATTTCTTATGACATACACTCAGTTGCCACTTTATTAGGTACCACCCAGCGAATAGACCTGCAATAAATCATCCCTTTATGATGATTCAGGATTTATTTATTTTTTCATGGTGTTGCCAAGGTGTGGATTCACATTTATGGTCACTGCAGTGGATTCAATGCATCGCATTATAGAGGCCTCATTGATTTTTTTTTTGATTTTTTATATTTTTTATTGGTGCAACGACATCGGTGAAGGTTTAAAGTCAGCACAAATCACTGTTTTTCCTTTTTTCCCCATCCATCCACCCGTCCACCCCCCTCCCAAATGCCCACCAACTCACCCCATGGAAACACAAATACAAAAAGTAAAATAAAGCAAATAAAAAACCAAACAGAAATATGAGGCCTCATTGACATGAAATACACCAGAAAAAAACTTTAAGAAGAAGGAACTACAGTTTATAGAGCGTATATTCATTTAGTTTAAATGTAAAGTTTGTTATAAACCTATATTTAAATCAAGTAGTTTTAAGTAATATGCTTTTCTTACAATATGTCTGTGTTAAAGGCTACAGGATAGTGTATTCAGTAAGTTTGCATATACTGTATAAGCTTAAAAAAAATTATCTTCAGTCTTCATTTATGAACTTTGTGGAGGCTTCAACCAGGATTAGTTGCAGAAAAGACATCTTTCAATTTAGGGTCAAGTTGCGCTTTTTTGGGGTTCAGCCACATCAGGAAGGAGATTTTCCTTCAAATACACCAGTGTGTCCAGTGTATCTTCTTCTCAATGAAACAGCTGACGGGACACGCTGAGTGGTCCGACCGAGAAGAACCGGTTCACTCTCCTTGACATCTTCTTCTAATCAAAGTGAAAGTGATTTTTAGATGATTTCAGCTGGTGCGATATAATCGTAATCTGCGCTGCGTGTGACCTCTATCTCTTGTGTTCTCTTCATGAGAGCAGATTTCAGTGAACTGGGACAACTGATGGATTATTAACCCAGCATAAACAGTGACTTTAGCCCAGGAGTTGTGAAATGCCTGAAAAGCAGCCATGTTGGCGCTTGCCCTTTGGCACCCCAGAAACAAACTATCTATTACCTTTTAGATACTGCTGGCAATTCTTCAATTAGGTGATAGGCTTTAGTGGCCATTCATTAAACCTGGTATGGACCAATTATTTGGTCAAAGTGCTATGATTGACACAGTTTCATAATCCAAACATCTGGACCGTCCGCATATTTTCACAGTATTGATGAGTTTTAGAACAAGCCAGTTAATATATTGTCTAACGCTCCTCTTCTGAAAGGGGTGCACACATTGATCTCTTATTGATATGGATATTTAAACAACTGGATTATTATATACAGCCACATTATGATTGTGTTTTTAAGCCTTTAAGAAGAATTGCATGCATAACGCCCAGACAACACAAGGATGGAAAATACATTAATATGACACTATCATGAGATGGTGTACAAGTAGGCCGCCGGTTTTCAGTCATTTGGTGACACCAAGCTGACACCACGAGCATTTATTTGTGTGTGAAGCCAAAATCTTGTCTATCCTGTTAATATTCTGACTTTTTGTGGTTTTATTGGTCTATCAGTCTTGTAGATATTGATCTGTTGAATAAGCGTTCAGTGCAAGAAAATTCTACACAAATAACCTTCATTTAATTTTAAATGTTCAATTCCAATTTTTGATTTTACTTTTGATTTTTGAAATAAATCGGTAATTGAGTTCATCCCACACAAAAAATAAATAGATACATTTGTGTTTCTGCTTCACATTGAACTGAAGCAAATGTATATAACTTTATTTGTTAAATTGTAGTATATCTGAAATAGTCCCCCCCCCCCCCCCCCCCCCCCAATTGTTATGAGTAATCAACCAAATTGAATGGCCCTGTAATGAACTTACATATGGTCCTGAAGGTAATTAATATGCAGTCATGGATTTTTATTTATTTACAACAAATGGAGGCCAAACTGTTTATAGACCAGAAATGTTCATTTATTCATCTCAAACATCAATAACAGACTTGTCCACTCATTGTATTTGTCATCATTACATAGTACAATTGTCTTATTTTCTTTACATGATAAATATTGATGCTAGCACAGAATTTTTTTGTATATATATATATATATATATGTATAACATTGTATTTGTATTTGCTGTCTTGCTGCACTTTTCGCGTAGCTTTACACGTAACCATTAAGTCTGGTGAGCGGAACGGCTGAGGTGTTGGTGGTTGCAGGCTGCAGACGCCTAATTCTCTGTCTGAAAACTTTCCTTCATTTTGCTGAACTTCTCCACGAACCAGTTTCTAAGGAGGAGAGGAGGAGGGGGGGGGGAGACATGTTAGTCAACGTGTGCACGTGAATATTTGCGTGAAATGTGCGTACTCCTCGTGGATGCGTGCGCCTACTTGGTGTTGACTGCGAATTCGCTGGTCTGGAGGTCGTCGAAGTGGGTCTTGGCCTTCTCAACTAAGCCCTGGCTAATGTCAGTCACCCGCTGACCAAACGTGGCCAACTTCTCCGACATGGTTTCCTCCTGAGCGTCTGCAGGGACAGAAGCATACCAAGTCACAAGGCATTGGAGGAAGAAAAAAAGGGCACACAAAAAAAGCCGCATATCGCGGGAAGAGTTCAAATGACGCTGGACATACCTGCGCATGCGACTGACGCCAGCATCAGCACGGCAGCTGCGAGGTACAGTCTCATATTGGCTGCGAGTTTATCTGAGGACCGAGGAACAGAGACAGGTTGCTTTTAGTTTGTGGCGCACACGTGGAGCAATATGCTTTATTTGTCTTGAAAACGTGCGCCCTTGCGCGTCAGCACCACGGAGAGGGGACAGCTCCCTTTACGCACCGTCCTCCGTTAAAAAACACACTTGTTAACATCTACAATTCTCATTTACAGCAACATGCGATTCGATTATATGAAGAGATAAGTCACGTGAGTCCTTGAGGTGTCTGCGTCAGCATCCCGTCGTCGGTCAAAGGAACAGAGACCCCAAACTTTTCAGTTCTAGCTGCGATGCAAATGAAATGCTAAACGTACCTGTTTTCCGTCTCGGGGGGAGAAATAAATCGAGTGTGTTCGAGATCCAAAGTGTGTTCCTTTTTATAAGCCTGCTCGGTTCCAAGTGGGGGGGGGGGGGGGGGGGGGGGGGGGTGACGCAAAGCACTTTAGATTTTAAGTCAACGTGTACACGTGGTAACCTTGACGTGCCACTGCCCCCTTATTGATCAGCACCACTGTCACTGCATTAAAAGATAAGTCACCTTCTCTATGTAAGTCTAGTTTCATGCTGCAAGATTACACACACTCTCTGTTGCACGGATCTAGAAAAAGCACAATCGGTGTACTGACACACATTCACAAAGAAAAGGGGGCAAATAAAGAGGAATAGATGGTTGAATTAAATATCAGAAATGTGCCCTCAGTGCACATTTAGAGCAACAGTTTAAAAAGAAACAGATCCCAGCTTGACGATGCTGTAATGACATCAAGGATAACGCTTTTTTATTTTTTTTGAAGAGATCAGAGTTGAGCCCTCAGAAACAATGGTGTCAGTAGATAAGGTGAGATGTGATCTAGAAGGAACATAGTTCAGAGCTGACGGCGTCATTACCAACAGACCTCAGCTATGTTGGCCAAGCATCGGCTCTGTGTCGCGCAGCCAGACATTACATATATTGATAATAGGTTATCAAGTTTTTGAGGTCAAGCAATTGGACTTGAGCCGTGAGTCTCACAACTCTATTTAATTTCCGAAAGCTTGACCGTAATGAAAATACAGGCGTGTGAACAAGTAGATTACATTTTTATCCCTTCCACGCCCCTTTTGGCAGAAAATATTTAATTCTTGGCCTATTGCATTCTGTTCCATTTTGTATTCTGATCATTTATTTAAGTAAAAAAAAAAAAAAGCAATACTAAACTTAGAAACTCATGATCTCAATTATTTTGTGTTTTAAATAAAAGTGCAGAAATATTAGTAACAAAAAAGGGGGAGAGTGACAATATAAAATGCAAATGTTTTTCTTGTGTGTGTGTGTGGGGGGGGTTGTTAAAATTGTCCCTCTATTACATTTTTTATGTTATATATTAATTTCCAATTCTTTTGACAAATTTGTGTGAATATTAACCCTGACATTGCAAAACCTATATTTCTCATTATGCTCGAGGTCACTGAGAGTTTGCAGACTGAAAGCTTTACTGCAGAGGCCAATTCTGTTCTGGTGTATTTTTCCATTTACTTTACTTTCAATGGCATTGCCTCATTTGATGTCTGTCTCTTCTAGACCTTCCCTTTTTCTTAACAAGGAAGTAAATCAGACAAATCCAAATGTGGCCCAACTTGCAGGTTAGCATGCGACAGAAAACAGTACAGTGGATGAACTGTAGTTGCCCCTCATTACAACTGCGACCAAAGTTAGAGCCGGGAAGTCTGTCTCTGATTGTTTCAAGGCTAAAGACTACTTGACACATCTGTTTTTCGCACCGGGAAGTCAGCAAAAGGCCACATGCACATTTGTTGCAGGCCAGTTCACATAAAAGGTGTTATTGCTGTGTTGAAAAGCCTCAAATTGCACCAAATAAGCTTGCACATGCCTCAACTCTCACACAACACCCCCGAAAGACCTAATCTCCATTACTTTTGTCAAGGAAGTGGCCGGTGGGTTTATGTATGAGCTTGTGCTTGCGTGCATACAATCTCCTCTTGAATAATTGTAGGAGGCACAGGGCGTGAAAGTGCATGTCTTGTGTGCTCCCAATTTGCAATAACAAGCTTACTAAAAGGCTGTTTTTGTGTTTGGCCAGGGCGCCCTGCGGTGACTGGTGTTGTGTGCCAGCTCTGAATGGGAGGGAGAGGATGGAGAAAAGAGAGGGGGTTGTGACAGGGGGTAAAATCTCCGCAGGGTTTTTTTTGGAGGGGTTACTAGCAGTCATCGGCTTGCGAGCACCTGACAATTTGCTGGGATTGTTGTTGCAAGGCAGTGCTCAGATTTCAGACACCCCATAAGAACAGACGGAGCAGAAGTGCTGAATTGGCAGGACGTTTTTACCATCCGCGTCTGGTCCGAGCAACAATGGACAGTGAAATTAAGCAGTTTCACTTGTCTGAGTTTCAAAAATAAACACTTCAACTTCCTGAAAGGAGTGATATCATAGGGGACAAACACCTAGTCATCATGTTAGTCATGATTTCCCTTCACATGCAATGCCCTTTAACACAGATAGAAGTGGTAAACATGTTTGTGACGACTCCATAAAATAGTTTGGTAGAGAAAAAGAATTGTCCATATAGTCTTCAACTACATATAACTCTCTTCCTTTGTACAATTATAAACCATAAAAGAATAAAACATATTTTTGTCTTTATTTCCGATGTGCACAGTAGAAAGCAATTACAAACCCTGCAATACTTTATGCCCCATGTGCAAGTATTTTTACTGCTGCTCTGTATAGAGTATTTATATTTTATATTGAAGGAAAATCTTATCTTAACAAATGATGTGACATAGAAAGGGGAATTGCAAGAAATACCTACTGGACAATACAGTTAAGAATATGTCTTGTGCCCCTTTAGTCCACTAAGACCAAGCTTTTCAAAATCACAATCAAATCATCTCATTCAATCGCACCATACCAGTTCTAGATATAAATGTGTTTCCCCCCTGTGTTTAAAATCAACGTGTTCTGCTTTTGATGCTCACGGAGATTGTGTGTCTTTATTAAAGCGGCTCTGATGTATTTTGCGTCGTCTTCCAAAAAAGAAAACACAGCTGCATCTTCATGCAGCTCGGATTTAGGTGGCGGGGTCATGGAAGAGGAGCGGAGATGAACGAGGGACAAACGGTGTCCTCTGCTGGCCTCCGCTCCTCACTTCAAAGGAAGGGTCCTGCTGAGTTTGATGAGCGTGGCTTTGATTGCAAGAGTGATTTACCTTAGAACAATCACGACCATATATTCCCCTGAGGCGGGTACAGATGTTTTGCAAGTCCTAATCCTGAATTTACATCCTTTCTTTTCTTGCATCCTGCATTTATTTAGGCACCGAAATCACTAATGTGATTATGTTTCTGCTGGGGTATATACATACTGTTTTTTGTAAATTCAGCCCTTGCCCATAGTTTTATACTGTTTTATTTTTTATCATTGATGCATGCCTTATAACTTGACCCAAGCCGAGATCAAGATGGAAATGGTGTAATCATTCAAATGATTCAATCTCGGGCACAGAATGTTCCCAAATGCCTGCTGGCATCTGGGAGCAGATCTTAACAAGTTTGGACTGGAAAAAATAGAAATCCTTGGAGTGGGGGTGGGGGGTTGCATGAGGAGAGAACATGGAGAAAGGGATATGTCGGGGCAGAGTACAGGTACAGAGACGACGTCAAATAAAATCACTTGTGTTGGAACATTAAAGTTAAGGAGACAGTTCTGCAAAGGAGTATAAGTGTGCCTCTATGTTCAGGTCAGGAGTTAGGTAAAAAAAACACAAGTGCACTTGGTGGCCAATAGATTCCCATAAATGCCCTTATATAATAGGGGGCGTAGCCTTATGCACAACTGCCAAACAGAACAACATGAGAGCTGAATTTACAACATCGCATCATTAAGCCGTTTTAAGTTTAGTAGAAGTTGCCTTGGGCCAATAAACGTTTGGTGAGAGCCTATAAGTTTAAGACACTTATCATTATTATATGAGGTCTAGAGGCTAAATGCACAATAGACAAGATCAGAGAAACAAACAAGTGGAGACAGAACATCTTTTCTAGGTTCTTTATTCACTCGGCACTGTTCTGCACACTACGGCCACAGGCCGTGTGCAGACAGTGAGCAGCATGGTGGGCGCATGACATGTGAAACATTGGGGACACTGTATACTCGGACTGGAGGACGGGTAGGCATATTCCACATTCACTCACTGATTGTCATATATGCATCAGGTCGTTTTACATGCCACGTGTCTGTGAGCCATGACAACAAGTAATGGCTCTAGAAACAAATGACACATTTCTGCCTGTGCCCCGATCGTTTGATCATCGTATTTCAGTGCATTTATTGAAATGAAAGACACTTGTGCATGTTTGGTTTGTTTTTGGGATGATACAGGCAGGATTTTCTTCCTCAAACTCAGCAGTTATTTTTACAAACAGAATGCAGGCAACACAATGCAAAATGTAGGAGTCGGGATGGGGTGGGGGGGTTGACGGCTAGAAGAGTTAAGCCAAAGAAAAGCAAAGCATGTTACAAATAATTGTCTGTTTGTGCACAAAAGGCTGCTATTAACTGTGGTGCTTGTGTTCAGGGAGAAATGGAGTGGATAGGAGAAGGAGAGAGGGTGAGCATGCAGAAGAAAGAACCCAGGCAGACGTTTATCTGCTGGCCGTTCTCTCAAAGATGCACCTCATCCTCCCTCCTTCCTCTCGTCAACCTCCTGAACACTGGAACACCCGGAATGCCGATATCATCAGTAACTCTTTAACTACCCCCTTTTGTTGGACTTAAAGAAATCATGGTTTACACATTTTCTCCTTCTACCACCAACCACCTTCAACCCTTAAAAAAACCCTCAGTCTCTTTTTAGGCAGAGGCGGTCTCCTTGACCTTGTCCATGATGTTCCCAACCTGCTCTTGGATCTGGGTGGCATAGGGGGAGAACAACTCTCTCAGCTCATCGATCTTGCCCTCGAGGGAGGTGAAAAGCTCCTTAGCGGTGGCCTCCAGCTGGGTCCTGGCGCCCTCAGCCTGGGTCTCCAACTGCAGGCCCAGACCCTCAGCCAGATTCTGCACCATGGTAGAGATGTCATTCAGCTTCTTGGTGGCAGAGTCACTGGCCTGCTGGACGTAGGGCTGAACATGCTCGCTCACGGTGTCCAGGTTCTGGGAGGTTCGGGACTGGAGCTCACCCAGATAAGTGGCCACGGTGCTGGTGGTGAAGAGGAAGGGAGAGGTTTAGATTTTCTTTTTGACAAGAACAGGACCATTATTTCAATCTGAAAGCCCACAATTCCACTTACTTGCGGATCTCCTCGGTGTCCTTGTTCAGGCGCTTCTTCAGCTTGTTGGAGTAGGTGGTGACGCGGCCGCGGACGTCGTCGGTGTTCTGCTCCACCATGGTCTTGAGCTCGCCCAGGTACTGTGTGCTGCGCTCCTTGGCATCCACCATGTCTTTCTGCAGTTTGTTAGCCAGAAGCTGCAGGTCCTGAGTCAGCTGACCAGTGGACATCTCAGCATAGGGACTAATCTTGGTCTGGAGGTCATTTCTGTAGGCAGACAGCTCTGACATGGTATCGGTGATCAGAGTGCTGGAAACAGAAGAGCGGGGTGGTTATTACGAGAACACCGAGTGAGGAGTGTAAGCATAATGCAAAGGTAAGTGGTTGGTTGGGATAAGAAGGGAACGACATAGATCTGGAAAACACAGGACCATTTGGAAGCAGACTCTATATAAAGTATCTAGGGACTAATCACTGCCTACTGAACATGAGAATGCAAAGGTTAAACGGGTCAAGTTAACTTACTCTAGCTCCCTGCTGAGCTGAGAGGCCTTGAGGTTCTCCAGGACTCCATCGGCTTTGCCGTTCAGCTCGGAGATGTGCTGCCAGAAACGCTCCACGGTGTCCTCCCAGGGTTTTGGGGTGGCGTCAGCCTGGCGCACAACGCGGGCATTGCAGCCTACGATGGGCACATGTAGGAAAGCAATGCATGAACACCACACATCCCACGAAAGAACACGCAGTCGGTCGAACCCCTAAACTAGCAGAACACTCACCGGTGACGACTGCCAAAGCGAGGATCAGAGCTACGGCCTGCATGGTTGTTGGTTGGACAGATACACCTGTGGCGTGAAGCAGCGCAAGATTAGACGTGAGATGCAGTGGACTTTTCACAAGAGAGAAAACTTGAGTGTTTAACCTTGACAGCGATCGAAGCAATAAATGTTAACAATTTTTTTTTATGAAGTAATGAGCAGCTATTAAATAAGAGGGATGTTGCGTCCGCCTGCTGCGCGCTCCTGTCACTCACCTGAGAGGTTGAGCTTCCTCCGTGCTCCCCGCCCGGTGACTGAGGGCTTTTATAGGGGCCCGGGAGGCTGCTGCGCTCGTCGCGGGGGGAGGGAGGCGCAGGGGAGCGAGTGCCTGCGCGTTCACGCGGTGGCGGTGACGGTGATTCGTCCGCACACTAATCCTGTTTCCCCCCTGCACGCAGCGTGCCGCCGACGCCGCGTCCGAAGTTCTCGCCGGTTCGCTTCGATTGCGCAACCGGGCTGCCACAAGAAGACACGGGGGTCAAAGTTTCACGTCCAGTGTCGTGATGAAAGATTGGCATGCTTATTTTGTTCTTGTTGTTTTTTTTTTTTTGTTCCGATTTAATTCACGCGGGTTGATTATCGTTCAACGACAATGAACTTTACGCACCGAGTCTTTTCTGCCCGAGGTAGAAAGTTTGCTCGAAGAAACTCTTGGCGCATTATTCAGACCAAATAATGAGAAGAAACCGAATTCGCATGCAAGTAAAAGTTCCACATTCCACATCATATATATAGATATAAAGCATACATTACAGTATGTGCAGCCAAGTGTATGATGCAGCAGAAAATCCCTAATGCAATATCATTATACTTTATATTATATTGTGGGATGTCTATTAACATGTGGATAAACAGAATTTGTTTGGTATTTTGCTTGTCAGACATGGTGAGCTTTTAAAGCACGGTGGCCCCATTCAAAACAAACTATATCCAACAAAAGTATCACAGATCTGGCCATATCAATGATTTTATTCTAACAAGTCAAATTTCTTGGGGTTTTATTTGTTTCAGGTGTTTGTTTTTTACTTATATGTATGCTATTGTGTCAATTTTGTTTGTGATCTTGAAAATATTTTTTTATTTTCTTTTATTCATAGTAATATACTTTTTCTGCCTCTGATTTGTTGCTGCCTCTTGTTTGGCTTTGGATTTAACCGACCACATGCAGCTTCATTCACGGATTTTCTCAGTTGTTATCACCTTGTGAACTCATCTGAATATAAATCCTCCTGGCACCAGGATGCAATATAAGCCGTCTCACAAGCATTTCAGTTCATCACATATGCATATCAGTTTAATGGCTCTGCCACTGCTGACCGTTGACACCCCATAACTCCTGGCAGACAAAAAACCCCCAACACACAAGGCACTTTTGCATTACAATCCCATCCCAAACTCCCCTAGTTCAAATAGTGAATTTAGCTCATGTGATATTTCTGTATTCCTATCATATCCCCCAATTTGCTCAATGTCCTTATAATGTTCTTGCTGCACTGTGACATTGCACGAAGTACAGCAATAAATTACCAGCAAGTACATGAAGTATAATCAAAGTGTCAGCACTACACAAAGGGCATGTTCAGGCTTGGGTATACACTTGGGGGCAACAAGACCACTGTTAGGAGAGGGATTATGGGTAAAATAGAAAAAATGAACTAAGAGAGAACAGGAACTCTTGTATAACAGTGGACAAAAGATGTCGATTACACAGGAGCTATATGGAGAAAAAGACGATACATCCATTTTTATGTTGTAAGGAATAGGAAAGTTATACCCCCCCCCAAAAAAAACCAACAGGATTTTGCAATTAGCACAGGAAAGGGGAAGTTTGATGCCGAAAGAAAGTGTTTTCTCCAACCTATCAAACAACAAGTTGCATATTTAACAGACATTTCACCATGTTATTGTCTTAGCCACTGTGACGCGGTTTTCATGGAAAATGAGGATACAAATTACTGCACAAAGGAAAAGTGTCACCCATGGTGTAACCAAAACAAGGAGGACAATAGCGTTCTCCCAGTTTATATCCCCAGTGATGGAAATGGCAGACGGTGGAACAGCCAAATTGACCAAAAAAAACTGGTTACAGAGAAACAAATGTTTTCTTTCTAGTAGACCAGAAGGTGACACAACCAGGCTACTTATTTATATTACCTGACATTTAACTCAAGGTGATTTGTTCAAATTGGGAATTTTCATGATTATTTTCTGCTTTGGTAAGTAGCCAGGCTGCTGGCAGCCTGGCTGCTTACAAGTCAAATTTCATTTTCTGGGGGCCAGAAAATGAATCAGGAGATGTTCATGCTTCTTTGTGGCGTTCACAGGAAAAGTACCTGCGTCCTCACCGGCGTCTTGCTACTGCAGCATTTATTACAACAGTGACCAAACAATAATAAAACCTGGAACCGCTATGGGGCACGAAAAGTTTTCTGCCTCTTTAACTTATTTCTAAGAGCCTGTTATAGACAAGTGATCAAGGAGTTGTGGCATGTTGTTGCACCACACAACAAGCAGCACTGACTTTAGCTGTTTTTTTTATTGCTCAGAAGAACAAGCTCTGCATTGCATTACATTAACTAAAAGCAAGAGCCTAGGCCAAGTGACCTGCCTGGAAAGAAGGGCAGAAATGCATAACTCATACTGTAGTGTAATGTTTTGTAAAAAACATTAAACACTTTTATTTTTGCTATCAAGTTCAACTTGGATTCCTTCACTGACCATGTGTAACAACCTTTGCCCTTTGGGACTTGGCCTCTTTGTTGTCAACCCGACAGATTTCTTCCATCTGTAATTTTTCACAGGAACAAAGTATAAAGGGGAATGGTGGGGTAATTGGGTGTGTAAAAGTGTGAAGTAACGCAAAGAGGTCAACTGAAGTGTTCAGTGATTTGGAGGCATTACCAGGTTGCCTCGCTATATTGTAAATTTGCAATGAATGAAAATGTTCTTTACTGTCTTTGACTGACGAGGGCAGTGACGTGGAACAGTTTAGACCCTTGACCTCGGTATTCCAAGACAATAGTGTGTCACTTGAGGAGGTTGTGTCACATACAGAAACATACTGTATGTTCAGCAAGATAACGAGTCCAGGGCAGATGAAACACACAAACAAATCAAGATCAGTCATTTAATCCCATTATTCTGGAAAAAAGTTCTCATGCTGCAACTTTTAAGCTTTTCACATTCATCATACCATTATCCCATCCAATTTCATAAGGATAGGTTGAGTTTTGTTACTTATCTTGACAGAAACATTTACTTACACTACGGCTATTATCATAAATCTCCTGTTTGGACATACGTTCATGAATTCATGGACCAGAGTGGCCAATCAGCACACGTCACATGAAAAATCATGTGTCGTGAAGTTGACCACAAACACTCACAAATCAACCAGGGCAAAGAGAATGCATTCGGGGAAGTGAAACTGCCAACTGTGAGGTAATACAGTAAAATATCTGGCACAGTCATCTAAACTACAGCTGCTTCTCCTTTTGCCCCACAACAACAGAGGCTGTGTCCAATGTCCACCAGGACAGGAGTGTGTGAGAGGACATCTTGGTTTGAACTAAAGCAACCCTGAGCCTGATGATTTTGTTTTCTGGAAGCTGGTTTGAAGCATTTGTGTTTTTTGATTAATTCCTGGTGATCTCACCCGTCCGGACAGCAAAACATCTGCCTGGCTGAGTCAGCAGGGTTAGTGTGGGTTAAGATCCATCATCTGATATTGAGTCAGAGTGTTTTCAAAACAGCAAGATGGCGACGTGCTAGATGGCAGCCTGTTGCACCAGCTCCCGGTGTTTAGTACACTTTAGTCTGGAATTTCCCAGTTTGGGATCATTCAAGTTCATCTATGTATCTATCAGCTGATGGAGATGTGTGCCGACAAAGCCAAATGTCTGACCAGGGTCTGCTGAGCTATAGCACCACGATGAAGGGGTCACAAGTTTGATGCATGCAGCAGCTAAGGCCCATGGGTGAGATGGTAAGCTATAGGTGTACCTCTCCATGTAGAGTAGGTGAAAAGAATAAAATCTGGTGTCTAAAGGAGTTGAAGTTGTGCAGAAACTTGTTTAATAAGCTCACTTCCCACGCACAAAGGCCTCCTCCAAAACAACACCTTGAGGCCTCTACGTCTTTTGTACGGACCACACAAACATGACACGATAAGTGAGCGGTATCAATCGTCTGATCTAGCTCTTTCGAAAGAAAGCCTAGAGACATGTTTCCTCCATTTTTTCCCGACAGCTCTGAAAACTACATGAAGCTGCAGAGTCAAACGATTATGACTGTTGTGCAATATATCAAAAACATCTACGTTTTAAATCAACACTTGCATTGTGTTTTTGCATGACCCATTTTATTTCCTAATTTTTCCTGTCTATTATCTGTTGTCTGATGGTAAATTGATTTTGCTTTTCATGATCAATCCGTGTATTCGGAATCTGTGTTCAGGGTGTAAATCATATAATATTCATATTTATGTTTTCCTCGACTAATGTTAAAACAGCTAAATATAACATGAATGTTCACGTACACTGTTCATATGCTGATGTGATCAAGTGGCAGAAGTTTGCAGAGTTGCAGCAAATGCCACAGACGAGGAAAAGCAACGACGAAAGGTTAGACCGGGGATTTATGTCCTTTGGCAACGATAAGGTGGACCTGTTGCTAACGGTCGAGTGTTAGGAACTTTTGATATTCTCTTGATTAGAAAGAGCCCTTTATATCTACATCAAGAGCAGGTCTTCTTACACGGCAACTGCCATGTTGTGTTGCACTGCCATGTTTCTACAGTAGCCCAGAAGGGACAAACCAAAACACTTGACTCGACAGTGGACCTTTCAAGTTCCTCAAGTTAGCAGAAGTCCAACGTAGGTTCTCCTATAAACTTGTAAGAGGAAGTTGAGGTGAGGGTTTTTTCAGCTGGTTGCAATATACAACCTCACCTCTAGACGCCACTAAATCCATACACACTGAACCTTGAAGTATATCGTGATTGTGATTAAACCACCAGTTCATCAATTTTTGAACAGTTGTATGTGTAATAGTGCCGATCTGAGAAAAACCAAACCCAGTGAAACCCAGAAAGCATTTGCAGTGTATGAATACACCAGGAAACATTTTAAAACCGTTCACTTTAAAACATGCACGATCAGAATATAATTAAAAGCCCTAATCAGACAAAATGAGACATCAGAGCTGTGTGTGTATGCTCGGAGGGTTAATGTTGTGCAAAGCTTGGGACAGTTGGGGGCAGAACAGAGGAATGTTGTTTGCCACTGGATAAGGCGGCGTGGGAGCGATCTGACAGCAGGGATGGAGGCACAAAAGGAAAACTAAAAAAAAAACAAGGCTGGAAGCATGATGTGCTCAGGAACTTTCAGACTTGCAGTAACAAACCCGGGCATGCCCTGTCCGATACCCCCAACTGATTCTTAACAGGGTGTGGAGGGGATTTCACAACAAGACCCTGAACAAACAAGAAAATCTCTATTCCTCATCTTTTTTGTGGAGTTTATATAGACAGTTTCTTATAAATGTCAAAATTTAAATCAGTGCATTAAAACTGACTGCAGATATAAGCACAAGAATCTCTACAACGGAGGGACTCTATTTATTCACCAAGGGCAGAGATTGGTTTCATCCAGTATTGTGTGACATCCAAGTCCATAAACGTTTATATTCTTTATGTTTTCATATTAGGAACATTTGATCACTTACCATATTGACATGATGATGTGTAACTTTTTCTTCCCATTCATTTTTTCACCTCAATTGTAAATTTGAAAGATATACTGACATTTCCAAACTTGACAAATAAAACGCCCCACCTGAAATCTTATCACATTGTAAATAACACAGAAGACTTGCACGTTTATGTTTAGCTTTCACTTTATTTCCATAATGTGGGGACAGAACACTGTGTGGTTGCAGACCAACATTCCATATCTATAATTTATCTTTTTGTAATACTGTAAAAATATCTATAGAACTCTTCAAATTAAAAAAAAAAATGGCGAGCTTGTGGTGTTATATTGTTAACAACATGGAATCATTACGTAGATGCAGTTTCTTTTTGTTAAACATGAGGTGGGGACGGACTTAGTTGGTTTTGACAAATGACTCGTAGAGGGAGGTGAGACGGGCCTGGAGGTCCTGGGCGTAGGGGTCCAGTGTTCCCCTCAGCTCATCAACGTAGGGGGAAGCCATTTCTTTCACCTGTTGGGTTCTCTCGGTCAGCTCACTCTGGACCTTCTCGGTCATGGGGGCCACGCGCTCCTTGAAGTCCTGCAGGTGCTGGTCCACTTTCTGCTTCAGGTCGTCAGTGTAGGGCCCCAGCTGAGCCTGCAGGTCCTGCACACTCTGCTCCAGGTTGGTCTTCAGCTCCTCGCTCTTCTGCAGCAGGGTGCTCCTCAGGGCCTCGGTGTCCAGGGCTCCGGTGTAGGGGGCCAGCTCCTGTTTGAGCTGCTCCACTCTCTGCTGGATCTGGGCCTTCATGTCCTCGGTGTAGGGCTCCAGCTTCTCCTTGACAGAAGTCAGCTCCTTGGTCAGACGCTCTCTCAGCACATCAGCCTCTGTGGTGACTTTGGTGATCATATCCTGGGCCACAGGGGGAAGCTGCTCCTGGATGCTCACTGCGTACGTGTTGGCCATGTCGGCACTTTCGGTCAGACGGGCACTAGACATTCAAATGAACAATGGAAGTAAGTTTAGTTTACATTCATCCTCTAGTTGGGAGGAAGTTGTACCTCAGTTGCTAATATTCAATCTATTACAATATTAGCATGACACATTTTGCAAGGCCTACCTGACATCCTGTCCAAACTGAGACTTCCTGATCATCTGCAAGGTGTCATCAGCTGTCTGGGTGGCCTTGGCAACGTAGTCCCAGAAAGCATCAGTCAGCACTTCTATCTGTGGCTTGGGTGCATCAGCATAGAAGATGTTGGCTTGACAGCCTGTTCAGTGGAGACAAAATTAGTTTGATTGTGGATTTTCAGCCATGCATGACAACCTGTTCTGAGGTTTGACATTTGCATGGTGCATATTCACCCCTCACCAAGGCAAGCAAATACAATTTGGTGTGTGACACGCTCTATGATTTTCAGCAGAATCATACTCACTGCTGAAAACAGCAAGGACGAGCACAGCGAGGACCTTCATGGCTCTTAGACCTTTTGACAAAGAAAGCATAAAAGTTAGTCACGACAATAAGTCACGCCACAGCAAGCAGTTGACAGTGCGACAGCTCCGGTTATTTCCCCATCTCACCTGAGTTTGCAAGTGTATCTGCAAATCCACTTGGCAGTGCTTGTGTTCAGCTGGTGAAGTTCTGCAGCTTATATAGCAAGCCAGGAAAGAATGATCCCAAAGTCCATGTGCTAGTGCCTTGCTGTCACCCTGCCTCACCCTGTCCTTGCTGTCCTAGAGAATCCACGCATGCACAAGCCCATATTGTTACACCAATGCACATAACACACATCCAGTTTTTGCAGCTTCATGTGTCATTGATTTTCTGGGAGCTACCCTTTTTTTAAATTTATGTAAACCATGACTCTTTGGTGGCAAAAGTACCAAGTGTGATCCATCAGTGTTTGAGTGTGATGACATCCATAAGTTTAACCTCAAACAACCCCTGTCCTCACAGATCTCTGCAATTACTGACCTGTTAGCTATTTCTCAGTCACAGATAAATCTCTGCCAAGACAGACAGAACATCTTTCTTTCATTTCTTTGATACTCAGCTTTGATTAGATCTATGGTGAGCATTTTATTGGCTCTGTTAACTTGACAGTTTGCCAGTTAACGTCATGTTAAATTATGGTCATGCCAATGTTCAGCAATCCCTGTGACAATCCCTGGCCAAAGGTTAGCAGACTCAGACACCGTCAGCTTATGAAGGACAAAGTAGCTGCTGTTACACACCAGACATACCATAGTTCAGTTCTTATTTTTTGGCAATTCGCCACCATCTGCCATTTCCATAACTGAGGATAGATATGGGTGATGCATGCAGTTTCTTAGTGCCGTAAATGGAGTCATAATTTTTCCACAAAAAGCACATTCTGGTGGCCAAGAGAATATCATTGTGAAAGCAAGGTTTACAGGGACCATTGTACATTGTTTTTATATTACCATTACAGCTTTAACATCATAATGACACACTTTAGCCAGGAAGTCTATTTGTACAGTGAAACTTCCAAAAAAGTTTTTAGAAAACGGAAAAGAAAGAGTAAAATATATTCAACTGCCTGGTTGGTAATAAATGGGTCGCTAATTATGCTGCATTCACACTCTATTGTTCAAAGCAGCAGAATATGAAACGCTATTCATGTCATTCGCAGATATTGGGAATTTATGTCAGCAACAATATCTCGTAGTAGGTGTATATATTTAGCACTTACAACTAAGTAAAAATCCAACATGTATTACAAAACTTCAAAACCAATGCACAAAGATGAGCTATAATAGAGAGAGGACAGGTAGTCTTCTAACAGGGCCAATTGTGAGGTTGTGAAAAGATACCTGTCACTATTTTCTTGAACAAAATAGTGTAAGTGTCAGTTGAGCAGCAATGGCTATTATTTCTTTTATTATTTTTGTTTAAGTTCAACTGAAACTAGCTGCTGGTGACAAAATGGTAACAGGTCTACGCATGACTTTTCACCATTCTGTTAAGAATTTAAAAAAGAATGTGTCAAAAACACATACAGACATTTTGACCAACACTGAATCACAGAAAATCCAGACTGTGATGCATCAGATTTCTGTCCTTTTTGTTTTACCTCTTTCTCTTATTGGGAATGTGACTCATTATATTCTTGAGGGAAGTTTTCCTGTAACTATTTTGGAATGTGCTCAGAAACTGTTTAGAATACTTCAGAGGATTGCTCCAACATTTGGTAAAACCCAAATGTCCAGTGTCCAGACAGAGAACACTTCTGTCTGGACACTCTTTTCTCTTACAGCCCTTATTTATGCCCTGAAGAGAGTAATAAAGCTTTAAACTAATCATCTTCCTGTTCCACTATTAAGGCCTGAAATGAGAACATGTCAGGGAAATAAAGTGCTACTTGGACAGCCAACTGGAAATATTGATTCTTTTTAAGGGTTGTATAAAAGTGACTCCATTAGCTTGTCACAAATTCTAGCTGCTGGATAAAAAATGTATAAAGTTTTCAAGCAGAATTATGTGATAATATTTCTATACAATTTTTTTTTTAAACATTTGAGTACCTCGTGCTATTTTATTCACGTTACCTGTCCCTAATGCAAAGTCTGCTAGTTTAAGAATGCCAAGGTTATCTGCAGTTATCTACAGACCGTTAGCACTGAACTTATTGGTTTATCACAATGCTGTCCAGAGAAGGGTTAGGGTTTACTTGTGGGTTTTGTTGTCAGGACATAACTGAAATGCACATAACCTCTGTGGTGTAAATATCGCGTCTACATTGTCGCCTTGGGCGTCATGTGATAGTAGAGCGGAGATGCAGCAGAAACAGGGAGAGCCATCGTGACAACATGGCAGGGACTTCTGGACTTTGGGCTTGTGACTACAACAGTCACCTGGCTTCGGTATATATACACGGAAGCACTCTGACACTCTCGCAAACACGCTCCAGAGGTACACAAGCCACAACCAGGTGAGAATTAGAATTAGAAACATTTTCAAAACAATACTTCAAGGGGCAAATATAAAAGTTTGGGCTTTGTTAAAGCCACTTAAAACTTAACGAGATCCTAATTGTGTTTCTTTACAGCAAGACACAGTCATGAAGACGTTTGTGGTACTAGCCATTGCACTGCTGTCGGGTAAATTGCAAGCTTCTGTTTTTTAACTTTTAAATGTCTTTTTAATAAAGCTAAGTCAAAACTGACCTTAACTGATGCCGCATCACTTGCTGAGCAATCACAATAAACTGAATGGGTGACAGATCTATGCTAATCTCAAACTGATCTCTTTTCCACTGAACAGGCTGTCAAGCCAACCTCTTCTATGCTGATGCACCCAAGCCACAGATAGAAGTGCTGACTGATGCTTTCTGGGACTATATTGCCAAAGCCACCCAGACAGCTGATGACACCCTGCAGATGATCAGGAAGTCTCAGTTTGGACAGGAAGTCAAGTAAGTTGTATGACCAACTAGACTATGATGACCGAGCCTACCAGTGACATGTTGGTATTACTCAGCCATTGTGTTGGTCTAACCATTACTTTGTCCGTCTACCAGTGCCCGTCTGGCAGAGAGTGCTGACCTCGCCAACATGTACGCAATCAGCCTCCAGGAGCAGCTTCCACATGGAGCCCAGGATGTGATCACCAAAGTCACTGCAGAGGCCGATGTGCTGAGAGAGCGTGTGACCAAGGAGCTGACCTCTGTCAAGCAGAGGCTGGAGCCCTACACCGAGGAAATGAAGGCCCAGATCCAGCAGAGAGTGGAGCTGCTCAAACAGGAGCTGGCCCCCTACGCTGACTCCCTGGACTCCGAGGCCCTGAGGAGCACCCTGCTGCAGAAGAGCGAGGAGCTGAAGACCAGCCTGGAGCAGAGTGTGCAGGACCTGCAGGCTCAGCTGGGGCCCTACACTGACGACCTGAAGCAGAAGGTGGACCAGCACCTGCAGGACTTCCAGGACAGTGTGGCCCCCATGACCGAGAAGGTCCAGGTTGAGCTAAGTCAGAGAGCCAACTCGGTGAAACAAATGGTGGCCCCCTATGCTGAGGACCTGAGAGAAAAGCTGGACCCCTACGCACAGGACCTCCAAGCCCAGCTCATGTCCTTCTATCAGTCCTTTGTCAATGCCAACTAACACATCCTCCTTAATCAACCTGCTCCATCATCCAGAAAGATACCAGCCTTGTTTGGTCATCCTCTGTTTGTAGTATGTAATAATGTAATTTAAATATCTGAATTGTACTGTAAACCAAGTTAAACATAATATTTATTGCTGAGTGCAATATTTATAAAGCACACACATGTATATACTTAGTTTTTCCTGTGTGTTGAAGTTGAAAACTGTACATTTCTGGAACTCCTGTAAGATAAACGAGAAAATAAATAGATTCATCTGGACAATATGAATTGTGAGATTTTTTTTCCCCCTCATGGTCTTTTACAGAATATGTCTCTTCTCTATCTTTTTAGTATAATTACAAAAACCCCAAAATGTATTGCTACAACTATCATAGTATGAAGACTACACACACACTTTGACGGACGACTCTGGTTACGATCAACAGTAGCACACTGTGCTGTTTTTTTTTGTTTTCCCAGAAGGTGCCTTGTTATTTTCGATATAATCGGCCATGTCTTAACATGTCCTGGTTTCTGTTCAAGATTCGTTTCCCTTTTTTTCAGAGGAAGACAACTGGTCTTATTCTTGCACTTGCCGTGAACTGCACCTTCCTAGTGGCAACACTGAAATTGAGAATCTGCTGTGAGAAATGTGGATGTGAATAAAAAAAAAAAGTAATAATAATAATAATAATAAGTATGATAATAATAAAAAATAAAATAAAAATATAACACAAAAAAATGTGGATGGCCAACGTTATGGGAGATAGGCCTAGACAAATGGACTTTTTATATTTATATAATAATGAGAAATATTTTTAAACTACTCATAGAAGAAAGAAAAGTGATGTATGTGTTTCTTTATTATAAAAAAAATAACATGAAACAAAATTATTACACAACACAGAGCCTTATCCTTCTTATCCTACCCCTATATTGACAGTGCCAGCATCCAACGTGGAGGGTCAGAGTCTAGTGACACACACACAGACACACACACAGACACACAGACACACACACACACACACACAGTATGGGTCATTCTTATAAACATTATCTTTGTGTGTTTCAGTTGAATAGAGGAGGACTGTGTTTTGACAGAGAATAACACTTGGTTTTTGACGAATTCCTCATAAAACCAAATTATTGAATGAATATCAAAACCGTTCACGTATGAAGAACGCAGAAGGAGATTGTCGTGATCAGATGCAGTCACAACAGCAGGAACATTTCCAGAACTTTCAGGTGAGAGTTGGCACCTGGGTACAGCACCCAGTCACTCGCCGTGGACCTTCCTGAGATTTTCCTGGTGTATTCTCACATGGGCTCACTCAGACATTTTACAGAAGTTCTACCACAGGGTTGGCAGATAAAGATACAAAAATATTTGAGGTCACACATACTGTCCCCACGAAGAGTTCAGGAAAATGCCCAGACTTCAGTGCAAGTCTGAAAAGCAGCTATTGATGCATTTTTAGAGTATGTTTGTCCTTTGGGTTAGGGTTGTTGTTCTTCAACTCAGTAGAATTCAGCCCCCCCTTGATCTAATTACAGCATTTTAAGGTGCTACATTCGCTGGGGTGCAAAAGGGTCCAAACCACTGAGAATCTCTGAGACTTTACGAATGCAAATCTGATCTCACATTTCAGTGAGTCAGCCTGTTTTTATATCCGATTAGCACTTGTGTGGGCAACCCAAAAGCACTCGTTGAGTTGCTTTATGAGTCAAATTGGCCAAAAGGCATCGTAAAGGCATCGTTAAGGCCTCAATCCCAATGGCCACGTTCTCAACTGGCGGCTAGACTGTCGTCTGACCCATTCAAACTTTGCCCCGCTGGGCAGGAGGGAGCCTTTGTTTGACGCATACGCGTTTCTTTGAACAAGAAACAACTCGCCTTTTTTCACCATAGTGACAAACAGATGTGTTGTTTTGATGTAGATAAGAGGTTGTTACCATATTCTTGCTGCGAGTTAGATGAGCGGATCAGTGCCTGTTGGCAAGAGCAGATGAAGATAACTGTCCCAAGTCAAGGGGTCATTATAATGCTGCTGCCCGGCTGTTGTCCCCTCTGGATTTGGGCTGGATTCAGAACAGAATGGTGATCAACATCAACAACGGCTATAAGGTTCACAAAGAATTTGTTGGAGACTGACTGTGTTGAACTGCACAGGGAAACTGGGCCATTTGGCCTTTGTTAAAACAAGGTTGAAAGTAGTGGTGGGAAAATTTACTACCAGTATAAATTTACTCAAAGTATTTTTTAATTACAGTATTGCTGTTTAAGCAGGTACTTTTACGCTGCTGTGTACTTCTTACTTCATTGTAATTATTTGAAAGCGACTGCATTAATTTCACATTAAGCTTTCACACACCAAACACATCATCAGTTTACAAAATGGGTTCCATTGTTTTAGAAGACCCAATAATTTTAAGAAGCTGTACAAATTAGCTCTACCTCAACCAACCACAGTACAGCAGCACTTACTGTGCATGTAAATGCATTAATTGATAACCATCATCCTCCTCCTCATCATCATCATAATAGGGGGATTTTACTTGTCATGCAGTTTTTTTTTCAAGTGTGGCATTGCAACTTTCAGAAATGGACAAAAACATTGCAAGGACAAATGAGATGTCAGTTTTTCCCTGTGCCAATAAAAGGGGCCACACTGCCACCTAGTGACAAGGCAGCGTAAGCTCTTCAGTGTGAACGACGCCTCCCGAGCCCTTTTCACACTGGCCAAAAAAAACGTTTAAACCCGCTAACACCCGGCGTTTTCTGCAGTGTGAAAGCGTTCAATCAGCATTCAGCCCCGGGTCTAATCGGCATTGATGTGAACGTCACACCCGGGTGAACCCGCTAATTTGCACGATGACGGCGGCAACTGCGGTGACCTCACCAGCTGTAGAAGAGACCTCGCATGTAGCTAGCTCGCGTAGCCTAGCTTTGACTCGTTGGTTACAACTAACACAATCCAGATCATCGAAGAGGTTTAGAACGGGGCACTTTATTTCTACCCTTCGGCGGACACACACGGCCTCATCAGGCAGTCTCTCATTACACAGTGGCCATAAACTGTCGGGAGCATGACTTAAAATTCTTTCACCAGAGTTAAATTTGCTGTATTTTCTGAAATGTGATCCCCTTTTTCTTGTAGTCAGTGCTACAGATAAGCGCACTGCAGAATTTGGATCAGCTGAAGTTACCGGGACGTACTGAAAATAGGGAATTACCGACAGTCCAGTCTAGAGGAAACAAATGCATGAAGTAGTTCTTCAGCTTTCTTCTACGAGTTTAAAGGCTAAAAAACTCCAATCAGCTTCACCAGGAGGGATGTGGTCCTACAAGAACACATTATGTTCTTTCTAATTTAGAACTGTTTCAGTTATTTTGTTTTCAGTTATTTTTGATGTATTTTTATGTATTTTCTTTATTTGAGTTTGTGGCGGTTTAGAGGCAGGCAGGGCTCCGTCAAAATGTGATGCAAGCAAACCGCCCAAAAGAATGACAATTATTCACGTGTCTTAAACAGTCTGTGCACATTTTTGAAAAAGTTTTAAGTCACAACAGACTGTAAAGTTGCTCTCTAACAGGAACGGGCCAGTAAGGAGTTACAAGTACAGATTCATGTTAAGATGTAAGTGGCTGGAACACAAAGCCACGTGAGGGACATTGACAATGTGGCAGGGAGATGTTGGAGACAAGCTGACGGGGGAAAGGGCGAGCAAAAGGTGGGTAAGGTTGAAGGAGGGAGAATAGGCTGTGATGTTAGGTTGATTCCATCGCAATGAATATGTTTCTTCACAAAGGCCTACAGCAATGGCCTCTGTCAGACTCCAAACAATGGGGAAGTATTGAGTCGGTGTCAACAACTAAAGTTCAAACTTCTGACATGACATATATATTGTTTTTGATCAGACGACAATGGCCATGAAGGAGATCCAGACATTGTTCAGATAAACAAAGGTGTGTTAAAAGATATGCATGAATCGAACGGTGACCTTTTGCCACTTGGATTTGAAATAACAATTGGCGTTGGTCTTTTAGATCTGAATCTGTCTGAGGTCACATACAACTGATTACTGTGAGAATCTTTACAGTCGTACTGTTGAAAGAATACACGCAAACAATAACTAGATGCATTGCTCAGATGTGTCCACTCTTCTTACAGCATGTTTGCCATTATTTTTCATATTACAATCTTTGTGACACTGTGCCTAATCCAACTGTAAGAGATGCAACTGACAGACAAATATTTTTTTTAAAGGATAAAATACAGTGTGTTGAAAGATTTGCATTTACCAAGTCACTGGAGACTGTATGCAATGCTAGATAATGTATTACAAAACCAGTGACACCACATACCTCTTCTGACAGGATGGGGAAACAGTACAAGAATGCTCATCCCTTCATCAGCAGCTACTGTGCAGTATTTCTTTTGAGAAGGGTCAGTAATCAGGTAATCGACTACACCATAAAATGTCAAACTGTTGGGATGACTGACATGTGTATCCCCGGAGGCTTTGCTGCTTGAATAGCCAAGAATGTCCCAAGAGCTTCGTGAAGATAATATGCTCTTTTGAAAAACCATGAGACCTGTCATCAAGATTCAAAGTCACACAGTTGAACGTGGCTTGTTTTGCGTAAAAAGGGGCTAAAACCTCACGCAATGTTCTTTTGTCTCAACCACTTATTACCTGCCTCTGTGTTATGGAACTTACATCACCCACCACACCGATTCATTCGAATTCCTGCCAGGGAGCAGGTTAGCTTCACGGCATATGTGGCCATTGTAAGTGACCCAGAGTTAAGCAGAACTGGCTTTTTGAAACCAAAAACACTGAGTTTCATTCAACTCTGAGGGAACAACTCGGAGCTTTCACTAAACCTGCTCTCTGAAACAGGCCCCAGGTGGGATTGTCGTAACACGTATCTTGCCAATAGTGAAATATTTCCATTTACTGTGAAGCTTTATTACACAGCAATATAGATAAAAAATTACTGTAGAAGCTGAAGGGGTTTTAGAACCCTCAACCAAACTTGAAAACCCTGTTTCGCTTTGCAGCTTTGACACAGCGACAGCAATTATGCCTCAAACAATGAAGCCGTATGTGTGACAAAAAAATTTCAGAAATCTTGAAAACCTGTTTTTGTTTTGCAGGTGGTTTGTCGTCACTGCTTAAAAACCCACTGTTACAGCCAAAGCCTCTCATGTGGGGCTGAAGAACTGACAGTCTGGGAAGCCGGAGGTAAACATGATTGGCATTTGTTAACTTCTATACTTGCATATTTAAAAAAAAAATTTTTTTCCTTAACCTAACAATTCAATAACTTAAATGTATAGTAGTGTTATTGCATTTCAGTTTCAATATTTTTAATTTATTTGTAATGGTTCTTCATATAATCTCCGTTGTTTGAATTAAGTTTGGTCCACGACACTGCAAGGATGAAGGGCTACATTTTACTTGTGGTGGTCCTGGCAGTTTCCTCTGCACTTTTCCTCGGCCCAGTAAGAGTTTTTTTTTATTATTGTTGTCCTTATATACTGATAAATGATTATACCATCATAAACTAAATTTTTTAAGTGTTTAATTAGTAATTTAATGTTTATGGAAAATTAGACATCACACAGTTGAAATACAAGTAGCGTTGAACATTGACCAAGTTGTATTTACTTCATTATATTCAAAATGTAATTCAAAGTGTTAAAATCCCTGTTTTTTCAGGAGGAACAAGACACAGAGGGTAAGTTGTTTTATTTGTTATTTATCATTTTATTTTCGAAAATCTATTTTAAAGTTAATAATTTTTACCTGACTAACTTTACTTTTCATGTAGATTTTGTAGACTGTGGTGAAGCCAAGAACATTGATGAAATAAACAAAGGTAAGATAAAATATATTCATAACATTGAAGGAAACCTTTGGGTATATTTGTCAATCAATTTGGCTCAGTGGGCAACCAGGGTCAGTAAATAATTACGTAACACAAAATAAATGTTTTCTGCTTGATCGTAGTAGATACAAGACATGATGATATTCTGGAGGTGAGTTTAACATTTTTTTTTCTTTAAAGATTAATACGTTTGTATGAATTCATTTCTTGTGTGACCCAAAATATTTTTTTCCAATAGCCACAAAACACGCAAAATAGTGTCGTTATTCAAGATGACTTCCTGTGGACATCCCCAGTAGCATATGTTTTGGAAAATGACCTCGGTAAATATTAAATGTTTTTCCGTGATAACCCTGAATGCTATATGGTAGGGAGGACGACACTAATGAAATTTGTTCCGCAGGTGGAAGTTACAATATACACTAACGTTCAAAAGTATTTTTGAAAGAAAAGCACTTTTTTTCAATGAGGATAACATTAAATTAATCAGAAATACAGTCTAGACATTGTTAATGTGGTAAATGACTATTCTAGCTGGAAACGGCAGATTTTTAATGGAATACCTATATAGGTGTACAGAGGTGCATTTCCAGCAACCATCACTCCAGTGTTCTAATGGTACATTGTGTTAGCTAATCGTGTTAAAAGGCTAGTTGATGATTAGAAAACCCTTGTGCAATTATGTTAGATTAGAGAAGCTGTTAAACTGGCCTTCTTTTGAGCTAGTTGAGTATCTGGAGCATCAGTATTTGTGGGTTCTATTATACTCTCAAAATGGCCAGAAAAAGAGAACTTTCTTCTGAAACTCGACAGTCTATTCTTTTTCTGAGAAATGAAGGCTATTCCATACGAGAAATTGCCAAGAAACTGAAGATTTCCTACAAACGGTGTGTACTACTCCCTTCAGAGAACAGCACAAACGGGCTCTAACCAGAATAGAAAGAGAAGTGGGAGGCCCCGGTGCATAACTGAGCAAGAGGACAAGTACATTAGAGTCTCTAGTTTGAGAAATAGACGCCTCACAGGTCCTCTGTGAACCTGCAGTTCAGTAAGCATCGATCGGCAGGAGGCTGTTGCTACATAGTAAAAACATGGCATCGGAAAGAAATCCAGAAACAGCTACTTGACTCCACCCGTCCACCCGAGCACAAGGAATTTGTGAAAGCAGTGTCTTAAAGCAATGTAGGCTGATTGAGCAAATATACCACAATCAGTGGCATTTACATTGTCATTTCTTTCTTTTTACCCATAACGCAATTCCCCTGACAAATGGAAGAGCTCAATGCTAAAGGAGTCATCCTGAAGGCCTTTGACCAGTTCAGGTTGAAAACATGCATTGACTTCAAACAAAGAGACTCTGAAGACTATTACATCTCTGTCCAAAAGTTAAACGGGTATGTATTGGATTTTTTCCACCTTCCACCTTTGACAATCAATAACATAACTTATTAAGAGTTGAGTTAAATGTAAGAATTCTTTGCTTTTCTCCACTTTATATTGTGGTAAAGTGAAGATCTTTGAGTTCTTGGTCTTTTACTCAAAACAACAAAATGCCATATCTTTGATTTCAGACCAGGTGTCTGTTGTTTGCCTCAAGAATGCAATCCGCCAACAATGCCTATGACCACACCTCATTTTAAGACATTATATTGATAAATCATGAGTGCAGGCAGGTTTGAAACCAGGGGGGACACTTGCATCACTTTTTGACACATTTGTGTCAGTTGTGAGAATCCTTGAGGTAAATGTGATAAAAAAAAAAAATGTAAAGAATAATTTTACATCCATGTCTTTGGGTCTTCTTCACTGTGTTAGCTGTGTTTGTTTTTTCCCACCACTTGCTGACATTTCTATTAAAAAAACATTAAAAATATAAATGACAAATTAACTGATGCATGAAATAAATTATTACTATATGGACATATACATTATAATAACTTAGCTGCAACTCCAACTTCTAACATCATTTTAATTAAATTTTTTCAAAATTGAACTTTGGTAATTTTTATCTAAAGCGCTAATCCAAAGGGATGATTCATTATCACAGTTGGCTGCTGGTGAGTTAGATGAATGATATTTTAACAAAATATATTACCACTTTGTACTCAGACATCAACTCCCTGTGCTACTGAATGATGCACATAGTTGGCCCATCACCAGTCAGATCAATTTATGTTATCAAGCAGTGCTCTTTCAGCACTGAGACTGAAGTTAAATTTATCAAATCTCCCAAATTTAAAGCATGAAGGTATAATAATTCTGGCCAACCCAGACAGGTAAAATACGTAAAGGTGTAATTGCGACGTCTACTTACAAGTCATTTTCCCCTTTAGATGTTTCTCTTATGTTGGACGACTTATGAGTGGACAGCCAGTCTCCATCGGGAAATACTGCGATGAAATTTCCACTGTCGAGCATGAGTTTCTCCATGCTCTTGGCTTCTACCACGAACAGAACAGATATGACAGGGATGAGCATGTAACCATTGCTTATGAGAACATCCAAGAAGGTTTGTATTACTTGTATTATAATATTCCCATAAATTAACTAATCAACTATTTACTACTCAAATTATGAAAATTATATCATGTAAAAACTAACTTTTTCTAAAGACTAATTGGTGAGTCATTATATGCTCCTTTTTTCAATAGTTTTCAATACAATATACTGTAATTGATGGTTTGCTTTTAATATGTCATTTAGGATTTGTGGATAATTTCATAAAAGTTAGAAGTGAAGAAAGCACCACTATGGGAGTTCCATATGACTACTGGTCAGTGATGCACTACGGCCCAAATGCATTCAGCAATGGCAACGGGTCCACAATCATGACCAAAGACGAACAGTACCAGGGTGTGATTGGTCAGAGACGGGACATGAGTCCCTGGGATGTTCTGGAGCTAAACCGTCGCTACAAATGCAGTAAGTACTTGGAGTTTAAGTATCTACTATATGTTATGGGGTTGTTTGTTTAATGAATAAAATCATCCACAAAAACACTATTATCCAAAAAAGGATTTGCTGGCAATATTGTAGTTGAATTTTTCCAACTCATTTTTACATGCATCTTAGAAATGCAATTATGAGGTTTCGGCAACCAAAACTGAATGAATTCTGTTGGTGCGTTAGATGAGAAGGTGCAAACATCTAGCCTGACTAACAAAATCTACCGCTGACGCTCACTACTTACCACTACACGTCCATTTGGTTAATCAGCATAAAAAACTGAATGCAGAGACAACCATTTGCCACTTTCCAGATGCATGTGTGCAATTTTGTTACTCGACCAGTAATTTCCTTGGTGCTCCACTGGTTCTCCAGCAACTGGTCAGACCTGATGAACAGCGAAGACGTTTCTGTCAAGGTATAAAGGAATGGTCTCCTTTGAGATGGCTCCAAAATAACCTGAGCAGCAGCGAAGCGTCTGCCGGATGTCTCTCCGTTATTAACACATTCATGAACAACACTGAGTTTTAGTGCCAGCAACAATATACTATAAAGTATAGCACATAAGAGGCTGTGGTGACAGGCTTAGTTGCAGCAAGCAAATTGCATTGGCGTAATGGTGATAAGTGATATACCATCAAGCTGCACATTTGCAATTATATGCTGTTACTTGCTGTCAGTTTGTAGCCACATAGCTGTGAATGACACGGCGATTGTGAGGCCAATATGAGACACGTGTTATTCCAAGCCTGCAGGACAAGGCTGAACAAGTTGTGGGTTACTAAAAGTAGGGTATATATATTATATTATTATTATAATATAATACAGGTGTTGATTGTGCAGTAGAGGTCTTGAGATAATTAAAAAATGACAAATGAACCCTAGATAATCTTGAATATGAAGATAATGTTATGCAGATCCAAATAAACCACTCCCGACAAAAACAGACACCTGACTTTTAGCTATAGCACACTGATCACATATTTATCTTCTATAGCACTGGAGACACCAATATCTCCAAGTCAGTTAATCATCCTAAATTCTGTGTTCTTCATTCACCTCCACAGGTTCAACCGTTGCATTTAATATGTACTGCGGCTTCTCTGAAAGCGATTGTCAAATGACCCGCTGTTCACGGAAGGGCAATGACTGGAAAAGGGTAACATATGCTTACGGGGGTCCTAGGTCCGACCACACCAGTCTACCCACTGGCAGTACTTATGGAGGTAAGAGTTCAAAATTTGCAAATTCTCCACATCTAGACTCCATATTTAAATGTTTCTTTTAAGAGGGACATGTTTTTTACGTTACCTGGCTTAATTTTCATTAATTTTGGACAACAACATTCCAGATCAAACTATAGGTTACTTCATGCATGCTAGCACAGCAAAAGGTACGGAGGGAGACTCCGCCTGGCTGGAGACCAAGCGGATGATGCCAACCAGGGAGTGTCACGTCCAGTGTCTCCAGTTCTACTATTATCACAGTGGGAATGAGTCTGACATACTTAACATTTGGATCAGGGAGTTTCATGATGAACGGGACTTCACAGGAACCCGCCGCCTGATGGGACAGATCACAGGTAATGTCAGATTGTACTATTATCAGCATCATCTGCTCTAAATGGTACTAGGACTCAGATGCACCATGAATGTGTGACATTTCCTTCCTCCAGGTCCACAAACATCTCACTGGCAGATCCATCATGTTTCCCTGAATGCCAAAAAGGACTTCCAGGTGGAATTTGAGGCTCGTAAAGGAGCGGGGAAGTCCTCAGGCGGCTTCTCAATTGATGACATCAATCTGTCTGAGATCGAGTGTCCACATGTTACCATACAGTTCAATGATTTTGAAGAGCTTTTAAGCAGCAGTAGCTATAATACCGTGTTAAACAGCCCGCGTCAGTACTCCAGAGGAGGCTACTCTTACCGTGTCAGCGTAGTGTTGTTCAAGACGTTTGCTGGAGCGTTCGTACAACTCTTGTCAGGTAAAAATGATGATCAGCTGGAATGGCCTTGCCCATATAGGCAGGTGACTATGCATTTGGTGGACCAAACACCCAACATCAAGATGCACATGACAATGCAAAGGAGTTTTACCACTGACCCAACCACAATCAACAGTCAAGGTAAATTCAAAAAGAGCATTAAGAAATCCCTTTAACAAAATAACGATCTATTGAAAGAAAAAGATGTAGTTACCACTATATGCCATGGTGTATTGTGTCTGGTTTTGTATTTCTATGCTTTCTGTAAACAGGTTTTAACTTTTGGGACGATCCTCGTAAGATTGGAAATCCATTCAAAGATGAGAATAATCAGACGGTCTATGGCGGACCTAGATATGGCCCAAAATATTTTGCACGTTTGGAAACTTTGAAATCCAGAAGCTTCCTGAAGGGAGGGAGTGCCGTATTCACCTTCACCTTCGAAGGCAGGTTGACAATGAACATGTTTGAATTATTTAAATCACTTCACTCCTGAGTAGAAGTTTTGTTGCATAACGTTTTTTTTTCTTTTTCTAGATCTCAATCTCCTAATTAATAAAAGTGCTCTACCGTGTCCTCAAATTGCACCAGTGAAGATCGCCTATCCTCCCAAAGATCTGGATAGTGGCCCATGCTCACCGAGGTAGGGCATTAAGTTATTTTATGGCACCGAATGAATGTCTCTTTGTAAAACAAAGTTTAAAGAATGGTGTCGAATTTTTCATGAAGCCTTTCAAATGATGCTATGCCTTTTACAGGATCCCATCCACCACCAGACCACCTCAGACAAAAACAACTCCTATAACAGCACTTCCTAAAACTACTGATGACGACAGGTATTCAGATTTACTCATAGGTTTTAAAGTTGTTGAAATTAGCTAGAAGCCTAATTTGATGTGGTTGAAGCCAATCAACCACTTCCATAAATCAGTCTGTAGTTTGTATTAAGCAAGACAATTAAATAAATTGGTAAACAAAGAAGGCTGCATTAAGGGAATATACATTCCAATGCAATTTAGAATATGCTGTTAACCGCTGCCATAAACCATGACAGCTGGTGCTACAGCTAGTTTTGAACTGAGCCTCATAGGATAGTACAGTGGATCAAAATTCAACTGCTTATTATTCTATTTAATTCATTATTTTCTTTCCTTTATAGCATTTTTGGCTTCTCTCCTGCCATGGTGGCTTCTCCTGTCCTCACCCTCCTGCTTGCACTGATGCTTTTAATACTGTGATGTGCATCTGCTCATATTAGCATCCATGCACACATGGACCGAACCAGCTTTTTGTCTCGGTGGATTCTTTTCCTTTTAAAAAAAAAAATGAGGCTGCAGAGGGTAGTGAACAGTTGGGAGACAATGAACGGGCATATGTAGTTTTACTGTATGATTGATAATAGCATTGTTGAAGAAATGACTTATAAAGTAATTAGCATTTTGTGGTGGGATCATATTTCTTGTAATATATTTCTAGCATTTAGCATACCATTTATGGATTATTCCTGAAAATATGTTCATGGGTTTGTGGTATTTGATGCAATACAGAATTTCTTTAAGGCAAATAAATAAAACACAAAAGCATATTTTTGCATCTTTAAACTTTCTGACTCTGTTCTTCTATTTTAATATCAATTGTGTTCTTAAACAATTTTAAACTTGTTTTAATGAAAGAGGTAATAATTATGGATACTCAGCCCTGATACTTGACTCTTACAACTGATCCAATTCTGCGTTTGATATTATTGTAGGAATAAAAAGGAGGACAATACAATAAGAAGATTCCTTGTACTTACTTTGTTTTGCCACTGGAAGGCAGCAGGATCCAGCTGTAAAAAAAATCAGTTGTTTGTCACCTTTTGAAGATGAACTGATGAATCTGTAAAGAATTGTTGCTTATTAATACATTCAGGAGATAACACAGATTCCCATTAACTGGCAGCACGTTTACATCTGCCTGAGGCATAGAAGCCCAGTGTTCATTAACTGTAATTTTAGCTCTGGGTTGAGTCTCTACTCTGCTACTACATGCTCCATGCTCTCCTGCTAATTGCTAGCTGCCTGGTATTGGGAGTTTGGCAGGTAGCTCTCAGTGACATTGTCAGAGCCTTTTTGCTGAAATGGCTACCTGCTGCTGTCAAGAGCAATTGTGGATTCATCACTTTCAGACCCCTTTCACGCCAACAGACATTTAATCTATTATTAGTTTAAAAAATATTGATTACACCAGTGATAAACTGTCGTGACCTGGTGCCGCAGATTGTGGCATTTTGTGAACTGCATTATACTGTGGTGGTACTGTGGAAAACACATCAGCATTTCTCTGTCACTGTTGCATAGGTTACACAGGGCAACTGGATTGTTTCACAGATAATCAAGTTGTCTGTGCTTTGCACAAGTAATCCCAACATCTAGTTTTACAAAAACGTAATCACATTTATTTCAATCCTCCATAATCATCACCATATATTATACTTAACCACTTACTTTGATTTTCACATCACATGTTCTCATGCATCACCTGATGTCCACTGACGTACATCTCTCTAACTTGTGGGTATATCCAATACACCATAAAGGAAAGACATTTGTGCTACAGTGTGTAGGCATGGCTTGGCCAGTCCTGGCTCCTTGGTAGTTGTCTTTGTCTCTCTCTGTCCCAGAAATCAGTTGTACAGTAAGAGAGTCTCTGAATCCAATTTCTAAAACTTAGTGAAGGTTCCTGTGTGTCTCTGTGCTGGTCCAAGCTGTGCGAGATGCTCCAGACAAGCCCCGCAACTCTAGCCAATGGTGACACCAAAACCACACTGGAACTTGTTCTTGCGATGGTTAAGGAAAGCCCCGAGAGCCAGTGTGAGAGGCAGGGGCACCAGTTTCTTTTCAAGGGTCGCCCCTACTACCCAATTACTGTCAACTGTACCTGTGGCGAGGAAAGGGAAAAGGGTAACAATTAAAAGGGAAAATATATATTTACTAATGTTCAAACATTAACATGTGTGATAGTTATATACATGTATGATTTCATAGTGCATTTACCTTTAAAGAGGAGGTTAGCTTTGGGAAGGTCCAGCTGGTAACCAAAGGACGTTGTGGTGTCTTGCATCCTCGTGCTGGCTTCAAATTCAACTCCTATCTGCAGCTGTTTTAGGACGCAGAAGTTAAAGGGCTATGAATTTAAAGGGCTATGCCTTGAAAAAAGAGCTTTTTTCAAGGCTCTTAACACAATATTCCTGTGAACATTGAAATAAGTTTTTGTCAATATATTTATTTCTCCCATTGTGGTCCTCAGGAGACTACAGTCAAGAGAAGGGGGACAAAATGCACAGACCTGGTTTAGTTTGAGTTAGACATCAAGTGGGCATCTTCCAATTTAAGCTAGTTCTTTAAAGTACAAATAACTCGTACTTGTGTTTCTCTGGAGTGAGACTACACAATGAATTGGGTACCAACACAGAGAGGGGATTTTGTACTAGAAAGGGATTTAAATCCAATACACATTTTGTAAATTCAGCTACTATTTCTTTGCGGTCTGCTAGCTGTCGTTTCTGAGTAAAAAAAATCAGGGTTATTTTGTGCAGCCCTGGCTCTGTAAATTGAAAACCAATAAAAAAGGTGCGAACAGCACCACACAGCACTGTGTGCAATGCGAAAACATCACTGCTCGACGCCTTAAGAGATGTGCTAGCAACAGACGCTACAACTCAGGGGTTATGGCCTTGTGGTTAGCCCCCACGCCTCCCACACCCCAGGCTGTGGGTCCGAGCCCCGACCAATGCGGTCAAAAAACAACAACAATCTTTCTCCAAAATCGCTTTAAGCCACAACATAACCTTTAGTTGAATTTTCAAATTACTTTTTGCACACAAAAAGGCCTGTGGATGGTGTCCCTCCCATCTCTTACATTGAAAGCAATTCAGGTAAGGACTTCTTCACAGCCAGTATAGACAGGCAGATTAATTACAGCAACTGAAAAGTGTAAGTGTATACATGGGTGAGTAAGTATTGTTCTATAACACCTGAATTTCAGCCAAAAAACTGCTATAGGTGTTTTGGCAGACAAACCATTACTGATGCACAAAAATACACACACTTTTGCTAATATGAGTTACCTGGTCGTTGGCTTTGTGATAGTATGTAGCATGAGCTCCTGCACCTCCCAAAGTCAAAGTAGCAATGAAGTTTTCACCTGAGGGGGAAACAAAAGACCTGTACATCAATCACTTTGATAAAACAATGAGTTGGAATTGGGCACCACTTTACTTATCTAAATCCTGTCCATACCGCAGAAAATCTCCAACAATGGATATTTTGAAAATTATTAGGTCAATGTTAAATTAAAACATTAACAGATCAAGTTAGAAAAACATGATCAAGCAGTTTTACAGTGCATGGTTCAATAAGCTCAGATTTTACCTGTGTATCTACCCAACAGGGAGGTGACGGTTCCCTCTTCCCCTGGTCTTCTGTGGTACACTAGCTCACCACCAAGGGCCAACGCTGGTGTGATAGACTGGAGATAGTGGGTCACCAAAATGCCTGAAAGAAAGTAGTAAAAGACCTTTGATTATACTGTATATGCATTTTTTTGTTTGTTTTTCATTTAACCACTAATGAACAAACGATATCACCTCTGACTGCATTGTTATTTGTTATTAATTTCACACACACAACAAAAAAATCCACCACTGTTCTCACTCAACAAACTCATCTATTGAACTTGTCAGAGGGAATTACTAACATATGCAACAAAGCCTCCACTATAATTGTGGAAATAATCATACCAGATCCAACAAGCACGTCTGGATTTCCAAACGTCACAGCAGAGGTGAAGTCTTCACCCCGATACTCCAAGTCACACTGCCAATTCACAAACTTATGCTGCTGAGTCTACAACATAGGAAGAGCAGAAGAAAAAAAAGGTCAGAGAACAAAATGACAATGTTAGAGAAATTCAAAATACTGAAAATAGGCCTGAGTAGACCACAACTGAAAGGCTGTTCCCTCTACAAGTCTACAAACCTGGAGGGCTATTTTGGAGCGCACAGCAGTTGTAAGCTGGTGGATGATCTGGGCATTGAGACTGCCAGTATTGTCCATATCTCCAACCATGACTGGGAATGACTAGAGGGAAGAAGATACACCATTGTAAGCTTAGAGTGATGTGGGTGACATTTGAAACCTTGCAACAGTATAGAGCCTTAGGCTGTGTAGCTTCCTGAATATCAGTGTAAATGTTGTTGAGCTACATTTATCTGTCCCATGCTACATGTGCGACAACGCAAAAAAACAACTAACTGGAATATGCTTTAATCAATAACAGTGAAGACAAAGCAGGTAAAGAAATAATCGTGCCTAACTAACCAATAAAAGGCAAAGTATCAAAACTATTACTTATTTAGACTCATGTAGCAAATGATAAACAACAAAAACATCAGAAAATAGTATGTCTTCTTTCATGAACAGGAAGATTTAAGACCAAAATTTCCAAATGTCAACATTTATCGTGGGTTTTGATGAGGATGACAGGGAAATGATCCTTACCTCTGCGGGTCCAATCTGTTTACTGCCTACGTAGGTGGAACCAAATCGATAACCAGAATCAGCCTGGGTACTGAGGGTAATGGTGTGGCTGACCTGGAAGTGGTTACTCAGGCCCTTGTTGACCAGTAACCGCACCCCTTCCATCTGCAGAGGGAACACCTCTAAAATAGAAGAGCAAGAACAAAAGAAAAAAAAAATCAATCTTTGAGACAATTATTTAAGCCCACACCAATATGACAATAATGACACTGTTATCACAATAACATGAATATCATTTACAAGTTAAACAAATGTGATTTACAACAAGAACATAAATTGCTCGATGCACTCGGCGTCACAATTCAGCAACTGATTTTCTAACCTTTACATTTGCGGTGGCACTCCTCATATGTGCCTGGGTTCGGGAGTGGGGAGTCGGCCTCCGACGTCTGCTGGCCAGATCCCGATGTCGGAGGGACAGAAGACACTGAGGGCATGGTGAACCCTGGAGGGACGGACACCAATCCCGGGACCCCTTGACCAGCTCCAGCCGCAGATGATGCAGCTGGAGCTGGACTGGGGGAGGCGGCAGCCAACACACTGCCCATACTCTGATGCTATAACAGACTGAGGGGGGAGAGAGAGAGAGAGAGAGAACAAATCATTTATTTGTTGTATCATTGTATACGGCTGCAACTAACGATTATTTCCCATAATCGATTAATCTGTATATTATTTTCCTGATCAATCGATTAGTTGTTTGGTCCATAGAATGTCTTAAAATGTTGAAAATTGTCGATTGTGTTTCACAAAACCCCAAGATGATGTTTTGTTCACACACCAAAGATATTCAGTTTACTGTCGTAGAGGATGAAAGAAACCAGAAAATATTCACATTTTTAGAAGCTGAAATCACAGAATTTTTTCCTTAAAAACGACTTGAGCCGATTACTCGATTATCAAAATAGTTGGCGATTCATTTAGTAGCCGATTACTAATAGATTACCTGTTGCAGCTGTACCAGTGTCGTTTAATCACAACTCAGAGCTGCTGACTATTATGGTAATCCCTGCGAGTAAAACTGAAAAAAGTTATTTGACAATCATGACTTATCATGTGATGACGTTACAAGCTCTCACAGTTTACCAAATGCACCTGGACCCACCTGACCTGACTCCCAAAACGTCAGAGCTGCCTGCAACTAACTGTCCTCCTGTCCGTGGCAGCAACACTACACAGATTGGTTGTAGCTAAGGCCCAAATGTATATATAATGTGTGACTGTGTGACACATATTACGTTGTAAGACCTGCGACCTGTCGTGGTAGCCACAAATACACATAGAACTGCAACTTCTGGTTTACGACAGACGATATTTGAAAAACAAGCCGTCAGCCGGCACACAACTATCCGGGAGCAGTGTTCATCCTGTGGCTAATGCAGGCTAGCACGTTTGGTTGGACCGTTGGCTAGCTAGCTAGCTAGCTAGCTGGCTGGCTGGCTGGCTGGCTGGCTGGCTAGGTAGGTAGCCATGTGGAGCCAACCACGAGATCTATCCGTCTACACGAGGGAGACACGGTAGTTGTGAGCACAATGGCCGGCGAGCGGACACCAAAAATAACCCTCTCCATTCAACAGTGCTCGTGCCATTTCATGGTTTAGCTACTCACGCTAACGTTCTGGGGTCCGCGGGGGAAGTGAGTCGAACGCCGGTAAAGTTGACGACAGCGTCCGCGACGCCGGACAGTTGACAGGTGTCCGCCCATTTCCCGCGGCGTGTGCACTGATTGGCTAATGTACGTACAGTTTCAACTGCTATTGGCTGAAAGTGCACCTGGAACCGCCCGCTTCCGGTGGCGTACGACGTGGTTCATTCGCTGAACATTCGTTTCATTCGACATCCAACTGAATGACATTCCAAGGGTACACCCCGTAGACATGTATGTGGAGAAAAGTCAATACAACAATATGAGAATATTCATAACATCTAATACGTATTGAAATATATTTTATAAGAAGTTAAGAATCCATGCGGTTCAGGCAGATAAAAAAACAATCTGAATCATCCTTCACAATGCCCATGGATACAATTATCGTGTGACATATGGTGTAAATAGTAAAATGTCATAGTCCAACTCATGCAAATGAACAGAAAGATTGCTGGTTTCAAACTAAATCTAGTCTCCTGGAATCCTGTGAAAAACCTTGACCAACCCCAAAACCTGAGGCATGAACCTAGAAGTGAAGAAAAGCAGTTGAAGATTTTCTGCTGACTGCTACTCTGCTGTGTGGCAGGGAATTGGCTGCCTCTAAACTGCAGTGCAGAAGTTTCATTTTTATGTTTGGATTCATATCTTCCTATCCTGTGTTCTGTACAAAATTCTCCACGCTGCATCGACAAGCCCACAAACAATCCAAATGAACAAGGAGTCCTGCAACAGATGGCAAGGCCCCAACAAAGCTCCGATCATCATGGGAGTCGGTCTGGGATTACATGGCGACAGACCAAATCCGCCAATGAACTGCAGAAAGTTCTCAAAAATGCTTGGAACATTCTACTTGTCAAGTTCCTTGAAAACACTTGTATGTGACAAACTGGTGCTGTTTTCAAGGTCACACCAAAAGATTGTTTGACCCAATTGTATTGATTTTTCTCCTGCATAAATTCTAAAACTTGCACATTTTCTCTTGCATAACCAATTACTCCGTGGTAGATTATTTCCATTTTCACAGTCCTTTATATTCACATATTTTATCTTGTTTTCATTGCTGCTCTTCTTCTTGTACTTACATAACTTGTTTATTTATTTTTTTGTTGTTATGCATCAAAACACCAAAGTAAATTACTTGTATGGGGCATTGCATTTGTCCAAAAGGATCCTCAGTTTACTCTAAGTGCCCAATACGCTTGCTAATCCAATCGCCACTTAAAAAAACAATGTAACAAAGTTTAGACAGATTAAAAACATAAACAGACAAAAACAAAAGAAGCAGGAAGTGTCATTCAGTTGGACTTTTAATTCATTCGAGGAGCTGGCATTGACAAACTTCAGGTAAGTCTTGGTTGTCTGGTCTCTCTGCTTTACAAAACATCTGGTCATCAATTCATGAAGGTGTTTCTTTCTCCACAATGCAGTCACGGGAAAAAATGGCTGCAGGCTAGAAACCCACTTGGAAAAACGTCTCAATTATTCTTTTTCTATCACGTGAAATTATTGATTCAAGCATTGCCTGCACATTTGCTATAAACAGCACTGCCACACATGAAGAAATGTTGGAGCTTATTACTACTTTGGATTCTTTTGGAGAGGGCACATGTGGGTCCCTTCCCTGCTGGTGCTTGGTGATACTGCAATAATCAGCCAAATATGCAACAAAATACTGTACGTCTGCTAGAAATTTCAGAGTAGATGTCAAGAAAGTCAAAGGTTGTAATATTTCCGACCACAAGAGCAACTCTAGTTGGTCAGAGTTGCAATAAGACAAATGTCATGGTTACAACTGGGGGAAACTAAAAATCATTTTAGAGCATAACTGTGCTTTTAAAATTGACATGAAACTGTTTTACCGACGACAAAACGCCGGGGCAAAGTAAAGGTTAGTTAGACATTTGACTAAGGCACTTTGTAGGGGAGAATGCACACCAACTAAACTAAGAAGCCTGAAAATGTTGGCCGATTTCAACTAAGGCTGGTCATCTTGTTTTGTTTATTGCCGATAACCTCTCGCCCTGAGAATATGCTCCCCAGTGCATTTGCTTTTAAGGGATTTGAAAGATTCTTCACAATTCATTACGGACTTACAAAAAGTACTAGTGTCAATGACTTTACACCATAACATCCAAATACCATAATTCTGTAGTAAACACTTGAAAGCAAGAGCACGAAAGTAGCCCTCTGAAACATCCTTCAGAACAACATGGTCATTTTGGCGCCTGAAGCCTTTTATATATATATAAACTTATGAAATTATTTATCTTTCCCTGAATCTTTGGTTCCCTTCTTAAAAGCAGAAATTTTGGTTTACCTACGACTGCGTTTGCAATCTGCCTCATTTTACAGCTGCATTCCCACTCAACAAAACACAAAAATGAAGTTGTAGTAGGAAAAAGTTTTTCAAAGCAATGGGAATGATGGTCCTAAAAATGACTACACTCAGTGGCCACATAATCAGATCCAACTTTTAGTTTATGCAAATATTTTCCCAATATTTCAAGAGTAACACGTGCAAACATGGTCCAAATATTTAGTGGTTCGGAACAAAAAGTCACAATGGGGGAAGAAATGTGATCTTAAGTGACTTTGCTGTGGAATGATTGTTGGTGCTGTTTCTCCTGGGATTTTCTGACTAATGTGCATCCCTCTGTGGCCACAGTCTACCCATCTACTAATGGCTATTTCCATCAGGATAACATCCCGATGAGTCTCCTTCCAATGGCCCCCAAAGTCTAACAGGAAAACCATTGGTGATGGAGGACCTTCGAGGTGAGCGGACAAATCTGCAGCAACTGCGTGACGCTATCCTGTCACCATGAGGTAGTCTCTGTTAGGAATGTTTCTAGCACCTTGTTGAAACAACGCGACATTCCGAATTCAGTCTGTTGTGGTGCTGGTGGTTGGACCTAATAAAGTGGCCACTGAGTAGACTTTTGTGCAGTTTTCCTTTAAACGATATGCTCAAAAGGCACATTGCATGTAGTTAATGTGTACATCAGGAATGTCAACCGAGTTCTAGCCCTTAAGTTCACCTTTCGTTTCACGTTTTTATATTACAACTTCCATCTATTGTAAAGAGTGGCTGTGCAGTGACACGTACAAAGACCGCCTTTGGCAGTGTGGCAGAAAGTTAAATTGGCAGTTTTCTGTGTGGTACAGACCGGTTCAATAGCGTATGCGCAGACAGAACTTGAGTTTGCTATAAATCAAAAGAAATATTAACTAAGCCATTCTGATTGCAAAGTGGGAAATAAAAATCTTCACTTGGGAGTCTTGATGCATAGATGGTATTGTGTGATGACTGCCAGGTGCCACGTTTTCCCCCCTGAAAAAACAAACCAGAAAAGCAGAGTTTGAATTCCTGACAGCAAAGGCGTGAACCAGTCATGACTTTAACAAACCTGCAGAGCTGACAGCTGGCCATGTGCTGATCAGCTCTGTTCAATTCTACGTTGCCTGCTGCAGTGCAGCCTGAGGAGGACAACCCATAAGCCTTTCACCTTTAAATCCTGTACAACTTCAGTTAATCTCCTCGATGGAAGAGGATTCTGTCCATTAGCAAGGTTGATAGTATTTGCTCTTCTTCAAGCTAGACACCTCGACGAATACACTTTACTAATGCATAAACTCACTGACCCAGACCATGGAAATAAAAGGTTTCTCTGATTTACCTGTGCAATTATTCAATGACTTTAACTCATGTACTTTGACCTATATCTTGTTAAGCTTCCAAGTCAAAGCCTCAAAAGGCAACATGAAGCTGAGCAGTGAAATAAATAACAAGAATGTGCCCCTTGTTAATTGGCCACACCTTAACACAGCCACAGCAAGGGAAGAGCAATAACCCTCAATCATTTTGGGTCAGATGGACAATTGAACATGCAGCTGTAAAGTAAACTGTGTTTACAAGGTGTTAAAAAAGAGCAAGTAAACAATTCTCAATTAACCAACAATTAAACTTATTTTGCTTTGTTTATAAAAACTGACCATTCGTTCAGGCTGCTCCCAGTTCCTCGTTTTTGGCTCTTCCGTCACCGTCATCGTCATCTGGGTCAACGGAGTGAAACTCTGCCACGTACAGGCTCTTATCGATGCTGCTGGGTATGGGCTTAATGTCAGTGACCAGTTGATCCTCTATAGTTTTCAGGTTGTAGCGGTCTTCTGAAGTTATCAGATTGATGGCCAGACCCAGGTGACCAAAACGTCCTGAGAGAGAAGAGAGAGTGTTGTAGTATGGATGTGACCTCAAAGTGGCAAATAAAGATTTTGGAGAGAATTTGACAATTTATAAACAGGTCAATCTTCACCTGATCTGCCGATGCGGTGCAGGTAGGTCTCTGCATTTTTGGGGAAGTCAAAATTGATGACCACGTTTACTGCCTGGATGTCGATTCCCCGAGTGAAAAGGTCTTCAAGGAAAGATGCGCATTAGTTTCCCTACTGACCATTAATGATTTAATTGTCCACTTTATATTTCAAAATGCAGAACTCTGTTCACATACCTGTGCAGACCAGGTTTCTGCACAATCCATTCCTGAAGTCGTGGAACACACGGTTCCTGTATTCCTGCATCATCTTTGCATGGATGTAGAAGCATGAATAGCCCAGCTGGGTGATTTTCTTAGCCAGAAGCTCAACTCTTTGGGTAGAGTTACAGAAGATGATCGACTGATTGATCTGAAGCTGAAATAGAAATACAGACACAACTTTTCATTACTAAAGGAACGAACTCTGGAAATTCTTTAGTCTTTACACTTTGTCTCAGGATTCATGCGGCCAAAGCTACAGTTTATGACCACACGAGTTTCCATTGTTCATCTGAGACCATACAATCTTCTCATATCCTGTTGTTTCTTTGATGTAATTGTGAATCTTTTTTTATTTAATTTAAATCATTTATTATTCATTACAATAATTTTTATTTTAATTTTAAATATGCTCACTTCACAGGATTCGAGTGACTCGATGCCAGACTGAAAACCAAGTAGCTTTTTTAAAGCTCTAAGCATCCAGCTGGTAAGCGCTGACCACTCACTTTAGAAAATAGCGTGTTGAGACAGTGGACCTTCTGCCTTTCATTCACATAGGCATAGTACTGTGTGATGCCCTTCAGGGTGAGTTCCTCCATCAGGTTGATCTCATATGGCTTCTGCAGGTGTTTGTTCTGGAGAAGACATTGACAGTGTATTATTAAGAGTAAACAAGTTCCTTTTTTTTTTTACCTCTTTGTTTTTTAAGTTCTCACCATGAATTTTTGCACACTGATGGGGAAGGTGGCAGAGTAAAGCAGGATCTGACGGTGCTTTGGCAGGAAGCTGATAATATCTTCAATCAGGACTATGAAGTCCTGGGACAGCAATTTATCTGCCTGAATAAAGGGATGTTCAAATAAAGAGTGACAAAAATGTGGTACACTGCAGACCAACTTTATGAACACAGTCAATAGCCCCGAGAGCCAAACCTACCTCATCCATCACCATAATGTGGGTCTTATCCACAACTGCCACACCCTTCTTAATCAGGTCAAGAATCCTGCCCGGTGTTGCGATCACTACATGCACTGTTATGATCGGAGGAGACACAAAAAGCACATCACAACCAGTTCTACTGAAGACAGCCTTGTGTTTCTGGGCAGTGCTCAAATGCTAAGACAAGCTTATAAATTCAATTTCTGTAGAAATTGAAATGTAAAAAGAAGCATTGACTGCATGCGTACAAGAGTCAAAATCTTCTTTATGGAAACACCTTTATTGTCTTTAAGATTAATGGAATGACAAATACCTATCTCCTCAAGGCGCATGATGTCATCCCTCAAGTTAGTGCCACCCGTGGTCGCCATAACCTTGACGCCCCCGAGGTGCTTGCTGAGCTGAATGCTGATCTGGCTCATCTGCAGGGCCAACTCTCTGGTCGGCACCATCACCATGGCTGGAGTGAGACAGAAATGGCAAGGGCTTATGAAATGCAAGGGTGGATGAGATGCACAGAGAAATAACTTGATGCTCACTATCAATTATTTTGACTATGTATATCCGGACCTAAATAAAAAAAAACCTTTGCACCAAGAAATTAGTAGAGTAAAATGCTGCATCGATCTTGGTGTTGTCCATATGCTCCACAGACTGGGGCGGAAAAAAGTGGTTCTTGACATTCCTGACAATTCTGCCAGTTAGAACTGGGTTTATTGTTTGAATATTCCTTTAATGTCTGTAATCATACAAAATCTGGTTCATAATGAGCACCATCAGACAGAGGACATAAATTACTCACCCTGGATGTGATCTTTCTTCAGGTCTATCCTCTCCAGCATGGGGATGAGGTAGGCTCCACTTTTTCCTGTACCATTCTTGGCCCGAGCCAAAATGTCTCTGCCTGACAGAGCAATGGGGATGCTTTCCTCCTTTTTTTGCAGACAGACAAAACCATCAGTACAACCGGCAAGGTTCACTGGACATGAAAAGACTTACATGGAAAAAGGTAAAATAATTATCGGAGTACAACATGCAAAAAACTCCCGGCCCTTTCGAATTCAGAATATGACTGCAAATTGCACACCAAAGTATTACAATTTGCACAACAGGGAAGAGCAAAACTAATATGTTCTTAAGTCAGGGTAAATTTAGCATGAACCTGCAACAATTCAGGTTCCAATAAGATTGAATCATGATCTGAATTAACATTATGTAACATACAGAGTGACGTAAACGCATTGTTTCACGGGTTTTTGTAAGTGAAGTATCAAAACCAAGCTAAATTTACATTAAAGGGATGAACGTGAATTGAAATAGCTTTATTAACCTGGATAGGGGAGGGTTTCTCCCATCCCATCTCAAAGATTCCCATTAGAAGTTCCCGCTTTAGGCAGTAGTCTTCAAATTCGTTCCCCTTAGTTGATGTCACATCCTGGGAGAAAAAGAGCAGTTTAACAGCAGCTCGATGTTGCAGCTTTGAAAGGCAACATACATTCAGCAACTCTAAAACATTTGGAATTTAGCAGAAAATGTAGGATGGGTCTCAGAGTTATGAATAAATCTATGTATTATGCTAGTATACTAGTAATGACCTTACCGATGTTTTCATTCTGGTGTCTTTTGCGGGAAGTTCCAGGCACTTCTTCCAGTCATCACCAAACCTTAAGGTAAGAATTTGCACTTTCAAATTTAAATACATCACAGAATAACATACAGGTTGACTACAGAGGGCTCTGAAATATATTTGAGGTGCAAATCCAGAGCCTTTCCCTGTAGATTAAACACATCGTGATGCTGGCTTGGATTCTTTCACAAGTAATGGGACTTCTGTATGTACCATGTCCCATGAAGTTCAAAACAGTAGAAAAGACTGTTACCAGCCAAAGAGAAGATTTTTGCCATTTAGTCATTTATGAAATTTTAATAGCAATATAAATGATGGGATTCACTGAAAATTCTGGGATAATTTCAGAGATTCACTTCTTAGTTCCCTGTTGTTTAAATTGGTTTTGTTGCCTTGAATGGAAATTTTAATATTTTTCAGATTATTGTATCCAGTCAGTGTGAGAAGTAATACTTGCGAAGTGATCAGAATAATTATTTCAACACAGAAGCAAGACAGTATGTGGAAACAGTATCTTACTTGATGCCCCCACTGTTCTGAGGAACGCTGCTCCTTTTCTGGGGGGCACAGGACTGTTGGGAAGTTGAAAGTAGTCCTGGCTGTGGCACCGCTGGCCTGGTCTGTCCTCTGAACTGTCCATTTGCTGCTTTATTCAATGGAATCATTGGTGCTGGGTTTGCCGTTCTTGCTGTAGCCATGTTTTCTAGAAATTTTCCTTCCAGTGGAAAATTGATATTTACCCTTTATTTCCCTTATAGGTTTTGTTTAATGCACCCTTGTGTAAAAAAAAAAAGTAAAAGCTGAAAAAATAAAAACTTTTTCACCTCTTTTCTTTTTGAAAAAATGTTCTGTGTACACAATCTGACGTTCAGACCTCTTGTGTATGAATTCTGTCTATGTACAAGACAACTCTCCAAAAAAGGGAGAAACTAACAATTCATTTGAATAAATAAATCAAATATGTGACCAAAACATAAACTCTCATTTTTCTTTCTCAACGTACACTTATCCCTGCTGCAATGAGAATCCTGAGCTTTCTTTACGTATCCTTCGTGTATCTTGGCTTTCTAAGTCCAAGTGCTGCGTTTGTACATTCACAATGGCCAATATAAAAAATATGACAACCCTTTGTCACGTCTCAGACTAATGCGATTTGCTCCTATGACATCATGAGGTCTTCGCCGAAGCTAAACAGTGGCTCAAAAGGTCATACAGGCACTCTTTTTCTTTGACATCGACAGTCCCCTTTGGTTATCTTGTTCGCGTCCTTCTGCAGAGAGAGCGCGGAGGTGGCAGTCTGCAAGGTGCTGTGAGCGTTGCGGATCGGCCAGAAAAAGAATCCAGGTTACCTGTGGGGCAAGAAACAATCGTTGGTGGTCAATTCAGAGCACCAACAAACTAATGTGTTTTCACTCCTGTGATCAAAGGCACACACAGTCCTGTGATCTCATCGCAAAAAAATTTTTGACTTCCCCTCAGAATAACATCTCTGAATTAAAGCAGACACAGAGGCGAGACACTGAGTTACTTTGAGACCAAATTTGAAAATACATAACCGGACCGAGTCCAGCACCCGGAAAGACGAGCACCAGTACCGACTCCTAAAGGGACAATAAAGGAACACTTTCATCACAACAAGGCCCGGAACCATTCGCTGTAAAGACAAAAAAAAACGGAGTTCTCGCCGGACTCTCCACGACTCGTGCACTACTCTACAAAAAGACACTTGACGTCGCTGACGTACATTTCAATTGTGTGTGTGCTCCCAGTGACTTCCTTCGATTGTCACAACACAAACAACGCCACGTTTGACAAAACCACCGAATCGGTCAGCAACAATAGCGACACCGCAAAACTAGCTTTACGCGTCAATTGGAGAACAAAAAACCCTGCACCCATATAACGAGAGCACGTGCGAAGCAGAGTGGTAAAAGAAATTGAGTAGTTCACATTTTAATTGTTTACATGAAATGACTATTAAACATTGTTCGCGGTGGCTTTGTTGTGATGCCAAAGCTACGAGCTAGCATCGAGCTAACGAAAGAACAGTCGCGAGGTTTATAAAAAAAAAAAAAAAAAAAAAAATCAACCGAGTTATGTGGAAAGTTAGATTGGCAATTATTTCTCCGTGTCGAGGGAAGTGACCCACCCGGGGTGTTGTTCCGTGTGACTATTCTTCCGACAGCACTTTAACTGCGTATTTGCAGATTTGTCCCCGTGAGAAGTTTAACTGGCAGCGTTAAAACTTTACGCTTAGCAACGTGGCTTCTGCCGTCGAGCTAACGAGCTAACGTGAGTTCTTCCTCTTCCTGTTGCCGAGCGGCTCCAGTCGAAGCTGTTCGGACGACGTGCGCGACGCAACCCCGCATCTCCCGCAACCGCTCGGCTCGCACCTGTTACCTGGAAACTTTTTTTATTGAATCCGACCGTACTAAGTTAGCACAAATACTGTTAGCTTAGCCACAAACGGCACAGTTAATCGATACACTTGAGAAATGACTCTTTACCCGGCCGGAGGTCGATGTTAGCTTCACTTCGCCACATCCACCCAAAGTCTTCGCCGTTGCGCCGCAACTCGGTGTGATATCGGTTGTTTGATTTAAGTTTGGTTGAACACTCGTCGTTTTCGTTAAATCCAGTCTTTTGTCTCCTCTTTTAGAATATTGTCAATTCAATATGGCCGCGCGCGTTTTGTGGGCTGGTCGCTCGCTCCAAATGAAAGTGCGGCCGACCAATCACAGCTCTGCTTTCAAATTCACAGAAGGTCACCGGTGACAAAAACAAGACCAAGAATCTGTATCTGTTGGGACAACTTTTATACATTTAAAAAATATATATGTACAACTTTTGTCAGTGATAAGACAACACGCACACACACACACACACACACACACACAACTACACACTTTCACACAAACAGACCTGAAAGGTAAAGTGGGCATAGGTTATAAAAATGCCAGAAAGAAGAGATTTGACTGTGCAATATTTAGCATGTCAAGTCACATCCTTGAGCCTCACAATTAGCAGATTGGACACCATCTTTAAACAACTTGACACGTCAAAAGATAGGTCCGCAAAGTGGATCTCCCAGTCACAAGGAGATCGAGGGCCCACTCCAGCGGCTGGATGCGCCGGCCCTCTGTCCACCCATTAAGGCCCAAAAGGAAAGCTATCAATTATGACTGTCTTTTATCAGGAACTCCACAAAAAAGGTCAGTTTGTGGGTAATTTTTGGTGCACTCTATTGCTGGTCTGTCTTCCCACTTGCTGAACTATCCCCTGTGGTCCTCTTGGGCATTGGAGTCTTGATTGTCACTTTGTTGGTTGGCTACGTAGAGGTAGTTGTAAATTGCCTGGGGCTATAACTTGACCTAGTAAAATGGAAATACGGGCGTTGATGGAGTCTTTGGTGAGTGCGATGTGCTTCGATGAGGGGTGTGTGGTGTAGACAAGGGTGAACATCCGCGACTCTGGCTGGGAGACTGGGACCCTAAAGGAGAGGCAAAGATTGCAAATCAAATACTGCTATTTCAGTGACTTGTGTGTCTCTGTGCATGCAAAATTGGGTGCACGTACTCACCATTTTCCGATAAGTTGCTCCCATGTGGTGAGACACAGTGTTGATCTTGAACTCTTATGAGCTTGGAGGCTCTCCCCCTTAACACATCTGCTATCTGGAAAACATTATATGTCTGTCACAATGTTGTGTGCATGACCTATAAAGTGAGGGTCACATTGATCTACTAGAAATTACTCTTGACCTAACAGCAATGTGACACTGGTGGAAAATAAAACACTGCACCATTCAGGTTTGGCCTCTAGAGGGAAGGATATGCACATTTACTTGACCCTTTTGGCTCCAACCATTTCTTCCTACCATTCTAACAAGAGCCAAGCAGAGTTTTAAATTGTTTGCTTTTGTTGTTTGCATGACTAAAGTTTTTAAAAAAAGGAAAAAGGTGGGTTTTTCCCATCATGAAGTTACAGTGTGCTGTTTAAAGATTGAACATTTACAAGGAACTTGTTCACTGTCAATTTAGTAACCTCTTTCGGGGATTCACTGAGTTCTTGTCCATAAAAAATGCTAAACCAAATAACACACAAAGAATGGATTCTCTACGTCTGTGCTGTTATGTGTATTTCCGTCTTCTATCTCCTCTCTCACTTTCTTGTTCTTGGCCACCATCACAGGCGTGTCGTTGTGGTAGTTCTTGAGGCTGCTGTCAGCTCCACTCTTCAGCAGCAGCCGCACTGTGTCCACCTGACCTCGGCCACAGGCGCCGTGGAGGGCCGTATTCCCACTGTATGACTGGCTGTTGACATCACAGCCACTCTGCCACAGTAAAACAGAAGAGGGAGATACAGATATGAGTCATAAAAAAAAGCCATCGGTAGATGAAGTTGCGCAAAGAAAGTGAAACAAAAGATAGCGTATTGAATTCCTACAAGGTGACAATATCCATGGAGTGCGTGAGTTACATAAAATAGGAGAACTCAAAGAAGGAGAAAAGATTCTGTCCATGCGCAACACATCTCTAAGGTCTGTGAATAAAGTTTGATTATGAAATATTTCAGTACAATTATTCTGAAGATGGTATCTGTAATCTAGAAAAGAAGCAGAATGAGAAGCTGTGTATGCAGCTAATGAGCTGGAACCTGACGGATCAAATAGATCTGAGTCACAACCCTTCCTCTCCCCGCACACCCTCATTACCTCAATGAGGAAGTGGACCATGTCAGCGTTATTGCTCTCGACCGCGTGCATGAGAGGACTCTGGCCACTTTTGATGTCCTGATTTGAAAAGAAAAACACCATGGGAAAAAATCGGTGAATGCAAAGACGGTAAATGTAACATTCGTGATGTTGTGAAACATTAGTCATTTCGGATTCAGAGCAGCGCAGGAACTAACCATTGCATTAATGTCAGCTCCTGCATCCAGCAGCATTCTGGTTAAATCCTTATGGCCCCGCAGCACAGCCAAATGGAGAGGGCTCAAACCTGGGAACAAGGGTAAAGAAATTTTTAAAGTAAATGCTGCATCACTGTGTTGAGCAGACTGCTACCAGATTATCTGAGAGGCAGAGAGGTTTTGTAGACAAGCAGAAGACTTAGTTATTTGACATACTAGAAGTGATTTTTGTTTTGGAGTAATTCCATTGCAACAGTCAAACCTGCTGGACATTAAAGCTTAAAAACACTTGCCCAGGCAGGATGCCTCTGATTCTCATGCCTTGACTTTGCTATTCATTTGACATAGCTGTGATGGTATTAGATTTGATTCCGACATTCAAACTCAGCTCCACCAAGAAAACATAGATAATGGAAAGAGGAGTCTGTGTATCTTGGGGGCTTTCTCCATCATCCAGTCTTGTTACTTTCACACAGAAACCGTGTTCTGTGCTGGGACATGACAGACGTATACAGTGGTGATCTGGCAGGATGACACTAAACTGACACCAAACCACAGAAGAAGCTTTTTTTGCACTCACACACCCCAACACAACCAAGCTGACCCCTACCTGAACAACGCAACACATTTCTCATATCCCTCAGCATACTCTTATGCACTGACACCACTGAGGTAGTCTATGTGGTTTCTATTATATTATTTAATAGGAGTAGTGGAAATGTCACCGCTAAACTTTTTTTCATAGCACTATGATGATAAATTTCTATTCATTTTCTACAAATTTCTTTAATTCTCAATTTATCAAATGCTCTTAATTTGATCATGTCTTTGCGTGTAATCATTGAATCAAAGGAAATGGTTATACAAGGCTTTATCAGATTAAATAATTTAATGAGAAGAGCCAAGAGCCATTCTGGACCTTCATGAAGGACATCTACAATACAACACATTCTTCAGTAAACCACAACTTACCCTCATAGTTTCTGATCTCCAAGCACATTGGGGATGAGGACAGAGAGAGCACTACAGAGAGACATTCACTCTGGTCGTATTCAGAGCAGAGGTGGAGTGCTGTTTGGCCGTTACGGTCCAAGGCAGCAGGGTCGGCTCCCGCCCTCAACAAAACATCCACCATGTCTGCCTGCTGGGTTATCACTGCCAGGTGAAGGGGAGTCTGAGATGAGAGGGGAAAACAACATTTTAGACAAACCAGAGACAAAGCAGAGTCTCCACGACCATAAAAAGCAACACACAGCCTCTCAAAATAGTTTTCATTTTTCACACTGCAGCGCAAACTCAATGGTATTCACAGTGCGTCAACCCCCTACTCATGCTGAACAATGCTCACACTCTCTACTATCCTCAAATTATTGTCACTTTTATTTTTTTAAACATATTTATTGGTGTTATTGTATGACCAAAAATTCTCATAGTGGAAATCCCAGATCTGTGTTGCCACCAAATGTAATAATCCTTCAACCGCCCACGGCTTTTTATTGTTCACAATCTGCAAATTATGACTGGGAAATTGAACTAATGTTTGTATGGTATGAAGCTATAAAGTTCACACCGCATCTCTATTATTCATAGATAAACTTAAGTAGAAAAACAGCATCATTATTAAAATATCAGACAGGAAATGTGACATGCTATGAACTTACAAAATCTTGAATTTATCATATTATTGTATGTGGTGATAGAGGAAGAGTGTCATTATTTCTGGTAAAGGCCTCCTTCCCTATATAACCTGGGAAAGTTAAAGGTCAGAGACTCAATAAATCAATGCCCATAAGGACAGCCAACACCTTAAATAAATAAGCAAGGAACCATTTCCGGTTAGATTATCATCATCGCACATCAATAGGCAATAAAAAAAAATCCATGTTATGTACTTTTACACATATATACAAACACATCTAACCCAAACACATGCAAATCATAGTTGTCAACAATCAATTTACAAAAAGTCTCTGTCAAAGATAAACCTTTGCACCAAAGAACAGTAGCTGCCCCATGAGACTGTGAGAGGAGGAACCAGTTCTCACACTATATACAGTAGGTGCTTGCCTGGATGAATGATCGAGTGCTGAATTAAATCGCTTGAGCAATCTAGGATGTTCCTTTGGGTGAGGTCAGCATGTATCATCCTGTTGATAATTATATAGGCTCTGGCCAGAATCAGCGCTGCCAGCTTGCTGTTCATTTGTTGGCAATAAAAGGAAGTCTTTGACATGGTGCTTTTAGCTGCTATTCAAGTTATACAATCAATTTAGCAATCAGGAACAGGTTGCTACTCTAGGTTTCGCTTTTGCTGTGTGTGTGTGTGTGTGTGTGTGTGTGTGTGTGTGTGTGCGCGCGTGTGTGCGCATGTGCTGGGGTTTTTTTTTTCCAGTAAAGACTATTTAAAAAAAACTATTTCAAAAAAGTTATGTAGCTGTGGAATTCCTTCTGTGTGTCAATGCCAGTGTTCCTCCCTTCAGCTCCTGCTTCCCTGAATCCTGTGAGTCACATGGATGTTTACAGATTAGAAGAACAAACGTGCACACACACACACACACACACACACACGCAAACACACACACACACGCGCGCGCACACACACACACACACACACACACACACACACACACACACACACACAACTCTACATTCATTAAACTCCCTATTTGATCTCCCTTTACAATATTTTCAATAACTACCCTCCACAGTAAGGCCTTTTAAGGAATTCAACATAGACCTCTAAGAGTCGGCAGATGTGTACTTGTGGCTTCCTGTGAAGGATTTCAAAGTGACTAAAACAAAAAAATCCAACAAAGATAAGCAGACTGGTGGGAATAGAGCAAAGCGAGTGGCAGGGTGGAGAAATGGAGGAATGAGGAAGAAACGGAAGCAGCAGAGGGGAGTACTAGGGAAAGACAGGATAACAAGGGAAAACCCCTTCTCTTTCCCTTGTGTCTTTCCTCACACACTTGCATTCCTGCAAAATGAGTGGATCAACATGAATGAGGTGAAAAGATGAGAAGAGACGAGAGGAGGTTTCTGGGCAGCATCAGCTCGGGGCTGTCTAGGCAGTGACAATCACAAAGGAAGGTGGAAGGCAACGCAAAGAGACAAAGACTTTGCAATGAACCCTTGGGGGTAAAGACGCTCCTATAGCACAAATAAATATAACAGGCTCTTACGTCAGTGAGGTTGACAGTTACACTGATCGCATCAGTCGTTTGATTAGATTACGATTAGAAAGTCTACATTCTCTTTTGATTTATGCAGCGAGAGATATGAAAAAAAAGAGATGGTTGTGAGCAAGCAAGCTGGAGAGAGAGAGAGAGAGACCACGAGAGAGAGTGAGGAGGAGAGAGAGAGAGAGAGACATGAGGGAAGGGAAAGTCCCTAGAAACTACCCTCAGCTCAAGGTACAGTATGTTGAGATACAGCCCAGAGCAAGGGGGGGAGGGAGGGGTGTCATGTGACTTCTCAGAATGAGGATAGTGAAGCACAAACACACAGATGTCTCGCTCACGAACACACACACACGCACATCCAAAGGCACTCACACTAAAAAACAAAATTGCATGCACATAAACAAACAGAAAGAATCCATGTAAATTTGCATGAAGCTGTTTTAAAAGGTTTCAACAGTACAGTAAACTTGGCCATTTAAGAAAAAAAGTATCTAAAGAAGCTGCTATTGAGTTGATCAGATCATGGATGAAAAAATGTGTAAAGATCATCTTCATACTGCATTGTGGCGGCCGGGATTACAAGCAGTCTGGTGGGTAAGCACATGATCATCAGCACATGTTATAGAGTGGGTGGCCACGGGGGATTCAGTTCCCACACCCCACCAGTGTCACTGCCCCACACTGCACCATCATCTGTGGCAGGAGAACACTCTAGTTTGTTTTTGTGTAGCTGAACTGATCGCATGACCAGTGTGGGAGTATCAAACAGCTGTCTCCATCACCATAGTGTTTCAAATCAAGCGCTGCACGACTGTTCAGTCACGGTACTGATAGTAACACTCTGTCAAAAAGTTCTAAATGCAAACCACAGAAACTCAGGATTTGTCATCAATATTGGAAAAGCAGTGTTTTGAATTTCGCTTTGTGTTTGGGAAGTTGGCCAGTGCCAGCAAATGTGTTCAGCTCTGTCTGGTAAACTTAATGTTTTGAAAAGTGAAAAAGTTCCCTGGCCTCGTTTTGATAAGCGCATTCTTTACGCCTGGTATTCAGTCAAAACCACACAAATGACTCTGATAGGACTTCTGCTTGAAAATCTCCCTTTTTGGTTCTAACTGCATAATGCAGTTATGTGTGAAAAGTGTGCGCGCGTGTGTGTGTGTGTGTGTGTGTGTGTTTTGCATGCCTGCGTTTTATACACAGGTTAGAGACAGGATATCACAAAGCCCTTTTGTCAAGCCTCATGCTATGAGGAAAGACAACAACCGATGATAGCACAAGCGTTATTTCTGGTAAGTGGGCCTGTGGTGTCCTGTGTGGTGTGAAACCCCAGCTTTGAAAAATAAAGATCTGCACGGCTCAGGTGATTTCTCTGTTGAGGGATGAAAGAGAGAGAGAGCTGGCAGACTGCAAGGGGGAGGGGGGGCTGAGACAACAGAAAGGAAGAGAATATGGAAGTGTTGGGTTCAGTGCAGTTGCTTGGACATCCCTGGATTGGGAAACACTCAAGCCAATTCCTTGTGTACATTACAGTAAAGTGCACTGAAGCTAATCCCTTGTATTGACTTTACTTTATTGGAAGTTTAAGGGCACAGTCAGATAATTCATGAGAAAAACTATAGTCACCTCAGTGAAAGTTCATTGGGTCCCTTTGCCCATTAATGTCTGCTTAAATAGCCAGTATTTCCCCATGACAAAGAATGTTAGTCAGAAAAGAACACAAAACATAACCCGGAATGCCAGTTATCTCATTTGATTTTCTAGCCGGTTCATATGTTGTCAGTTAAGACCAAGCCATGGGATATAATGAGAGTTCATAGTGGTAACACTTTGCTCTGCTTAATCTTGACTCTCTCAATTCAAAATGGTAAATCTTATACGCAAACCCTCAAACATCCCTTCATAAAATGGGCACGGGAAAACCATGTGCACAGTAAAAGATCAATAAAAGAGAACACTGAAGATCTTTTGTTGTCCTTCCCAGCATGGGCATGGCTGAGCACAAGTACAGGTGGACAAACCAGGAAGGGTGAATTCCACTGCATAACCATTACTGTAAGAGGATGCAGTAACACAGTGCCGGGCATGGAGGAAATCGAGGCACTTCCTCTTTCATTCTTTTCCATGTTACATGTGTGTCTTTAAAGTGTACTTGTTTTACCTGACGGAGGTTGTTGTAGATATCGAGGCCTTTGCGAGCCCACAATAGGAGATGGATCAGTGTACAGACAATGGCCAATTCCCCCTGCACCACAGCTATATGGAGAGCTCTGTGATGAATACAAAAAAAGAAATACCACATAAAGAATTTGAAACTAAAAGTTTAAATATAAACGCAGAAATACAAAACCAAATTTTAAAGGGACATGTGTTCCTTACATTGTGACCCATTGACACTAAATATCCCAGAAATAACTTTCAAGCAAATGATGAAAACTAAGTAGAACTTCATGTGTTAGGCCTACACCAAAACATTGCATTGCAATAATCTCAACCATAACAATATTGTGATGTAATTATGAGAATGTGTTGCATTGCTGATGGTGTGGTCTTTTTATTAAAAAACGCAGTGTACCACAAAGTACTATATCAGCTTAAAGCAATAAGTTAGACTTTTTGGGAAATATACTTGATGAAAAGATTGTCAACACTCTTGTGCATGTCAATCACATAAGGGTACAGCAAGCGACCAGTTCGCTTGGCTTATCATAAAGATTGGAAAAACCTATCCAGGCTAAGTCTGAATAAGCAACCTACCAGCAATTACAGTACATAGTTCACGTTAGTCTATATTTTGTTGACGAACGACAGCTCGTCGTAGGTTGTGTGGCAGACTATTTCTAGGATGGGAGCCCCTTAAAGTCAGCTGGTCACCTCACAGTGTCAACAAACCTTACATTGAAATTTTGTAGGTGCTGGTAGGTGGTTTGTTACCTTAGGACAGAGCCAGTCTTGATTTTTGCCCTTGTTTTCACTCTTAATGCTAACCAGCAACCCAACTAGCTTTAAATAAGCTAAATAAAGTTATTATCACTAATATTGGATTTGTATGAGAAACACTGACGTCATGACCTTAAAACTTAACCTGTGAAGGACTGAAGTTTATTTTGCAGCAATTCCACTCAATCTCTTGATCTAAATCCTACTGACAGTTGCACCAAGGAGCTCCACAGATGTCAGGGCATGACTCACAGCTTTCTTATCACACCTTTATCAAGACTAAAGGGGAAACCACTATCTGTGGCCTCTACGTGAAGCGAAAGAACAAACGCAGCCCAAAGTTTAGGACAGGGAAACGCAGGAAACTGAATGGGGGGGAGGGCATGCTGTCAAAAAAACTACAGCCGTTTTCACTTTTTTCTTCTTCTTCGTGCTGTCAGAAGAAGCAGATTCCAGTAAGAGCCAGACTGCTTTTATGTCACTTCCTGTTGTAAAGTAACAATGGCTCTAGAGCACTCCTCTATCTCTTCTGTCTGCTGTGAAATCCAGCAGTTAAGCCGTGCGTTTTTTGACAGGGGCTTTCTGTAGGTTTACTGATCGGCTACATCCAATGTAGAAGTCATAATCAGATATACAGTACAATTGTGCGGCAGGAAACCGGGACGCTTTCTTGAGAATAAGTTGAAAGAACCCCTGCATACAATTTGAGGTCAGAAAATAAGTTTTCACAATGACAACAGCACTTGCAACACTTCCCCTCAGATGTGCCCTACTGACACGGAGTCGTTAACAGTGGTAATTTCCTGCCAGAAAACATTAAAAAAAATAATGACACAACACAACAGACACTCTAATGTATAATACTAAGGTATATATTTGTACTTTCCTGCACATTTAATCAAAACGGCACTGTGGTTCGATGAAAGGTTCTTTGCATAGTCTACAATATGTAGATCTGGCTAAATACCTTAGTAAGGTTTAACTGTAGGCTATTACAGTATCACATTACTCTAATAATCTCTTCCAACCGCATAAAGCAGTTAACATAATCTGTGGATTCTTTGACAAATGACGTGTGTGAACAGCATAATACCTGTGGTATGACTGAAAGATAAGCATGTGCCAACACTGGTGGCAGGGAAACAAACAAAGATTTTATCTATGTCAGTGTATATAATTTAACAGCTGACAAAGAAGAAGTACAATTTGTGAATTGATGGTATGCGCATGTGTGTATATATACGTGCGTAATTCGTACACATGCATGAGCGAGCATGGAGTTCAACTGCACAGGGTGAGTGAGTAAGTGGCAGTGCAAGAGCAGGTTGGGCCTGCAACTGCAAAAAAAGCAATCAGATGATGTGCTCCTGACATCAGAGCGAAAAGCAGAACTCTGTTTGTTTTCACATTAGTGAGTGTGACGGTTCTTCCCTCAGATGGACCCTGTTCCTGTAACTGAGCTCAACACTGTGAACAATGTGTATCAATAAAGATCCCTGGGCATATTTACTGTACATTTGCTTAGATCCAATCCTTGTTCAGTATATCCACTGTCAAATATAGTTACTGCTCAGATAATATTTGTGCAGGGTTTTTTCTCATTGAGACCTGAAGAAAGTGTTGTGAAGAAATTGATATTCATATGCTCTGATGAACAGAAAGCCAAATGCCAGCTGCAGTTTGAAATTGTGAATAACAACTGAATCAGAGCTCACATTGTGATCAATGTATGCCTATAGCCCAAAAGCCGTTTTCTTTTTATCTGCATCCATCTCTCTCTTTTTCTCTTAAGATGAAACTGTTCTGTTTCTAGTTCCTGGAAGTGGGGCAGACCACAGCCCCAGATAACCCCAGGCAGAGCAGCACTGACGCAGACAGGAGTCCCAAGCTTGTCGCATTAAAACAGTCAGCCTCGGTGTGTTTGAGTGTGAGAGAGAAAACACAGACTGCAAAAAAAGAGGCAGAAGGCAGAGAGAAAAGGCAGCTTCAGTGCGGTATCCTGTTTGGTATGGAGGGTGAGGGCACAGCCAGAGTTTTTGATCAGACTGAGGCCTTACATATCCTGTGGTCTGTCGACCTGCTGAGCAATGGGATGATGTGTCAATGTGTGTGAATTGTAAACAAAAGAGAAGCAGGACAGCTCGCATCATTGTATGCTGTCTGCTGGGCTCGAAGAATGATGTTACTTCCAGACGTTGATGAGGTGAAAGTATATATGGGGGAAATGTGTCCGAGCAAATCTGGATGTGTTTATTGTTATGTGGGATCTATTTTTTTCCCCGGAGCCTTTTTCTACATTCATCATGAGGGAAGTTTTTATCGTCCTCGGGAACCAGTATACATTTTGGTAGATCCTGCTTTCGCTGTGCATTTTACAGTAATACTCTCAGTAACAGATTTGATGGGTGAGTGTGTGTAGCTCCTTTGAAGATCTTATATGAAAGCAACTATTGGTATTGTAGTTGAGATCAATGTCACTCGATTCGGGTCCGTGTTTGGACATTAAAGGAGCTCTTGAGAGCAACAGACTGTGATTGGCTCCAAAGCACACAGCGACACGTGTCTGGGGTTCCACAGTGGTCGTCTTTTGTTCACGCGCTAACACATCGACCATATTAGGCCCGGTTGTATGATTACTGCCTACATCATGTACATAATGATATAGTGGCTACACAGCACCCAAACGTTACTGTTGACCCGGGCATCAAAAGAAAGTAAAGGAGCTCTACGACAGGCATACGTCCACACGTGGACTTGTGACGCTGCTCCCCTCATAACCACATAACCCAGAATGACATAAAGGAACAGTTCACAATCAAAACTGTTGCACACGATAAAGGATACTGAATATTAACTGAAAATAACACATCAACAATGTCCACAGTAGACTTGGCACTCGTAAAAATGTAGCCCACAATATCAAAGTTGGTCCAGACTGAAAAAACATCACAACAATTGGATACATTGCCATGAAATTTGGCAGATATTCATTGCACTCAGGGGATGTGTCCTTACGAATTTGGTGATCACCTATGTCTACAAACACCAGCAGGTCAAATTTTTCACCTAACCAGAGAAATGTCCTCACATCCCCCGGCTGGTGCCAACATCCAACATCTGTGGTATTGAGTGAAATGTCTCCACAGCAATTGAATGCACTGCCATTAAAATTTGGTCAACACGTTCACATCCACTGTCACAACCCAGCTCAAGGCTGGACAAAGGAGGGAAGACCATGCATGAGTTTTAACAAAAAAAAAACAAGTCTGTTTCAAAGAAATGTAAAAGGTAATTTAATCAATATCCAAATTCAACCAAAACCACATCAATCTACTCCTCACACCAGGCTTCTGCAGAGAGAGGCCTGCTCAGAGAGGGTCCCTCAGGACAAAAACCTTAACTGTACTTTAGTGCCAAATTGTTGAAAGTTTACATACCATACTAAGATGGTGAACATAGTAGATATGACCATCTAGAAATCAGCATTTTAGCGTAATTGTTAGCATGTTGTGCACACCGACATTAACATTCAGTTCAAAGCATGTGCGGTGTCTCAGTACATCTTCACAGAACTGCGTGTTTGGTTGTACCCTTCAGTGTTGCTTTTGGGTCTGTGTGTTTTATTTTCAGAAACAAATGTGTACATCTGGTTCAATGCATGTGCAGAATCCAAACAACGTCAAAGCGCTGGGTCTACGTACCAATTTTGATATTATCCAAGTCTGCGTGTTAGACAATGACAAGCTTAAGGTGTTTACGTGACAGTTTGAAAAATAGGCATCTGCAAACTCTGCATATAATCATATGACTGCGCAGGAAAATCCACTGACTGATCGGAAACATGGGCATTCGTTTGTAGGAACTGTAAGAAAAAAATCTGCGAAAAAAATGACTGAAATATTGGGAGACGCAAGTAACATAACACAGAAAAGCAAAGCAAGAGAGAGAGGGAGAGACAGAGAGAGAGAGAGCTGATAGAAAGAGAGCGGTAATGACGAAGTAAGAAGCGGATGTTTGGTTTTTTTTGAGCCCATTCATTTAAAAACACAGAGAAGAAAAGAGACAGAGACACCTGAGAGAAAACCACATCAGTTTTTTTTAAAAACTGAGCATTCATTGGTTTTCCCGAAACTAAGATGCTCAGAGGCGCTGAGAACAGAGGATGCTGTGATATTGACGTAAGAGCAAGCGCACGCTCACCGTCACTCACATTATACATACACGAAGGCACACGCACGCGCGCACACACTCATCTACATACAGTGTGAAAGAGGACGGGGGGCTGAGAATGTTTCTTTCTGTAGAATTCACACAAAGATCCAAGCAACCACAAAGTCGTAAGCAGGTACTACTCAACTTAATCAGGCCTTAGCTTCATTACACAGAGGCTAGATCTGCACTGCAGCTTTGTTCCACTTATGACAACAAGTAAGTAAGTAAATTTACAAAAGTTAAAATAAAAGAGACTTCTAAGACACTCCACATTGGAGTGACAGCAATATGTTTCTAATGAAAATGCAGGTCGCCATGAAATCTAAAATCAGGTTGGCTGCACTGTTGCAAATGCAAAAATACAAGACTAAAAAAACAGCTTCTTTCCAAAAGCTGTAACTTCTGTTCATCCCCTCCACCAAAGACTGAAATAGACTGAATTATTCAGGGTTACGAACATAGTGCAGCCAGTGTAGTCTGCTCTTTTAATTATTGTTTGCTCTATAATTTATTGAATTTTTTCATGCTGCCCAATGCTGAGGAGCTGTTGAACGGGGTTTTCATTGTTCTCTTTGCACAATGACAGCAACGATCTATCTATCTATTAAAGAATAGACCTAATGCACAAATGAAAAAACCATCCATCTTATTTCCTCGCCACTATATGATTACATTTCTTTAAATACAATATGGTTAGTAGCTGTGTCACATGTCACCGGACTTATGTCTCCACTAAATGTCGGTCATCACGGGTTTGTTTTGAATGGAGGAAGATGATGCAGACGTTGTCATCAAAGTGACAAGTAGTTGGACATGCTATGTTTTCAGTCTCATGACTCTGTGTGTGGGATTGTCTGTATGTGTGTGTGTGTGTGTGTGTGTGTGTGTGTGTGTGTGTGTGTGTGTGTGTGTGTCTGTGTGTGTGTCTGTGTGTGTGTGTGTCTGTGTGTGTGTGTTCATGTATCAGTTTTGTCATTTCAGTTAGTGCGTGGGCGGGTGTTAAACCTTTAGACAAAGTAAAGTAACCATGCGTTAAAGTTTAATATTTGCATTCATGTGGTCTCGAGAACTCCCGTGTCCTGTGTACAGTGTTCTCATTCCCAACGCTCACACCTCCGTTGACCCTGAGAGACTAATCAACTGAAAATTGTATACAACACACATGCATATAATATATTTCATCTAACAACTCAGACTCAAGTGCTGTAGTTTCCAGGTGAATATGTTGGATCAAAGTCTCCATTGCCGCTGAGTGAATCATTCCTGATCTACACTAAACCAATTTCCCTTGTAGGAAGTGAAACCACAGTAAAGAATTCAGTGGGATATTATAAGAGGTCAGTGACTGTACCTGTTCAATATGCAAAAGCAGGGGATTCAGACCATGACAAGCAAACTGAGCTAATATTACAGACGTCCCATAAACCGCAACCAGGTTGTGCAAAGCCAGACTTTTGTTTATGAGGTCAGACCGTCGCTTGTTCGAGTCCAGCACAGTGAATCACTTGTTATTTATGTGACCATTTCAGTTTCACTTTTGATGATAATGGTAATGGTTTCTCTCTGAAAAAGACAGTTAATGCATAGTACCAAGGTTCAAACCTGCAGCGAGCCAATGGGTAGATGGTTGTCTCTCATTGGCTGTTAGGAGCTGTGATATGGATTGAAAAGTCATAGGTCTTTTCCATGCATTTTTAACATTTTACAGTAAGAAAAGCTGTGGTGTAAATGATACAATTAATACTAGCTTTATTGGTTTTTAGTGGCTTCAGTTTCAGGGTCCTGGTAATGTACATAATGGCTCACTGTCAAGCTGCCGTTGCTTACTGGGACACTTGAACGTAGTAACCCTACAAGTCCAACTATCTGCTGCAAAAAAAGAAAAATTGGGTCTATGCAAAGAGGAATTTGAGAGGACATAGAGACAAACATACCAGATCCTAAAACTCTGCAAGCACACACAAATTATGAGTAGAAACTTTAAGACAGAACCCTTGGGCTAAAATATTGTTGTTTCATTTCAAATTATATATTTCATATCATGTTTAAATGTTGTTAAAATGTAAGAAATGGTTGAATCTGCCGTCAATGTGCTGATACTTGGTGTCACATGCCATTTCTTTAGCAGTTTACATATAAGAGCATTAGAAAGTTAAGCCATTTAGAATAAAAGTGTGCCCCTTTAACTCTTTAGATTAAAAACATGTTCCAAGGAGTCAGGAATGTTTTTTAAGTTGACTGTGTGCATCTTATGTGTGATGGATGGGTGGATGGAAGCATGGATGAATGGGTGGCCGAATTGGTAAATTGAAAACTGACATCCAAACGTTCAACCTAAGCCATTTTTTTTTAAAATATCAACATACGTGTCTCCATCTTCATCTTGATGTGTCGCCCGAGCGATACCAGCCAGCAGGTTATCTGTGTGGTGGGCCGGAGGTAGGTTCTGCTCTGGTACAGGTGGCAAATAGTACACTGGGTAATGACCTGAGAAAGAGAGGAAAAATATATATATTTTTAAACATACCAATACATACAGAATGAAAAGACTGGCCTGGTTAAAGTTTTTTTTTGCAATAAGGAAGTTTGCAAATCTTGATCCATGTGTAGGCATTGCGTTCAGTTATCAGTTGACTGGATAAGCTATATGTCAGAGCACGAGGAGGAGTAGCAGGAGAATATGCTGATTCAGCTGTAGCTGCTGCATCAGCTGCTATATGATTTTGTCCTCCAGCTTTCAACATGTAGAGAAATGTAAAAGGAATGCTGAAGGGAAGTGGGTTGTGTGCTGTTACTGTAAGTGTCAACATTTACAGCGTCCATCAACGCCACAAAACAACGTCACGAGCCTCTGCAGGTTGTGCCATTGAAAATTAAATTGTTTCTCCAACTTATTTGATTTTTTTTTCCAACCCCTCACACATCTCACAATCAACCTCTCTTTGGCCCACACAAGACAACTATCAGATGTATCCCGAAAAATTGAGTGCAGCAGCAGTTGAGGGGTTATTCGCATTTTGCATGTGGGATAAAAAAGGTATTGCGCAGATGTCGCCAAACAGAAAAGGCGCTTACCGTAATTAATCGGGTGCAAAAAACGTATGGGGCAGTTATCTGTTTCTTCAATGCGCCTGGGAGTCAAGTTTACGCCGACCCTGTTTTCATCCGCGACTCTCTCCAAACGGCCGACCGAACTCTCCCCAAGCGTCGAGTCCGCGTCCTCCGCGGCACAGAAGCGCTCCCCACTTTCTGGCGGAGCCGGCGACTGCGCCGGGGGCTCCGGCTCGACTGGAATCGGCCGTTTCCGAAAAGGAAGCTTGAGGGACGAATTGTCCGCCGGACGTTTGCGAGCGGCGCCGGCTCCCGAGCCCGGTGCGCTTCTGGCGGCGGGGCAGCGTGTCTCCAAAGTGCTCGCCCCCGCGCACACGGGCGCTGCGGGTGAGCGCTCCTGGCGCGTCCTTTGCAGCCCACGGTCCGGGCTCCTCGTCCCGGCGCTCCCACGCTCTCTGTTGTTAATGCGCAGATCCAGCGGCGCTGTGGCAACCGACTGCTGGTCACCGTTCATGGTCATGGTCCTCGGCATCAACTGGCGGCGAACGAAGCGCTCGGGGTGTGAAGACGTCTCAGGTGTGTGCAAGTGCAGGCAACTCCTCGACGCCCAGTGCGACAGTTGTCGGATCAGTCCATCCAGAGTGGCCAGCAGCGCGCGATTCCCAGCTCCATGGAATCAAACGGTCTGTTGCCTCACGTGTCACTGGTGTGTTTTACACAATTCACTGATGCAGAATGCTTCAGTTTATTTTCGAAGACGAGCCAGTGGGAGTTTGGTGTAGATTACGCGTATCCAATAGCGCGCACCTATAGCACCAGCTGCAGGTGAGCTACAGTGCAGCGGTGACAGCTCTCATCAGCTTCTCATGAACGTAAATCACGAGTGACACACACACACACTTGACGGTGTGACGTCGCTTTGCCGTTAAACCGAAACAGAGCACCTACGGGTATTTTAAAGTGAGTGAGGCAGGAAAAGAGAAAGCACCGCTTTGGGTTCGTGTTAAAGTCTGCATTTCCGACTTCTCTGACATTCGTCTGATTTGCATGCAAGTTCAAAACATGTTTGTGAATTTCTTGAGAAGTTCAAGGAAGAGACACGGATCGATGCCCAGGTGCCTTGGGGACACATAGGCTATAGAACACGTTTAAAAATTGATCTAAATGTGAATCACTGTCCTATTGGCTGTAGCTTTGGACCCCAACTGCGTTTTTACGCACGATTATACTTCTTCACAACATGAATTCACAGTTGTGGATATGTCTAGATGGCGCACATGTCTTATTTTATTTCAACATTTGCCCTAACCAATTAAGGTTCAGATTCAATTCAAAGTAAGAATGACAGCCAACATCGTTTGCAGGTAATGGCTCCAGTAATCAAAGTGACTCCTCAATGCAGAGTGAATGTCTTCCCCTTTTTGTAGAGAGCCCCACTTTATACATGCAACAAAGAAAGAGACTTATAGAACATGCCGTAATTGCATGCTTTTATCCTTTTATCGAGAAACTGGGCACGTGTGACCTTTTATGTTGTACATGTTGGATCAGTGTTTTACAGATCAGTGGAAAAATAGAAAAGGGGCTACAAAATCTAAAAGTCACTGAAACGTAAACATCCTTTTTGATGTTTGCTGCACCCTCTTAATGATGTCATGGAAGGGATCTTCATGTGATTGTGATCAGAGGTTTTAGTGCCTCGTGTTAGCAGACATAGTGTCAATTTTCACTGCTCAGTCCAAATGTTAAACAACTTTTTTTTCCGGATATCATAGCGCACAAACAGTATTGTTTCGTTCACAGTTCATTACAGCTGATTGACACTTACGTATGGCATGTTGCACTCACACGTTACAGATGCTCTTTTTTTATTTCTGCGAATATATGAACTCACCATATTGTAAGCAAACAAGCTCAACTAAGCTTAATGCCTAAATCCAGGTTGTTAGGAAGGCACAGATTTGCAAGTTGCACTGGTCCAGATGCACAGTGTCGATTAGATGATCATTATGTATAACCTCATACATGTTCTCTCATGTTCATGATGTGTCACCTTCGGAAAAATACAGAGAGAGAAGATCCAAACTGACTCGCTTATCAGTTGTTACCATGTCACTGCTGCCCTGCATGTGGCAATGTGAGACTTACAGGATACAAATGATAAATGTGCATAGACAAGCCTACATATGCACACACACACACACACACACATGCACACACACACACACACACACACACACACACACACACACACACACACACACACACACACACACACAAATTACACCTCATGTCCTTGTCTTTAATCTCATCCCACTCCACCCTCAGGCCAGGTTCTGATTACCAGGGTCAATTTGGGACTTTCCTCTTTCCACTGAAGTGTGGAGCGGGCAACGGAAAGTCAAGCTTGGTGTCTGAAGTCCCCAAAAACACTTTGCAGCTGTCTGGGCACTCAACCATCATGGTCTCCTCTGGCTAAGGGTATCATTGTGCACAAAGAAGAAAAACACCGGCCCACCTCTTTTACTGCCACTCTCATTCTGAACATTTGACAGGGCTAACTGCCGAATGAATGAGACACTGACTGAGGTTTAACGGCTCAGTGTATAGATAAGTCATCAGTGGTACAAATGAGGTAACATATCCACATACAAAACAGTGGCACTGTGGCCCCCCTGTGCCAAAAGAGTAGTGGTGCACTAGACTCGAGATTTGCACTAGATTTGAGATACAGATCCAATGAATGAATGCACATCTGGGCAAAAGGCAGGGCTGCTATGCAGCATGCAACAAAAAAGAGGTTTTGTTGAGCCATATGAAGTATTTGGAAAGCATGTGCACGCTTCTTCAGTAAATCTAAATGACTAAATTGTTGTGATAACTAAACCTGTCAAGCAGTGCCTGAGTTAGAGTCTCCCTCATGTGGATGTTGAAGCAGACATTGTAATTCTTTTAATTTTCATGGTGCAGATTGTGTGGAAGCAATATTCATCAAAGTAGCTTAAAAAATCTATCCAATGCAATTCTGAAAACTTCTCATGTCCTGCTAATATAACAGTTCTGAACTAAAATATGTAAGTGGATGATAAAATATTAAATAATATAGTCTGTTTCAATTATTATTATTATTATTATTATTATTATTATTATTATTATTATTATTATTATTATCATCAATTAGTCATTGTTAATGTCTAGCATTTGATGATGCTCACAAACTGAAGTAAGTGAAGTTACTACAATCTCATTAGTTTTGCATGTATTTGGCCATAAAATATTTTTGACCTGATGATGGCGCCAAAGGAAAAGTTAAGGAATCTTACACGAGGGCCCATGTCAATCTACATTCACTGTAAGAGAAGTCACAAACTGTGTGAAACAGTTTTGAAAATTAAATGTTTCTTTTCTGTTTTAATTGCTTGTTAAGTTGTCCAAAAATACCAAAACTCACAGGTTCCAACTTCCTAAATGTGAGATGTATTTTGCTTCACAGTGGAAGCATTTAAAAAAATCATTAACCAAAATATTGGACATATTAACTTTTATACTGATGATGGCGCTACAAGAAAAGTTTAGGATTTACCAAGGTTGGGCTGACAATTAACCCGGAGGGAACTCGGATGGGTATATCAAATTTTGTGGTCATTCATCCAACATTTTTTTGTAGTCATTTTGCTCATAACAACAAATGTCATCTTCATAGAGGAGCTAGAGGAAACATTAGAGGCTGAGTAATTGAGATACCTCATCTGAGATCCATTCATATCTGTCCAAAGATTCCCGGGTAAAAATAACAAGCGACAGTTCACTCAAAAAGCCAGCTCAGTCCATTTCATTACACAGTAAACACTGTTCCCTGCTGACAGTTAGTTGAAGGTGATGCTCCTTCTTTTTATATCCCGACCACAGGAGCTCTTTGAGTTGCCGAACCTTGACCCTTGCCTGAATTTCCCAGGCCTCCTGTCTGTTAGTGAGTCGTCTACCTGTCTGGATACTGGTACTCAGGTCTTGCGGCTCCTGCTTTCATTCTCAGTAAATGTTTAGTTTTGAGTCCACACCTCTCTGTCTTTCACTCCCCCCCCCCCCCTTTCTCTCTCTCCCTCTCTCTCTATGTGTGTGTGTGTGTGTGTGTGTGTGTGTGTGTGTGCTGGCCTGCCTGAGTAGTAGAGCACAGAAACAAACCTGTTTGTCTGGCTGAAACCAGGAAACCAATCAAAGGCAGAAGAGAGACAGAGAGAGGGTGACATCGAGAAAGAGAGACAGAGAAGAAAAAGCAAACCTTTGTGGCAAGGACAGAGAGCATGTTTCCGCTGCACTGTGAGTACATATAGAATATTGGACTGCTGTGTATGCATAAATATAACCAAGGTCAACTAGTTGGCAACCAAGACTGAATGAGTAGAGTCAGGGTGGAGAGAAAGGAGTGGGATGATAAAAGTTAAAAGTCAGTCCTGCCTTTGTGTTTAGTTCACTCTTTTTTCCATAGTTGACACCGCGTGTCGCCCCGAAGCCGACCCTGTGAATTTTTTTTCTTATTTCTTTCTTAAGCTTTGACACAGGACTGTGAAGCTACAAACAAACAGCAGTGGCGGGTTTGAATGGAAGTTCTCAGGTTTGGATGTATTTTTTTTTTTTTTGAAGATCCTGTAACTGCACATGTCCGCTCCTGCTCGATGTAACGCTGTTGTATTTGCAATAATGTGGACCAAGGACGGACGCTGTATGGAGAGGCTAAGATGTGTACTTCTCAGTTGGAGCTGAGAACTCATGAAAACCATTGCAAAGACAACAAATAGCCAGTGTCAATCCACACACATCAAGATGCTGAGACATCACACCTCCTAGCACACTAGGACATTTGTTATTTTTGTTACTCCCCCACTCATGAACACAGACAGATAGACATTTAAAGTAGTTTTTGGTTCACGAGAGCGAAATGATGGCGGCAGCTGGTTCAAACTCGCAGCCCCCCCTGAGCGCGGACCGAAGGCTGGTGGACAAGGCCCTCAGAAGACTGGACAAGCTCCAAGAGCTGTGCACTAATCCCCGGCTGGGTCTGAGGAACAGTCCGCCGTACCTGCCAGAGCTGGTATCTGAGACGGCAGCACTGCTCCTGCAGGTTTGGGAGCCCTACAGAGGCTCCAAGGCCGCAGGCGGACAGGTGCCCCGGGGTGACGAGGCCAGCTACCTGAGGATCCATGTCAGAAACCTGCTGGATAAGACAGAGCGGGCCGTGCTGCTGTTCAAAGAGGGACGGGAAAAGATATTTGAGGAGACATCCAGCTACAGGTAAGAGGGCTCCTGACTGACGCTCACTGTGCATACGGTTTAGATGCAAGCATATGTTAGCAGGGAGTGTTGGTTTTGAAACAATAATCACTGTAAAGAGATGCACAGATCCTTTGGATGGATGTTTTTGGATTTACAGTGTTTTTGACTCTAAAAAGGTTGATGCAATTAGATAAAGTGCTTCATTCACTATTCGGTTCCACTTTAATTTTTGCGTTGAAACATTCTTAGAGGCGAAACAATTTGTCCATTAGTTGAAAAGGAATTGGCAACAACAAGAATTTAACCCAAAATACAACAACAAAAATCTTGAATGTGAAGATTTGATGATTTTTTTTTTATCTAAGTTGATAAATATATAAATATATTTAGGTTTTGGACAGTTGGTCCGACAAAGCAAGATTTGGAAAAAAGCACGTTGGGTTTGCAGACCTCAGGCAATGACCATTTAACAGTTCATAGATTCATTAAATACATTTTTCAACAGTCATGCAGCATGAAAAATAATGTCATACCTTCTTTTTAATATTTTTGCCGCAATGCAGAGAGATTTGGTTTAATTTTCGACAATTTGAGATATGACCTCTGATCAGCCACTCTACAATGAAAAGTTTGAAAGGAATTTCATATGTGTTGCTCACGGCATTAGAACATTTTCATTTATAAAAAAAAATCAACAGCGACATCTCTCTGAAGAGGCAGTGTGTCCGTTACTCCGGGAATTCGACAGTTCCCACGGTTCTGATGAAAACTGCGTAGTGAGGTCTGCGGATTATCCCCTACTCTTTTGAATACGAATTTTAAATTCTGTGAGCGTCACACTCTACCTGAGGCAAATAAAATAATGGGCACATTCTCTAAGTTTGTTGTTTGGCTAAAGTGGATGTGTTTTTTGGAGTCGCTGTATAGAGTCACTTTTTAGTTGGAGTCTGGACTTCGATCCTGTTGGGACTACTAATAATGAAGGTGGAAAAAAGAGACAAAGCCCACATCTTTGTGATGCTAATGTGGATAAAAAAAACTAGAAGGGGCAACAACATGATCGGAATGTGAGCAGCTTCAGAGAGAGTGTGTCTGTCCTAAAAGAGACAGTTGTCTCAGTGTATGTACAAAGAGATGTATTAATGGATATCATATTCTATCTATCTATCCATCTGTCTGTCTGTCTGTCCGTCCGTCCATCTATCTATCTATCTATCTATCTATCTATCTATCTATCTGTCTGTCTGTCCGTCCGTCCGTCCATCTATCTATCTATCCATCTGTCTATCTGTCTGTCCGTCCGTCCGTCCATCTATCTATCTATCCATCTGTCTGTCTGTCTGTCCGTCCGTCCATCTATCTACCTATCTATCAATCCATCTGTCTGTCTGTCTATCCGTCCATCTATCTATCTATCAATCCATCTGTCTGTCTTGTCTGTCCGTCCGTCCGTCCATCTATCTATCTATCTATCTAGCTATCTATCTATCTATCTATCTGTCTGTCTGTCTATCTGTCTGTCCGTCCGTCCGTCCATCTATCCACCCATCTATCTATCTAATGTGCTCTTACAAATTTCAGCGGCGTCATCTAGAATTTTATCTCTGCCATTTGTCATGGCTGTCAGTGGAAACACTGTTGAGCTCCAAATATTGCGAGATGCTTTGCGTTGTCTCTCAGTTCTGCTGCTTGATCTGTGTGGATAATAAACATTCATGTATGGAAATTGAAACAGAGACTGAAGCTTTTGTGAAATTTTTCCCCCTCAGCCGAATCTAAATATCAGATAAGCCATATTTAAAGATTTATTGCATCATCTTCAGGAACAGAACAGATGGCCTTCTCACCACAGCCATATCTGCATGGGCAGTCATGTAGCAAATTCATAATATGTGATGTGTCATGTGGTTTAGATGTCAAGAAAACTGTTAGAATATCCTCTAATGAGTTTCTTTCTCGTTTTTGAATTGTCATAATTTTATAATGTCTTCTTTTTGTGTGTTTGGTTTGCATCAGACTCGTGGAAGTGACCTGCGGGTGCTCAGCCTTTTTCAAATATCCTTGAATGTTGGATCGTTACAGTAAAATAATAGTCATCCTTTTGTAAGTGAAATATCTGCAAGGCTGTCTTGTAAGGTTCAAAAACAGAAGTGAGATGAGACTGATGGTGGAGGCGACACAAACACGGAGTGGAAGGTTTAGCAGCTGGAAGTTTTGACTGTGACAGGAATTTACTGTTAGAAACATTCATGCAAATGTGCAAACCCCATTACACAAAGGGACCTTTGAGCTGAGCCACATTTATTAATAACATTTATTTAAACGTATTCATACATTACTTCACTGGTGGAGGAAGAATCCACACAAATGAAAGTATAGTCAGGCTTTAAAGGTAGTAGTACCACACTGCACATGCATTCACGTGAAAGAGGCAACTTTAATCTTAACAGTGCGTCACAATCTCGTCATATGTTTTGTAAGGATATTAGTTACTATAGCTATAACTATTTGTGGAGTTAAAAGTGTAATATTTCCCTCTGAAATATCATGGAGTAGAAGTATAAATATAAAGTGGCATAAAATTATAATAAAATACCTGACTAAACTTCAAACTTGTACTTACAGTAAACACTTGACTAAAATTGACTTAATTATGTCATCATTTCATTGAAAAACGGTTGTGATTCAACTTTGTCACTGACAAATATTATATTAGTGAATATCTTAATCTCCTCATCATGTTCAGGGTGCGACTAAAGTTTTTGGGGATTTCAATTAAAATGTATAGTCATTCCACCTTTTTAGGAAAATAACCACTGATGGTAGATCTCAGATGCAGAATCGATTTGAATAAAGGATTATGAGCATAGTTTTGAATGTTAAGATCACTCAGAAATGGCTTTAGGTGCAAGGTCGAAAGTAAAGAATGTTTGCACATTATTTAGTTAGTTAGTTAGTTAGTTTGCATGGATTACGTAAAAACTGCTGAACCGATTTCCACGAAACTTGGTGGGAGGATGGGACATGGGCCAAGAAATATTTTTTGGGCGCTGATCCAGGATATTTTTAGAAAAATCAAAAAACTTTTTTTTCATTCTCACCGTTTTCCCCGGGGAATAGTTAATGGATCTTGATAAAAAAGAGTCAAGCATATTTATGGGACAGACATCTATTAGTGTGTGCAATGCGGTGCAGATCCAAATAAAAATCCAGATTTAGATGTGGTTTTATAAGAGGACTGCTGGGCCTTGGAAGAGGTATGCGCTCTACTCAGTGTCATTCTGATTACTGTAAGTTAAGAATTTAATCTTGCACGGCTTTAAAGACGACTTCTATCGGGTGCTGGAGTGCAAGGAATACTGTAACGTTATTCATTGTCCAACAGAATCACAATCATTTATCCATAATAAACTTTACTTACTGTTAAGTTCAGCACAATCTCGGTATATGTCACATGAAATTTAAAGCACACTGCCCAGCCAGAAGACGAGATGTGACTGACACATTTCCTGCCACTTTACACTCTTCTATCACCGGCACCTCAGAGGTTTTCTTTTCCCCATAATGGTAAAAAGTCTATGAACACATTTGACAAAATCAAATGTTCCCCTAATGATATATCCAAGATTAGGAGATTTACATGGTACAAATGTTGCAACAATGTAAATCGGTGTCATAGAATCTTTTGCCGCTGGTGCTATTGAATTGATTCTGAATGTAGTGGTCTGGTTGTATTGATCCCTTTTGAGTGTTGTACCAAGCTGCATGCTGACAGAGAGACATATGTGAAGATATTTCTATGACAGTTAAAGGTGAACTCAGTTGTGCAAAAACAGTTGTTTAAAAATTTAAACGGAATGTGTAAAAGAGGCTTCAAAGAGCACTGAGGTAAATACTGGCCTGAGCTGACACACTGGCCCCTGGAACATTTTGTGGTATTTACTGACGAGCATGCAGCACAGAGCATCCTGTGTGGGTGTGTGTGTGTTGTGTGTGTGTGTGTGTGTGTGTGTGTGTGTGTGTGTGTGTGTGTGTGTGTGTTTCACTACAATATCAAATCTATTAAAGTCTTGTATTTATTTCCATTCGAGTTTGTCATGGACATCCTTGTTGTCCGATTTGACATCTATGATTTCACACACTCACGCTGTCAGTTGTGACCTGAATCCTAAATTCAAACTGCTTTATGTAGATACTTAAAACCCTCGAAAAAACCCCAATTTGAAATAGTCATGAAAATAGAAAGCAAAATGCCAAAATAATAAAAGATTTAGTATTTTTCTGCAGACGCAAGGTGCATTATGGATTTTAAGAATATTATAAAGAGGTGTGTGAGATATGAGTCAGCAGTTTAAGGCAAATGGGTTATCGATTCATAAGATGATTTATAATGATATATTTCTATGAGAACACACAGTTTTTTGGGGGGGTGTGGGGGGGGGGGGTGGGGTTGGTAGCCCATTGCCATTTTCCAAGCACACTATACCTATTTCTATTTTTGGCAGCACAACTGAAAGTCTGCCGTCTCTTTCATTCTCAGGAGAAACTTGACCAAACTGTCTCTGCTGTTCAGCCACATGCTGTGGGAGATGAAGGCCTTGTTTCCAGGTGGATCTTTTCAGGGTGACACCTACAGGGTGACTAAGGCAGAGGCTGAGAAGTTTTGGTGGCATTCATTCGGCAACAAGTGAGTGTGTGGGTACTTGTGTCGTTTCTTCATTTTGTCTTTGCATTTTTATGCGTGCACACGTTCAATTCACATCAGTGACGTCTTCCGGCAGGTGTATAGTTCAGTGGAATCGTTTTAAAGAGGAGCTGCGGAGTGTGCATACATTTGAGCAAGGGATGGAGTCCATGGCTCTCAAGTCAACCATCGATCTCACCTGCAATGACCACATATCTGTGTTTGAGTTTGACACCTTCACTAGACTGTTTCAGGTGAGGTCCGCATTTCCTGTAAAGGTGATAAGCTGATCATTGGAATAGTTCAACTATCAGCAAGAATACAAATAAGCATATTTCCGATAACGTCAAACTATTCTCTCCTCCTGAGTATTTCCTCATCTCCCCCTTTAGCCCTGGAAGTCACTTCTAAGGAACTGGAACCAGCTGGCAGTGACTCATCCAGGCTACATGGCCTTCCTCACCTATGACCAGGTCGTAGCTCGTCTGGGACACTACCTGCACAGGCCTGGAAGGTGAGGACGTGCACAGTGACAAACTCGGATGAACTCGTCAGAAAAAGCAGTGTTGATCTGCATCGCCGTATCTCATACTGTTTATCAAATAGCACTGTCGAGGTTTGATGGATAGAGAGTTACATCAAGTCTCCCAACTGAGCTCGGTCGTGGAAAAAAGTATAGGTCCTTGAAGCCACATAGAAGCACAGCACTCCAGCAATGTGTAAGTACTTGGCTATGTATCATGAAGAGTTTAAGAATTCAGCAGAGGAAGAGGATTGATTTATTACTTTTTGATCTATTCGTAAGTACACTGTATTTCTTTTACCCTCGAATTTCTGGCCGATACAGCACATGGCAATAAATTTCAAGCTTTCCAGCTTAAACAGTATTGAAGAATTTTTCCAATTCCATGAAAATATGTAAATGAACAATTAGGCATGGTCCCAGTGTCAAACAGTGAGTATATTCTAGAATGAATGTTATCCGTGTTTTAAGACTCAGAGGAAATTTATTGGACAAATGAAGAAAATATAGAACTAGATCCTGATCAAAATTACAGTAGTTTATCTCAGCGTGATTTACAAGGATCTCTTTCTCTCACAGCTATATCTTCCGTCTAAGCTGCACAAGAATGGGCCAGTGGGCGATTGGTCACGTGACCACTGATGGTGGCATCGTCCAAACAATCCCTCAGAATACACCTCTCTACCAAGCACTCCTTGAAGGCTTCAGTGAGGGCTGGTTAGGACATGCACACACTGCTCTCTGATTTTATTATCCCCTTGTGTGTGTGTGTGTGTGCGTTTTCTCCAAGTGGTGTCTGTTTCTGTGCCTTGTAGCTACCTGTACCCAGATGGCCGTGACATGGCCCCCGACCTGACGAGCTTGTGTGAACCATTCCAGAGGGGCAAAGTCAGAGTTACAGAAGTGAGGGGGACGCACTTTGTACCTCCTTATCAGTTTTACAGCGGAGCTCCAGCAGCAATCCTGAAGCTTTGCCAAGACAAAACCTAGATCATACCCTGAGATGTAATTTCCCCTTATCATTTTCTGTGTTGTCGCTGACTGACCTCACCACCATTGCAACACCCGACAGGAGCAGTATGAGCTTTACTGTGAGATCGGCAGCACCTTCCAGCTGTGCAAGATCTGTACAGAGCGGGATAAGGACACTCGTATTCAACCCTGTGGGCATCTCCTGTGCCAACCCTGCCTGACAGGCTGGCAGGTATGAACCCCCAACCACTTCATCATTATAGTGTGTCGTACATCCATCCACTTTCATGAGAAACCACATGCTCATACTGTCGTGTTAAACCAAGACTGTTACCGTAACAGTTGATTTTGAGTCCAGTGCAGCGAAACTGTCTGGTAATACTAAATTGGATTCAAGCCAACCTTAACAACAGCTTTGCCGTTGTGGCTGTTCGTTATTCATTCGTCAATAATAATGCTGGTTATGTGCAAGTGGTTTGCAGTTCATGTCAAAAAATAGGCTCTGTGTTTAACAAAGCATGTGAGTGATATGCAAATGCTTTGTTATGTGAAATAACTGTCACAAACCAATGCTGCTTTTATAAAATGTGAGACAAAAGAACGTTTCTGCACATACCTGATACTACACCTTGAAAAGCCTTATCTCTTTTCACATGGATTATTCATTCATTTCAAACCATGGAACTGTTCTGCCTACGCACAATGATGTATTGAAATATAGAATTGAGGAACAGCTCTTTGGGTAATGTAAAACTTTCTTTAGTTTGAAAAATGTGTGGGGGAAAAGTAGCCTCAAAGTAAAAAAATAAATCAAAGTGAAGGTGGAACTACTGCACTTGTTAAATCATCCAATAGTTTTATCCCACTTGTTTTGTTTTCTTTGGTTTTGTATTTTTTACAACATAAATTCACCTTGCATTCCAAATCAAATCCTCATAGAGAAAACAACAACAACAATTGCAACATAGCTTCCCCCCAACTTCCTGCTTTCTCTATGGATGATAGACTGACATTTGAGATATCCACTAATGTGAGACTGGAGAAGAGGTGTTTATATCTGCAAAGGCGCGGTATGTCTTGACATTTAGCTGAGGACTTCCTGTGTGAGCTCAGGCTCACATCCTCTTAGAACCATGTCAGTCACACGTGTCTGTCTGTACGTTAGAGACAGAGAGGAGGGGAGGGCATAAAAAAAGAAAATTAGATATGCTTTGTGGGCACCAATCCACAATGGAAAAGCTGAGGTCTAGTCTAGATTGTGATCAAGCAAAGTTTACATACAGTACATACAATAATACAATGACCTGCATTAGCATTGAGAAAATAACAGCCACTTTGGTTGTAGTAAAAGAGAGCAATCTGAAAGCCTTTATGCTCGAGCAATAAAAGAAATCAGAAAGAATTGACCTTTATCTGGTTTAGGTTTGTGCAAGACCACAATCTACACTGTCTGTTGAACGTGGTATTTTCCACCTTCTTCATCTTTCTAAAAACTGGTGCCCTTTTCTTCGAAGACAAGCCCACATATTCCACTATGTGCAGTTCAAAAGACTGCTCTCAAGACAATGTGTGACTGAGGCTCTTTAAACTCAAAAAGTGTTTCCATGGCTGCGACCTGTCACCCGTAACTATCCAGAAGAAGTCTGCCGACAACACGTGTCCATACTGTCGCTGTGACATCAGAGGGACAGAGTCCATACTCGTCGAGCCCTACCTGCCAGGCAGCGGTCACCGGGAGGAGGAGGAGGAGGAGGAGGAGGATGCCGAGGAGGAGGACCACGAGGACATTGAACTCGTGGTAAAAGAAATGGCCTTGAGGAAGGTGTGTGAATATATTTCTGCGCGTGCCCTTTTGTTTTGTTCAGCGTTCACCTGAAAGTGGCTTTAGTTTAGAAAATTGTAGCTTATAATTAAAACTGGTACATGCATCTTCATCCAACCTCCTAGGCTCCCTCTGTCTCTACCAAGTCATGTTCTGCAATGATGAAGAAAAAGTTAAAGATTAATGCTCACTGGATGCCAACTTCATTTAGTCTTGCTCTTACCAACAGTTCTCAAGTTTGGATTACCAAGTGCCCAGCTCCCGCCTCTGCGCTCCACCTCTGCCCACTAAAAACAGCACAACCCCACGCTATTCACCTCCCACCCGCCGGCCAGCGACATCAGAAACCAAGACGCTGGCCAAACACTCCCACTCCAGTTCGGTAAGTTCCACGGACTCTCACGCTGTTTTGCATATTGTTCCTGTATTACGTCTTGGCAGTTTGATGGTGGCGATAACTTGCTCCAGTGCCCACAGACACGAATCTCTCAGAAATGTTAATTCATGCATCAAGTGTTGCAGGGACTCGCCGGCAAAGTGAAGGGGTGTCTGTGCCTGCGCAATCTTTGTGACATGTTTCCTCTCTTGAGCAGACTCACGGTGTCAATGAAGCACGTAGGAGACACAAACAAAAGGCAAACATTAACAGGTGAGACGCTGCTGTACTTGTCAACATGTACACTAGAAAGCGTTGAGGAGTTGTGAAATCTGGGCACGCAGCAGGAGATTTACAGAGTCCCTTGTAGCTACTGAGATGAGTTTCTTGACATAATAGCTTTATTTATATTTATTTATTCAGCATGAACTTGGTTCTTATTTTCTATGAGGGAACTATGACAGGATCCTCCAACCAAGTTGCACTTGGGTAGTTGTTATGGCATGTCTTGGAAGGGTGTACATGAATCATTTTTTCTGTATATATATATATATAAATAACAAGAAGAATGTCCATATTATTCTCACCAGCTAATGTGCCATGACACAGAAATGATCACAATTACAAAAAAATATTTAATGTAGCTGATTGTAAGTGCAGAGATGTCTTTCTTAAGAATTCAAGTGTTGCAGTTTATGTTATTGCTGATTCATTTCCTAATTTTATTAGATCACGCTATATATTCTTTCCTGTTAGGGGGGCCCATGTTAATTTCCATTGACACGGATTTTATGCATCAACAGTTATTAAAGAAGAACATAATATGAGTAATATGTAAAATGTTGAAAAATTCAATAAAATGTCAAATGTGCTTTCCAGTAGGTGTCACAGGGAGGAGTCACACAGCAGTGAGGAGGGGGACCCTGGGGGGCTGACGTCGCCTATGCCGCACCAACTCTCCCACAGGTGATTGACAGCAGTCTCCATTGAGACTTACAGTTCTGCAATACACCAGTATTTTCCACCTGTGCTCTGATGTTTTCACCCATAACAATCCTCAAGTGAAGCCTGTCACGCCTCGTTGTTCGTGCTAAGCACTTCATTCACCTCCATATGGTCTTGTGTTGTTTGGTTTCAAACAGCGCCGAATACTTCACAGAAGCAACTTTGTCGTCTGCATCCCAGCGGGTTGTTAACAGTGAGTTATGGCACCTTGTGACCTTTGTTACTATGCACAATCAGTGTTCAACTAAACTGAGGTGAGAGATTATTCTAGAACGTTCACAAGATTTTATTGTTTTGTCATGCGTCCCCGTGGAAACCAATGACATTGAGGCTTTCCCTCAATTTTCACTGACAGAACATTATTAAGACTACAAACTGCATGTTTCATTTCACGGATGGTCCTCACTATAGGTTGCGTTATGAAAATTAAAAATGTAAGTTTGAGTTCTTACACACAAAAGACAGAAAATTATAGAATTATGTGGGCATTACTTTTTTTTCCTCCTTCAAAGCTTACCCATCTTATACTTGTATTTGTCATTATGCTTTTTGAATCAATCTTGTTATTAATCCTACCTTTTTGCAATTATTGCGGTGCAGTTCAACAGTTGATGTTTTTACTGACACATCTAAAGTTACTACAAATGCAATTCATTCTATCAGAGTTGCTGTTTTTGTAACGATCATTTCTAAATGAAGTATTTTCGCAGCAGAACCAGAAGATTCTCAAATGATAGAATATGATTATGCGACATATCTTCTTAGTCTTTTAGATATTTTGTGTGATTTAAACATTGTGGAATGACTTTGATCTTTTTGTGCTCGTGTGTAGGTGGAGCCGCGTGGCTCGGACCCGCCCACCCAGTCAGAGAGAGGAGAACACATAAGGAGAGGGAGGAAAGGAGAACCGGCCCCAGAAAAGACAAATATGATCTGTGTGAGATGACGAGAACAATGTCATCCTGACGAAAACACAAAGAGAGACCCACGGCGAAACAAAGACTCAGAAGCTTCAAGAAATCCGCCCTCAGAGAATATGAAAATGGTTTTCATGTTAGACTGTAGTTGACCACATGTTTCTGCTGCACTGCTGAAGTTGAGACGTGTGGGCTGGACCGACAGAAACCTTGTCCACTGAGGCTTCCTACTGTTGAATAATCACACTGCCATTATCTCCACAGTAGGTTCAGCACGGATTCTCCACCGAACCCTGACGCACGTCTTTCTTCTTCATAATTAAAGCATTTTCTGAGCCTCTATCCAATAATAGAAACAAATGAAAGGCTTGATATTTGAAAATGTAATTATGTGGAGGAATGAACAGGGGCAATCAAACCCTTGAGAGTTGAAACATAAGAAATATGCTACTTCGTCATTTAACCCATGAAATTGAAATGGGAAAAGTGAATAAAGGTGTAGATCAAACAAACAACCTTTTACGGTACTAAAGCAAAAGAATAAACCCGTAACTGACACGCATTTGAGTTTTTCTACATGGTTTCTTTTTTTTCTCCCCTATTACTGACAGACAAATGAAAAGGCAACTCATCATACCAAGTGGTTTTATTTTGGTATTTTTATGTTCTGCCACATGTGTGTGGAGTCAGGATGTGTCAGGAGGAAAACGTCAAAGGAGACAAGGCACCAGAGAAAGAAGGAAAAATAAAAGTGGGAGCTGAAAATAGGAATTAGTGGTGATTTAGTGGGCGAGGGAAGGAGGAATGCAAGTTGAATGAAGTGAGGAGGGAAAACTTTCTTCAGGCGTTGGCTGCCAGAACGTCTTGAATCCAACGCTGGTACTCGCACAACTTGACGAAGACGACAGGGTAGTTCGGTAGGGCACATCCCTGACCCCATGACACCAGGCCCTGGAGTTCTCCAGCACACACCAGAGGGCTGCCGGAGTCCCCCTGACAAACAGTGAATGTATACAGTGAAGAATTCTTCGACAGAGCTTTGAGTCCTGTACATTTTATGGGGTGTAATTTACTAAAAAACTCACATTGCAAGGACTTTTGCCTCCCTCCATGTGTCCGGCACACATCATCCTTGGCGAAATCATGCCAGGATAGGCATTCTCACATTGCTTGTCATCAAGTATTGGCACGTCCAAACACTGCAGATGGATGGGCAGGTTCACTGTAACCAGGGGGGACACAGAGACATGTCACAGGATAAGGCTTGGTAATATCCTACTTTTTATATATTTTTCGATATATCCCATGAAAACATTAAAACCAAGACACCATAGTTTCTTGCAAAGGTTACTTAAACATTTGTAAATGATGTGTTTGTTAGGGACTGTTTTCAGCTGCAGACTGGGTGCAGGATGGTGTATTCACAGAAGTAGGACAGTGTGTGTGCAATATGCATTGCAGTTTGTTCAGTGTGATCATGTGCAGTGCAGCGGGTGGTTCATTTATGTGTTTTTAACACAAGCCTCATGCAAAGCTATATCAGGCTTTATCTGCACAGACAGTACGTGTTGTTACCGGGATTAATACATCACGGGTTCCAGTACAATTGGATTAGTTGACCATCAGAACAGCTTGAATATCACCAAATGTCTCATTTAAAGCCTCTATGTGTAGAATTTAAAAAATATATAACTTTGGTTGCCCCAAGTGGTAGAATTAAAAAGGCAGTGATGCATGCAGTTAATCCCTGCCCAAATTGTCTGATACTTTACTTAAATAATAAGAGCAATACCACAAAGGAAACATGTTCCGGTAGTTTTATCAATGAACTGTACTTAAAGTAATGTATTGAACTGACTATATATATATAAATTCTGTGTCTGAAATACCATAAAACGAAAAAATAAGTAAGTAAAGCACCTGAACCACAATATTATGTAAAGTAACAGACTGTGCTATCATTTTTCCCACAAAGCATGTGGCGAGCCATGTTTAGTACATTGCACACTATATAGCTGCGGGTGTTGCATAATTAATATCTCTTAATCACTATTAAAAACCCACCCTCGCCACCCATGGCACTGTTTCCCCAGCCAGACACCGAGCAGGAGAGCCCCCCCATTGGGCAGCCTTTGGCCAATGGGATGGGTGCAACTGCCTCGGTCACCTCCACAGGGTGGAAGAGCTTGATCAGCATGATGTCATAATCCAGAGTCTGGTAGTCATAACTGCACACAGAGAAATATAAAAAGGATCATTAAATTATGTAGAATGCAAAAAACAAAAACGAAAAAAAACAAGAAGATTCTCAGGCGAGAGAGTTCATTTTATCACTTACTCTGGATGCCAGATGATGGTGTCGGTCTTCATGAGCTGCTCAGTGCCCTCAAACACTCGCACATTGTGTTCTCCCAGCATGATCTGCATGGCATAGGGACTGAGACAAGATGTGAAATATACTCGAAATATGTGGAAGCAGAAAACGCTTTCTTGTATTATGTTTCTATATCAGTTCAGTTGTCCCTCTTTTGTTAATACTGCGCTGCTTTTTTAAAAATCTATCAGACGTCCTCCACATATGGTCCTTAAGTAAAAATCAATAATTTTCCACCAATAGATTTTTATTTTTTATTTAAAATGGTAAATTGTAAAAATGTAAAAATGTAAAGAAGAGATAATAATGCCTTTAATAATATATAGTTCTCCATCAGTGTATGCTTACTTGTACCAGCAGTGGGCAACAGACAGCACCCACTGTTTGTTGATGAGCACCCCACCACAGAAGTGGTAGCCATAGTTGAGGGAAGCCATGTATGGACGCGAGTGAGGCTCGCACTCCTGCCCGCCAATGATCCGTCCATCCTCACGGGGAACTGCCACTGCCGCTGTCACACACACGCACACACACACACACACACACACACACACACACACACACACACACACACATGGGAGAGACAGAGAGCAACAGTCTTTATCCACAACTTGTCAACATCAATAAATTGCTGTGCATGTGTATGTGTTCTCCTATGTGTAAGTATGTGTTCAGATATGTAAATATATATCTACATCTTAGTGAATGATTTTATTTGCGCGACTTTACCAGCAGCTCCAACCATCAGCAGCAGAGCCAGGAGTCTCATGGTGTCTGGTGAATGATCAGAAGACACCTGGACACACCCCAGCTCATATTTATATCCCAGCAGCCCCAATGCACCCAACCTTACCTACTCCTCTGCCCCCCGCCCTCCAAAACCCTCTCTCTGTTGACACCATCTCTATCTTCGCACTTGGCACTCAGCATCAACCCACATCTACTCTCTTATCAAGCTCCTGTTTTTTTATTTGCACACTTCTGCCCCCCTCCCCCTGCACGCACCCACTCACCCCCTGTGGTCGTGTCATCTGTGCCCTTTCTTTACAAATGTGGTCTCCAATATCTAACACCTGTTCATGGCTCTCTTTTGCGTCACTAATTGTCAGCCACACTATACAAACTGTGAAAACAGTTATATAATCCCTTTTTTGTATTGTTACAGCAATAGTTGCATTGTTAATCATAGTTTTGATTAAAGATATTAAAAAATAAAGTAAAAACATTAGTAAATGTGCTGTTAGTTGGCAACGCTTTTGGTTGCCCTTGAGCAAGAGCAGGTGATAAAGAGGTGAGAAAGAACTCATCTGGTGTCTCAGAAGCAAAAAAAAAAAAACATGCTGTGCTGTTTGCCTAGTGTCATTGAGCAGTTAGAAGCCAAGAAATTAGAAGTTCAAGTCATTCTGCTGTTTTGTTTTATAACTGTATATATGAAACACAGATGGTTACAATCATTAATGGTGCCATTTGCTAAGTTGTCACAAATAAACAGCTGCATTTATGTAACAGGTGCCACAAGTCTACAAAATGATCTTTGGTTAAAAAAAAAACCAACATGTTAAATGTTGCTCATTTATCAGCAGGATGAACGTGGCACATAAAAAGACAAGGTCATTTTACAGGGCAGGAAAAGAGGCAGGAGGAGGGAACAGAGATTCAAAGGTGGGTGGGTGGAATTAGGTGGAGGGATGGGGGTGAGGAGAGATTAAGGGGGGGGGGGGGGGGGGGGGGGGTATGGAAAGACACAGAGGGGTTAAAGTATAAATGCAGTGAGTGACAGATCATTCACGTCCAGTCTGGTCGTAGGAAGGTTTGAGGCAGCCACAAGATGATTGGCCTGATTGTTTTCACACTACTGGGCGCTGCAGGTAAAGAACATCTGAAGTGTGTACGGAGGTTTTAGAATAAAGATGAACTTAAACTCTGTTGAAGTTGAAGCATTTTAAATATTTCCTTCACTTCACAGCTGCAGCCCCTACAGATGACAGGATTGTAGGCGGCTACAAGTGCGAGGCCCATTCCCAACCCTGGCAGGTGTCTCTCAATATTGGCTACCATTTCTGTGGCGGCTCCCTCATCAACGACCGATGGATCATCTCTGCTGCTCACTGCTGGCAAAAGTTTGTATCACATTCCTGTATCCAGACTCATCGACATGAATTTCATGGCTGACATGATTGTGATCATTTCGCTTCTTTGCCTCTCCTGCAGCCCCTTTTCCCAGATCGCGGTCTTGGGTGACAACCACATCTGGATGCACGAGGGCACGGAGCAGCTCATGCCTGTGGATGCCATCTACTGGCATCAGAGTTACGACTACAGGACCCTGGACTATGACATCATGCTGATGAAGTTGGCCCACCCAGCCACCGTGAACCAATACGTCAAACCTGTCGCCCTGCCCAAAGCCTGCCCCGCACCCGGGGACATGTGCACAGTGTCCGGATGGGGGAACATCTACACTGATCAAGGTGAGGTGGCTTCAATAATATATTTCTTGACTGCAACCACATTTCTAAAACCATTTCAAAAAAAATACAAAACCTATTTAATTTGATAAAGCAATGAAGTCTGCCGTATTTAAACCAAATAGCATTATCAATGCCACAAGAGCTTACATATGATGGTGGCAATGCTCAATTTAGAATACAGATTGAACTATTCTCTAACGTTAATCTTTCCTTCTTGTTCTAATCCGCAGTGTTCAACCCATTTTACCTCCAGTGTGTGAACGTCCCCATTCTGTCTCACAAGGACTGTGACAGCTCCTACCCCGGCAAGATCACTGACCGCATGGTGTGCGCCGGTTACCTGGAGGGAGGCAAGGATGCTTGTCAGGTATTTTCACACAATTTCACAGCACATTAAATAACACGAGGTGATCTGTAAGAAAAAAAATTAATAAACTCAATGTTCTTCCTCTCCCCTGCTCAGGGTGACTCTGGTGGTCCTCTGGTGTGTAATGGGGAGCTGCAGGGTATCGTCTCTTGGGGCCAGGGCTGCGCTCAGCCCAACTACCCGGGCGTTTACACCAAAGTCTGCTCTCTGATGCCCTGGATCAACGACATTCTCTCCAGCTACAGCTAGGCTGTCATCTGTTATCATCACAGATCTACAGGAGGGAGGCAAAACCAGAGAGAGGGAGAGAGAGAGAGGTGAAATTGAAGGAGACGGAGACAGGAGGTGGTGGTGGGTGGTGTCAGGGAGAAAAGCAGCGAGAGATCAGCTGAGAGGGCGCCACGAGAAGAAAAAGTGTGAGAGAGGGATGTGTTTAGTCAGGACACGATCAATAAAATCTTTCCTTTTGTGAAGCATCAGTGTGTTTATGATTGTTGCTTCTACTGCTCCTCATACAGATGCTCTTGGGCAACTGTTGTACTGTGAGACATTTCTGAATACTTTGTTTCAAATCTGTGGTAAGACCTTACAAATATAAACCACAGTCAAACAATAACAGCTTATGCCAGTACACTTAAAAAAAAATGCCATTCAGAATCGCACCAGTTTGAATTTGGTTTTCCTGTGATCCATAGCACCACACAATCAGTCAACGGGATTTTTACCTTAAAATAAAACACAAACTGCCACGTGTGTTGATGAGGGTTCTGCCCGTCTATTAGTTTTGGTGAAGGACGTGAATGCTTCCCATCTTTTATTTCTTTCTCCTTAATGCTGATTGCTTCAGGCATCTTGAAAAAAAGGACACAGATGACCTACAGCGAAATTTGCACAAAAGTGAGATAATGTATGGATTTACGGGATGCTGATTAATGGATCTTCCACACAAGTAGATGCTCCCTCCTCATTATGGTTCAGTTAGTGATGTTCAGTTTCCAAATCCTTACTCACTTTGGTGCAATATCCACATCTGAAACAGACACATTGGTTGATGGTGTGCAAAGGAGCTGTTCTCTTCCTAAAACCATGGTGCAACAACCATTTACGACTAAGGAAAAAACGGGGGAAAATGATACAATACGAGTTTGAAGCCTGTCACATTTTTGACTGATCACCTGACTGTGTCATTTAGATGAAAAGAAAACCTACAGGTTGTCAAAGTGCTGTCACACTGTCACAAATACTGTGGTGCTCAGACAAACACTGCAATTACCGTAACTTGAGGACAGAAATGTCATGCTCACCACTGGTGCCTTGTTTTCTTGTCCATGAAAATTTCGTTGAAGCCTCTGGTTGAATATCAGCCATCAGCAGTCAGATATGCTGAAATCACAACACAATAGCACAGACACAGGTCAGTTGCACAGAAATACCTTCCATTGTTTTTTCACCTGGCACAGAGGATTGCAAAGCACCTGCTGCTCCAGAATATGGCCTCTCCCTCTTCATCAGTATCACTGTGATGTGATGATACAGAAAGAGATCAGATGGCGAAATGGAATATGACAAATCAGTAAATGAACGGCAGAATGTAAACTTTAAGGTCCCTATTAAAGATGATTTGTTTTTGCATATGTATTTATATTAATCTATACATAATTCAAATGAAGAGAAATGAAGATGAATTATTAACTTCCAACAACCACTGTCATCTTCAGAAGAGTTGTGAGACTTCTGCTGAATCATGCAGAGGTATACCTGAAGAATACCCAAAGCAACCCTGTTTCCACCTGACAAATGTATCCATTTAAATACAAGTAAAAAGACTTGTACCTGAGAGAAAGATCCAACAAATGATTTCTGGATTTAGTTTATAATTCTTATACTCTCTTTGCAAACACGTGATAATTGCCATTTATTCTTGATAAATTGAGTTAGAAGCCTTAAAATACCAGGTAATCAGTGCATATCTTGTACTTTGCAAACATTAGGAAGTATTTTGTTTTTTCCCAAATGAACAACCTTTCTGAGAAATACATTAGAATCTCCTTATATATATACATTGCAAACAACAGGAAGTATTTAGTTTTTTTCAAATGAACAACCTTTCTGAGAAAAAACTTGAGAATCTCCTTTTATATATATATATATATATATATATATATATATATATATATATATATATATAGAGAGAGAGAGAGAGAGAGAGAGAGAGAGAGAGAGAGAGAGAGAGAGAGAGAGAGGTGTAGTGATTATCTGGGTACGAATCCAAGTTCCAACCAACCAGGGCCTTTCTGTGTGGAGTTATCCCCGTGCAAGTGTTGGTTCTTCTCCGGCTTCCTCCCACAGCCCAAAGACATGCAGAATGGGGTTAGGTAAATTCAAGATTGTAATTTGACCGTAGGTGTGAATGTGAGAGTGAATGGTTGTGTGTCTCTGTATGTGACCCTGCGATAGGCTGGCGACCTGTGCAGGGTGTACCCCGCCTCTCGACCAATGTCCGCTGGGATTGACTTCAGCCCCCCTGCGACCCTTAAATGGATAAAGCGGTAGATGATGGATGGATATACTGTATATATATATATATATATATATTCAGCTAAATGAATGTAATGTAATGTACTGGAAGACGCAGGCAAAAAAATTGAGAGGAACATAATTTTAAAGTCAAGGTGTAAGACTTTATTGATTCAGATGTTAAATGACTGCACAATGTTCAAAACTCAACGACAGTATTTGAGTTAGAATGATGGAAAAAAGGCAGCAGAGTAAAATGTTGATCGCAGGATCAGACTTAATAGTTGGCCATGGTCGTCTCCAGCCAATCGTTGAAGAGGCAGACCTGTGAATAGAGACATTACAAGGCTTGTTAGCAAAGAGAGCAAACAGTGAATATGATCATTTTTAAATGGTGATGCACAAAATGACTGAAAACTCAAATAACTTTGTTGTTAGATTTAGATATATGGTTATACCTTGGCATAGACACCAGGGTGATCCCTCTCAGCACATCCGTAGCCCCAGGACACAACACCCTGCAGCTCACCGTTGCACACGACGGGGCCACCGGAGTCACCCTGGAGATTGAAGAGTGAAAAAATCCAAGAATTACGTAAGTCAATCCAAGAATTACGTACATTATTTGTTCTGAACATTGAATTAAATACCTGGCAAGAGTCCTTGCCTCCCTCTAGGTAACCAGCGCAGAACATGGCTGGAGTGATCATGCCAGGGTAGGAGTTCTCACAGTCACGCTCAGACAGGATGGGGAGATCCAGGCACTGCAGCTTGTTGCTGTCAGCAGCTACAGGGTGAACAACAAAGTATTGTTGACAAAAAGGACAGAAATAACACAAATTTAAAGATAATAGTTAGCCTGAAAAATATCTGACAGTCCAAGCAGTTAAAATGTAGATGTTACTCACTGGAGCTCATGGTGTTGCCCCAGCCAGAGACTTTGCACATGGTGCCAGCGGGGGCACAGGCGCTGGGCAGAGCCACAGGCTGCACATACTGGTTGAGGGTGGCGGGCTTGCTCAGCTTGATCAGCATGATGTCATTGTTGATGTTGTAGGAGCTGTAGTTGGGGTGACGGATGACACGGGAGGAGCGGATGAACTGCTCGCTTCCCTCAGTGACCTTGATGTTGTGCTCGCCCATACGCACCTCCACACGGCTGGAGTGGAGAGAGAGGATTTTTTTAGAGTTGAATTTCATGAAGCTGGTTAAAACACAGCATGTGAACCTTTGTCTGTATAATATCAAGGAGAGACGTACGACTTGTAGCAGTGAGCAGCAGACACAACCCAGTTCTCGTTGACCAGGGAGCCTCCACAGAAGTGGTAGCCAGAGTTCAGAGACACCTGATGGGGCTGGGAGTAGGGCTCGCACTCATACCCTCCGACGATCTTGTCGTCCTCCGTGGCAACTGAAAACACACAGAGATGAAAGAGTTAGGAACCTAGTGAATATTTTTTATAATTCACTTATTTAAAACTAGTGAATATAAACCAGAAAGACATAAGCTTACAAGCAGCTCCGATGAGCAGAACGAAGACCAGAGACCTCATGGTTGCTGTGTGATCCTGTCGATGAGAGTCTTCACCTGGAGCCCTGGTTTATATAGAAAGGTAACTCTCCCCTTCCCCTGCTGACCACACCTCCCAACATTGTTTTTGGCCAATCAGGGTCCTGGAATTCTGGGTATTGGAAAAGCAAATATTGAGTTGACTGTGGGGTTATCTGTTCTGACATCCTGTATATCTTCATGTTTTATAATTTACAAAACCATTTTGGAATCATTTTTACAATGGAAACGTCAGGAATCAAGTGTTTAAATGTGTTTTTAAGATCTGATTGACAATTTTCTGAATTTACACACAATTGTGTTGGTATCTGCAAGACTATCTTACAAGGTTTTTTCACGCTATTACTGTTTCTAAACTTTACATTCATGTGACATTGTTGCAGAGTACACTATATTTATCTGTATTTATCACTGGATGTATTATGTATGTTAACCTGGAAATGGAGGAGTTGTGCTGTGAAGACGTGGCTGCAGCTCTGCAGATGGCCAGGTTCACAACCACAGTTGCTGAATGTGGATTTCACAGGAGAACGAACACGTGTCGTCGGAAAGAACAGTTCAAAAATATACAAAGACATCCCCAACACATGAAATGACACAATTACAATTTAAGGAAATTACTTTTTAGGGAACTTCTCAGTAAACATCATTGAATTCAAGTGTCATGTTTTTATTTTCTTCCTAAAAGTATGATTTCTAAAAGACTGTTTACGTATTTGATTTCCCTGTAGGAGTGTTGTTTGCTTTATGAATAAATTAGCTAGTCTTGATTTGAGTCTCTAGGTAAATGGACTGTTTGCAAAATTGTTTGCATTTGATTAGTTTGTTGAACCAATCTTAACACTAGCTGAAGTAGTATTAGCATTTCAATCACACACTGTATCTCTAAAAGAATTAAACTTAAGTTATTTATTTACTAAATGATCAATGCTTATTTTCTGCAAACCCAGCAAAAGTTTTAAGCTCTGCACGAATATTTATTTGCGTTAATTAAAAGCAGTTACATTCTAAACTATTAATTAGCATGCAACACACAAGCTAACATATTTTTGGCATGGCCGTAAACTGTTTATTAAAATGAATGTAGTCACCCGGTCCGGAAAGTGAAGCAAGTTCCTACAACCTGTATTCTCTCGAATGACCAGCAGAGGGCGACTCCACTGGTTTAAGAACAGGTCATTTTCTATAGAAGTCTAGGAGAAATTGACTCTATACTTCTCATTTGATTTATAATGTCAGGTAACATCTCAAGCTCTAGTTTCAAGTTTTCGTCAATACAGCATGATGTTAATTTATTAAATCATTGTTCCGTTTAGAGTAAAAGAGATGATAAAGCATGGTATGCATTGAGAGTTTAGCATTTCGGTCAGTGCCATCTTGATTTTTAAAAACTATTAGTAACCAATATTTGGAGGAGGGGGATTGGCCTGACTAAGAGCTCGTACTAGCTAGAACAACCCAAGAAGTGTAGATGGGCGGCCTTTGTCAGGGCTAGCCCCTCCTCCAAATATTGGTTACTTCTGGCTTTTGAAAAATGAAAATGCTAAACTTGAGGAGCAGTTCACAAACCAATGAGTGACTTCATTATAAGTTTGTGATTCAAAAATTTTAGATGTCAAATACAGTATTTGTGGCTGGTCCAAGATGAACCTTGTTTCTACTTTAACCTGAGGAATAGTTTAAGACATAGGTGAAAAATCAATTAAGTAAATACATTTTTTTTTGTACCATGACGTGGGAAGACACAGAAAAAATTGGAGAGGAACATCGTTTTCAAGTCAAGGTGTAAGACTTTATTGATTCAGATGTAAAATTACTCCACATTGTTATGATGGAAGAAAGCTAGTAGAGTAAGAAGGTGATCGCAAGACCAGACTTAATAGTTGGCCATGGTCGTCTCCAGCCAATCGATGAAGATGCAGACCTGAGAATAGAGACAGAACAAGGCTTGTTAGCACAAACAGCAAATATGATACATTTTTTTGTGGTCATGCACAAAGTCACTTATAACTCAAATAAGTTAATTGTTAGTTCTAGACATATGAGTATACCTTGGCATAGACACCAGGGTGATCCCTCTCAGCACATCCGTAGCCCCAGGACACAACACCCTGCAGCTCACCGTTGCACACGACGGGGCCACCGGAGTCACCCTGACGAGAAGAAGAGTGAGAAATTATGCAGTTAGACTGAGCAAGTCATACCAAGTCATTATTTGCTGTATTTTGCCTGAACAGTGATTCACGTACCTGGCAAGAGTCCTTGCCTCCCTCAAGGTAACCAGCGCAGAACATGGCTTGAGTGATCATGCCAGGGTAGGCGTTCTCACAGTCACGCTCAGACAGGATGGGGAGATCCAGGCACTGCAGCTTGTTCTTGTCAGCAGCTGCAGATCAAGACAGATTTAGAGGAAGCTGGAATTGTGGTTCGGAAAAAAACAATCTACATGTTAAGAGAACAATGCAGGTGTCTTTACTCACTGGAGCTCATGGTGTTGCCCCAGCCAGAGACTTTGCACATGGTGCCAGCGGGGGCACAGGCGCTGGGCAGAGCCACAGGCTGCACATACTGGTTGAGGGTGGCGGGCTTGCTCAGCTTGATCAGCATGACGTCATTGTTGATGTTGTAGGAGCTGTAGTTGGGGTGACGGATGACACGGGAGGAGCTGATGAACTGCTCGCTTCCCTCAGTGACCTTGATGTTGTGCTCGCCCATACGCACCTCCACACGGCTGGAGTTGAGAGAGAGGATTTTTTTAGAGTGGAATTTAATGTCGCAGGTTCAACATGCCTGAACATTAGATTAAGGAGAGACGTACGACTTGTAGCAGTGAGCAGCAGACACAACCCAGTTCTCGTTGACCAGGGAGCCTCCACAGAAGTGGTAGCCAGAGTTCAGAGACACCTGATGGGCCTGGGAGTAGGGCTCGCACTCATACCCTCCGACAATCTTGTCGTCCTCCGTGGCAACTGAAAACACAGTTAGCGGTTTACTTCTAGTCCTATTGTTGATTTCCAGTCAAAACCCAAAAGTTGTGGATTGTGTATTTGAGCACTGCTATAGGAGATGTTGAGGTAATGCTGGAGCTAAAGCTCTAGTCTTGGATGAAGTTCAATCAGCCACAAGCAGAAAGGTAAATGGCTAAAACAAAAGTTGACACTTACAAGCAGCTCCGATGAGCAGAACGAAGACCAGAGACCTCATGGTTGCTGTGTGATCGTGTCGATGACAGGACTTCACCAAGATCCTTGGTTTATATCCACAGTCGGGCGAGCCACCCTGCTCTCCGGCAATCCTCATTGGTCAGTGAGGAGCCAATCTCTGCAGCAGGATGTTGCGATCTAGCGAATGATTTCCCGATTTACTTTAAAAAAACATTTATTGAAGTCAGGATGGCCTTGGAATGAACCATTTTATTTGGACGGGAAATTATCTGACCACCCTGTTAGCTTGGAGTATATATAAAACAGTGATTCAGGTGAACTGACAGGATCGTATAAGACAGCCACAGGGTCTCTGGTCTTTGTCCTGCTCATTGGAGATGCCTGTTAGTGTGGGAAGTGTAAAGGAGATCTGATTTGTGTCTTGTATACTTTTATTTAAATTCATTACTGTGGCAAACCATTAAGTATTTTGGTCCGTCTTAAATCTGTTTTCAGTTGCTACAGAGGATGAAAAGATCGTCAGGTATGAATGCCGACCTCATTGTCAGCCCCGTCAAGTGCCTCTGAATACTGGGTACCACTTCTGTGGTGGATCCCTGGTTGTTAAGAACTGTGTTGTGACAGGTTATACCTTAACCATTTGTGTGGCCTGAGGTTCTCCACACCAGAAGTGCCAATGATGGCACCAAGTACAGTCACTGGCTTGGGCAACGCCATGAGCTCCAGTGAGTTACATCTCTTTGAGACGTTATTTCAGAAAAATTATAAAGGATTGCTCAAACTGTGTCTAAATTTACAATTACCAACAAGCCATCCCTGCCTCACAGTTCACTTTCATTTTTTTCATTTTATTTTTCTGCAGCTGTGGACAGTAACAGACTGCAGTGTCTGGATATCCTGTCGCATGGACTACTGTTAGGTTCCCACCTATGCTATTTTCTAGTTCAACACTTTTTCAAAGAGGACTAGATGTTTTTACTCCTTTCTGACTAAATGCAATATTATGTAGTGCGGATGGAGAAGTACATCAAATAAAGTCTTATGAGCTGCATATGAAGCATGATATATTATGTGAAGTTGTTTTCTCTCTGTTTAAATGATTTGCCTCATAATGGAACAAATATAACAAAGACTGCTTGTTTGGACAATTGTGAAGTAGTGTTAAGCAGGTCACAGGACATTTGTTGTTTTATCAGGAATTTGTTTTGATTATTTTCTGTTTCATCCGTTTCTGATATTAAGGACACAGGCATCCAAGTATTTATAGAAATACTTCTAACTTAACTTTCACTTCACTATCTCTTGTGTCAGCATTTAAAGATATGAAATATGACTTTTCAACTCTCAGACCACTGTAGTGCAATAAAAGATTATGAATGTGAATGAAAAGTAGTTTTTTTTCCCACATTTGGATAAGCCTTATATGCCCAATGAGGCCTGAGAGGGGGAAAAAGGACAAACATTATTCTGAATCTGTTTTTTCCCGAGTATATCATACTTGTATTATTATTCTGTTCTACAACCATTCTTCTATAATCTTTACTAATTTTGTTCTCCTTGTATTTATGCACTTTCACTTTATTCACTTTACACTTTATTTTGGGTTTATGACATTAGCATCTCTTTAGTGTTTCTTTTATCAAGACATGAAATGTTCTTATTAGAAAGTGCTCTCTGACTAGTGTAGAGTAGTAGTGTACATTTTCATGAGTGCACTTCAGTAAAAGTTGTAGCTACTCGTTTACGAGAATGTATTTAGATTTTTTACCCCACTACTCTCAAATGTAAATGTTACATATGTTTGGCAGGTATCATTTCACATACAAATTAAACATATAAAACATGATGCAATATTATAGATTTAAAGCCATGTATATCAGCACAGGTGGTATCCACTGAGAATAATCTGTGAGCAGACTAAATTCCACACCAAGTTCTCAAACTGTTAAGACTGACAGTTACACCATGAGTAGGTTGTCTATGCCTTAAATCTATGAAGCTTTGTCGAGTTAAACAGTGTAACAGTGCTTGTGCATCAGACTTACTTTTTAATTTTCAATAATGTGGCTCATTATTCGTTGCTTGCAAAGATGCACACAAGGTTACCTTGTTATGTAATAATGAGAATGATAATGTTATAAAATATCCCACAACAAAACTTTGGGAGCTTTGGAGTTCTATAGTGATACTTGCATAGTGAATACTTCCACCTTTGATAATCTGGGTGCATTTCGCTGGTAATATTTTATATTTTTTACATATTTTATATATAATATATTATAATATATTTTTACTCAAGCAAGACTTGTAAGAGTATTTTCAAATTGTGGTATTGCTACTGATTTAGATCTCAGGTCCTAAACTCAGATCAGTAAATTGCTTTTTAACTTCTGAAAAAACCTTGTAAATCTGTCTCTATAAAGATTATGAGTTCTTTCTCAAGGCAGCCTCGGCCCTTGTATCTAAAATGTGTTTTCTGGTAATGGGTCCTGAGAATCTCACAGCTGTGAAATACTGTGTCCATACACATCTAAATATAGCTTTGTCTTGTGTACCTGTGCAATCTTACCAACGAAACACAAGCCAACTTTCAGATAGTAGGGGGTGGATAAGAACTTTCACTAAAACAAGAGTAATAGAGTAATGGCAGCTGATAGATAAATAGGTGGATAAACAAACAACAACTAAGCCTGCAATATTTTTCCTTGGGTATAATTGAGTAATATCTGTATGACAATTTCAGCAGAGGAACCTGTGGCAATAAAAGAAAAAGCACAATGCATTTAATCTTCAGTATGATCCAGGAGTTTATTTGCAGTTGTCTTGTTCGGTCAAAATTGTATCTACCTATGTTTCAGTGATGTAGTAATATAATTTCTTATCATATTTAATACTGCTATGAAAAAACTATACATACAAATTGTTTGTGATTATTTTTTTAATTAATATATCGTACAGGATCCAGATGACCTATTCTCCTATGTTCCCAAAGAATTACTGAGAGGAAGGTCATTCTTGTATTCAGGTGTTTTTAAAAAATATTCTGGAAATCATTTACTAGATCGCAACATCCTGCTGCAGAGATTGGCTCCTCACTGACCAATGAGGATTGCCAGAGAGCAGGGCAGCTCACCTGACCGTGGATATAAACCAAGAATCTTGGTGAAGTCCTGTCATCTACAAGATCACACAGCAACCATGAGGTCTCTTGTCTTCGTTCTGCTCATCGGAGCTGCTTGTAAGTGTCAACATTTGTTTGAGCTGATTCTGCTTGTGGCCCATTGTTCTTCATCCAAGACTAGAGCTTTAGCTCCAGTATTACCTCAACATCTCCTATAGCTGTGCTCAAATACACAATCCACAACTTTTGGGTTTTGACTGGATATCAACAATAGGACTAGAAGTAAACCGCTAACTGTGTTTTCAGTTGCCACGGAGGACGACAAGATCGTCGGAGGGTATGAGTGCGAGCCCTACTCCCAGGCCCATCAGGTGTCTCTGAACTCTGGCTACCACTTCTGTGGAGGCTCCCTGGTCAACGAGAACTGGGTTGTGTCTGCTGCTCACTGCTACAAGTCGTACGTCTCTCCTTGATATTATACAGACAAAGATGTGCACGCATGTTGAACCTGCGACATTAAATTCAACTCTAAAAAAATCCTCTCTCTCCACTCCAGCCGTGTGGAGGTGCGTATGGGCGAGCACAACATCAAGGTCACTGAGGGAAGCGAGCAGTTCATCAGCTCCTCCCGTGTCATCCGTCACCCCAACTACAGCTCCTACAACATCAACAACGACATCATGCTGATCAAGCTGAGCAAGCCCGCCACCCTCAACCAGTATGTGCAGCCTGTGGCTCTGCCCAGCGCCTGTGCCCCCGCTGGCACCATGTGCAAAGTCTCTGGCTGGGGCAACACCATGAGCTCCAGTGAGTAAAGACGTACTAGTCGATTGGTTTTTCTGTACCACAACTCCAGCCTCCTCTAAATCTGTCTTGATCTGCAGCTGCTGACAAGAACAAGCTGCAGTGCCTGGATCTCCCCATCCTGTCTGAGCGTGACTGTGAGAACTCCTACCCTGGCATGATCACTCCAGCCATGTTCTGCGCTGGTTACCTTGAGGGAGGCAAGGACTCTTGCCAGGTATGTAACGAGAAGGAATCAGCAGAGTGCAGTGCATGTCAGTGGCCTTGTTCATTGAAATAATTCATTTTGGTCTGTTTTTTAATTGTTCTCATTTTCTCTCTCTCAGGGTGACTCCGGTGGCCCCGTCGTGTGCAACGGTGAGCTGCAGGGTGTTGTGTCCTGGGGCTATGGATGTGCTGAGAGGGATCACCCTGGTGTCTACGCCAAGGTATAACCATATCTCTTAAATTAACAAGGAGGCTCATTGAGTTTTAAATGATCATGTTTCCTGTTGGCTCTTTGTGCTAACAAACCTTGTAATGTCTCTATTCACAGGTCTGCCTCTTCAACGATTGGCTGGAGACGACCATGGCCAACTATTAAGTCTGATCCTACGATCAACATTTGACTCTACTGCCTTTCTTCCATCATTCTAACTCCAATGCTGTTGTGGAGCTTTGAACAATGTATAGTCATTTAACATCTGAAACAATAAAGTCTTACACCTTGACTTTAAAATTATGTACCTCTCAATTGTTTGTCTGTGTCTTCCCACATCATGGTACACAATGTTTTAAAATATACTTATAATTAACTTATATCAATAAAATACAATTTTACATTACTGATTTTTAACCAAGGTCTTAAACTGCAGTACCCCTGAGTAGAAACAAGGTTTTTCTTGGACCTGCCATAAGTACTGTATTTGATATCTAAAATATTTCAGTGACAAACTTTGTCATGCACAAGTGGCAACCCTCAGTGACGTCACCCACTGGTTTGTGAACTTCTGTTTTGAAGGCTCATATTTGTAGCATTTTTGTCAGTGCCATCTTGGTTATTTGAAACCAGAAGTAACCAATATTTGGAGGAGGGGGGTGGGCCTGAGTGAGAGATCATCCACCTACACCTGTAACCTGCACCCATTGGACAGTACTAGCTGTCAATCACACTGTATCCACACCCCAACAGATACCGTGCTTTATCGTCTATTTTCCACAAAATGAGATATTAATTTACTAAATGAAAATCATGCTGTATTGAAGAAGACTTGAAACTAGAGCTTGAGTCCATAAATTCCTCAGGAAAATGTTACCTGACGTTATAAATCAAGTGAGAAATACAGAGTCAATTTCTTTTAGACTTCTATAAAGATGACTTCTTTTTCAACTAGTGGAGTCGCCCTCTGCTGGTCATTCGAGAGAATACAGGTTGCAGGCACTTGTGCATTTGCTTCCCTTTCCTGACCGGGTGATTACATCCATTTTAATATACAATTTATGGCCATGACAAAAATATGTTATCTTGTGTGTTGCATGCTAATTAATAGTTTAGAATGTAACTGTTTTTAATTAAGACAAATAAATATTTGTGCAGAGCTTAAAACTTTTGCTGGGTTTGCAGAAAATAAGCATTGATCATTTAGTAAATAAATAACTTAAGGTTAATTCTTTTAGAGATACAGTGTGTGACTGAAATTCTAATAATACTTCAGCTAGTATTAAGATTTGTTCAACATACTAATCAAATGCAAACAACTTTGCAAACAGTCCATTTACCTAGAGACTCAAATCAAGACTAGCTAATTTATTCATAAAGCAAACAAAACACTCCTACAGGGAAATCAAATACGTAAACAGTTCTTTTAGAAATCATACTTTTAGGAAGAAAATAAAAACATGACACTTGAATTCAATGATGTTTACTGAGAAGTTCCCTAAAAAGTGATTTCCTAATATTGTAATTGTGTCATTTCATGTGTTGTGGATGTCTTTGTATATTTTTGAACTGTTCTATCTGACGACACGTGTTCGTTCTCCTGTGAAATCCACATTCAGCAACTATGGTTGTGAACCTGGGCATCTGCAGAGCTGCAGCCACGTCTTCACAGCACAACTCCTCCATTTCCAGGTTAACATACATAATACATCCAGTGATAAATACAGATAAATATAGTGTACTCTGCAACAATGTCACATGAATGTAAAGTTTAGAAACAGTAATCGCGTGAAAAAACCTTGTAAGATAGTCTTGCAGATACCAACAAAATTGTGTGTAAATTCAGAAAATTGTCAATCAGATCTTAAAAACACATTTAAACACTTGATTCCTGATGTTTCCGTTCTGAAAATGATTCCAAAATGGTTTTGTAAATTATAAAACATGAAGATATACAGGATGTCAGAACAGATAACCCCACGGTCAACTCAATATTTGCTTTTCCAATACCCAGAATTCCAGGACCCTGATTGGCCAAAAACAATGTTGGGAGGTGTGGTCAGCAGGGGAAGGGGAGAGTTACCTTTCTATATAAACCAGGGCTCCAGGTGAAGACTCTCATCGACAGGATCACACAGCAACCATGAGGTCTCTGGTCTTCGTTCTGCTCATCGGAGCTGCTTGTAAGCTTATGTATTTCTGGTTTGTATTCACTAGTTTTTAATAAGTGAATTATAAAAAGTATTCACTAGGTTCCTAACTCTTTCATCTCTGTGTGTTTTCAGTTGCCACGGAGGACGACAAGATCGTCGGAGGGTATGAGTGCGAGCCCTACTCCCAGCCCCATCAGGTGTCTCTGAACTCTGGCTACCACTTCTGTGGAGGCTCCCTGGTCAACGAGAACTGGGTTGTGTCTGCTGCTCACTGCTACAAGTCGTACGTCTCTCCTTGATATTATACAGACAAAGGTTCACATGCTGTGTTTTAACCAGCTTCATGAAATTTAACTCTAAAAACATCCTCTCTCTCCACTCCAGCCGTGTGGAGGTGCGTATGGGCGAGCACAACATCAAGGTCACTGAGGGAAGCGAGCAGTTCATCAGCTCCTCCCGTGTCATCCGTCACCCCAACTACAGCTCCTACAACATCAACAACGACATCATGCTGATCAAGCTGAGCAAGCCCGCCACCCTCAACCAGTATGTGCAGCCTGTGGCTCTGCCCAGCGCCTGTGCCCCCGCTGGCACCATGTGCAAAGTCTCTGGCTGGGGCAACACCATGAGCTCCAGTGAGTAAAGACGTACTAGTCGATTGGTTTTTCTGTACCACAACTCCAGCCTCCTCTAAATCTGTCTTGATCTGCAGCTGCTGACAAGAACAAGCTGCAGTGCCTGGATCTCCCCATCCTGTCTGAGCGTGACTGTGAGAACTCCTACCCTGGCATGATCACTCCAGCCATGTTCTGCGCTGGTTACCTTGAGGGAGGCAAGGACTCTTGCCAGGTATGTAACGAGAAGGAATCAGCAGAGTGCAGTGCATGTCAGTGGCCTTGTTCATTGAAATAATTCATTTTGGTCTGTTTTTTAATTGTTCTCATTTTCTCTCTCTCAGGGTGACTCCGGTGGCCCCGTCGTGTGCAACGGTGAGCTGCAGGGTGTTGTGTCCTGGGGCTATGGATGTGCTGAGAGGGATCACCCTGGTGTCTACGCCAAGGTATAACCATATATCTAAAACTAACAAGGAGGCTCATTGAGTTTTAAATGATCATGTTTCCTGTTTGCGCTTTGTGCTAACAAGCCTTGTAATGTCTCTATTCACAGGTCTGCCTCTTCAACGATTGGCTGGAGACGACCATGGCCAACTATTAAGTCTGATCCTACGATCAACATTTTACTCTACTGCCTTTCTTCCATCATTCTAACTCCAATGCTGTTGTGGAGCTTTGAACAATGTATAGTCATTTAACATCTGAAACAATAAAGTCTTACACCTTGACTTTAAAATTATGTACCTCTCAATTGTTTGTCTGTGTCTTCCCACATCATGGTACACAATGTTTTAAAATATACTTATAATTAACTTATATCAATAAAATACAATTTTACATTACTGATTTTTAACCAAGGTCTTAAACTGCAGTACCCCTGAGTAGAAACAAGGTTTTTCTTGGACCTGCCATAAGTACTGTATTTGATATCTAAAATATTTCAGTGACAAACTTTGTCATGCACAAGTGGCAACCCTCAGTGACGTCACCCACTGGTTTGTGAACTTCTGTTTTGAAGGCTCATATTTGTAGCATTTTTGTCAGTGCCATCTTGGTTATTTGAAACCAGAAGTAACCAATATTTGGAGGAGGGGGGTGGGCCTGAGTGAGAGATCATCCACCTACACCTGTAACCTGCACCCATTGGACAGTACTAGCTGTCAATCACACTGTATCCACACCCCAACAGATACCGTGCTTTATCGTCTATTTTCCACAAAATGAGATATTAATTTACTAAATGAAAATCATGCTGTATTGAAGAAGACTTGAAACTAGAGCTTGAGTCCATAAATTCCTCAGGAAAATGTTACCTGACGTTATAAATCAAGTGAGAAATATAGAGTCAATTTCTTTTAGACTTCTATAAAGATGACTTCTTTTTCAACTAGTGGAGTCGCCCTCTGCTGGTCATTCGAGAGAATACAGGTTGTAGGTACTTGTGCATTTGCTTCCCTTTCCTGACCGGGTGATTACATCCATTTTAATATACAATTTATGGCCATGACAAAAATATGTTATCTTGTGTGTTGCATGCTAATTAATAGTTTAGAATGTAACTGTTTTTAATTAAGACAAATAAATATTTGTGCAGAGCTTAAAACTTTTGCTGGGTTTGCAGAAAATAAGCATTGATCATTTAGTAAATAAATAACTTAAGCTTAATTCTTTTAGAGATACAGTGTGTGACTGAAAATCTAATAATACTTCAGCTAGTATTAAGATTGGTTCAACAAACTAATCAAATGCAAACAACTTTGCAAATAGTCCATTTACCTAGAGACTCAAATCAAGACTAGCTAATTTATTCATAAAGCAAACAACACTCCTACAGGGAAATCAAATACGTAAACAGTTCTTTTAGAAATCATACTTTTAGGAAGAAAATAAAAACATGACACTTGAATTCAATGATGTTTACTGAGAAGTTCCCTAAAAAGTGATTTCCTAATATTGTAATTGTGTCATTTCATGTGTTGTGGATGTCTTTGTATATTTTTGAACTGTTCTATCTGACGACACGTGTTCGTTCTCCTGTGAAATCCACATTCAGCAACTATGGTTGTGAACCTGGGCATCTGCAGAGCTGCAGCCACGTCTTCACAGCACAACTCCTCCATTTCCAGGTTAACATACATAATACATCCAGTGATAAATACAGATAAATATAGTGTACTCTGCAACAATGTCACATGAATGTAAAGTTTAGAAACAGTAATAGCGTGAAAAAACCTTGTAAGATAGTCTTGCAGATACCAACAAAATTGTGTGTAAATTCAGAAAATTGTCAATCAGATCTTAAAAACACATTTAAACTCTTGATTCCTGATGTTTCCGTTCTGAAAATGATTCCAAAATGGTTTTGTAAATTATAAAACATGAAGATATACAGGATGTCAGAACAGATAACCCCACGGTCAACTCAATATTTGCTTTTCCAATACCCAGAATTCCAGGACCCTGATTGGCCAAAAACAATGTTGGGAGGTGTGGTCAGCAGGGGAAGGGGAGAGTTACCTTTCTATATAAACCAGGGCTCCAGGTGAAGACTCTCATCGACAGGATCACACAGCAACCATGAGGTCTCTGGTCTTCGTTCTGCTCATCGGAGCTGCTTGTAAGCTTATGTATTTCTGGTTTGTATTCACTAGTTTTTAATAAGTGAATTATAAAAAGTATTCACTAGGTTCCTAACTCTTTCATCTCTGTGTGTTTTCAGTTGCCACGGAGGACGACAAGATCGTTGGAGGGTATGAGTGCGAGCCCTACTCCCAGCCCCATCAGGTGTCTCTGAACTCTGGCTACCACTTCTGTGGAGGCTCCCTGGTCAACGAGAACTGGGTTGTGTCTGCTGCTCACTGCTACAAGTCGTACGTCTCTCCTTGATATTATACAGACAAAGGTTCACATGCTGTGTTTTAACCAGCTTCATGAAATTTAACTCTAAAAACATCCTCTCTCTCCACTCCAGCCGTGTGGAGGTGCGTATGGGCGAGCACAACATCAAGGTCACTGAGGGAAGCGAGCAGTTCATCCGCTCCTCCCGTGTCATCCGTCACCCCAACTACAGCTCCTACAACATCAACAATGACATCATGCTGATCAAGCTGAGCAAGCCCGCCACCATCAACCAGTATGTGCAGCCTGTGGCTCTGCCCAGCGCCTGTGCTCCCGCTGGCACCATGTGCAAAGTCTCTGGCTGGGGCAACACCATGAGCTCCAGTGAGTAACATCTACATTTTAACTGCTTGGACTGTCAGATATTTTTCAGGCTAACTATTATCTTTAAATTTGTGTTATTTCTGTCCTTTTTGTCAACAATACTTTGTTGTTCACCCTGTAGCTGCTGACAGCAACAAGCTGCAGTGCCTGGATCTCCCCATCCTGTCTGAGCGTGACTGTGAGAACTCCTACCCTGGCATGATCACTCCAGCCATGTTCTGCGCTGGTTACCTTGAGGGAGGCAAGGACTCTTGCCAGGTATGTAACGAGAAGGAATCAGCAGAGTGCAGTGCATGTCAGTGGCCTTGTTCATTGAAATAATTCATTTTGGTCTGTTTTTTAATTGTTCTCATTTTCTCTCTCTCAGGGTGACTCCGGTGGCCCCGTCGTGTGCAACGGTGAGCTGCAGGGTGTTGTGTCCTGGGGCTATGGATGTGCTGAGAGGGATCACCCTGGTGTCTACGCCAAGGTATAACCATATATCTAAAACTAACAAGGAGGCTCATTGAGTTTTAAATGATCATGTTTCCTGTTTGCGCTTTGTGCTAACAAGCCTTGTAATGTCTCTATTCACAGGTCTGCCTCTTCAACGATTGGCTGGAGACAACCATGGCCAACTATTAAGTCTGATCCTACGATCAACATTTGACTCTACTGCCTTTCTTCGATCATTCTAACTCCAATGCTGTTGTGGAGCTTTGAACAATGTATAGTCATTTAACATCTGAAACAATAAAGTCTTACACCTTGACTTTAAAATTATGTACCTCTCAATTGTTTGTCTGTGTCTTCCCACATCATGGTACACAATGTTTTAAAATATACTTATAATTAACTTATATCAATAAAATACAATTTTACATTACTGATTTTTAACCAAGGTCTTAAACTGCAGTACCCCTGAGTAGAAACAAGGTTTTTCTTGGACCTGCCATAAGTACTGTATTTGATATCTAAAATATTTCAGTGACAAACTTTGTCATGCACAAGTGGCAACCCTCAGTGACGTCACCCACTGGTTTGTGAACTTCTGTTTTGAAGGCTCATATTTGTAGCATTTTTGTCAGTGCCATCTTGGTTATTTGAAACCAGAAGTAACCAATATTTGGAGGAGGGGGGTGGGCCTGAGTGAGAGATCATCCACCTACACCTGTAACCTGCACCCATTGGACAGTACTAGCTGTCAATCACACTGTATCCACACCCCAACAGATACCGTGCTTTATCGTCTATTTTCCACAAAATGAGATATTAATTTACTAAATGAAAATCATGCTGTATTGAAGAAGACTTGAAACTAGAGCTTGAGTCCATAAATTCCTCAGGAAAATGTTACCTGACGTTATAAATCAAGTGAGAAATATAGAGTCAATTTCTTTTAGACTTCTATAAAGATGACTTCTTTTTAAACTAGTGGAGTCGCCCTCTGCTGGTCATTCGAGAGAATACAGGTTGTAGGTACTTGTGCATTTGCTTCCCTTTCCTGACCGGGTGATTACATCCATTTTAATATACAATTTATGGCCATGACAAAAATATGTTATCTTGTGTGTTGCATGCTAATTAATAGTTTAGAATGTAACTGTTTTTAATTAAGACAAATAAATATTTGTGCAGAGCTTAAAACTTTTGCTGGGTTTGCAGAAAATAAGCATTGATCATTTAGTAAATAAATAACTTAAGCTTAATTCTTTTAGAGATACAGTGTGTGACTGAAAATCTAATAATACTTCAGCTAGTATTAAGATTGGTTCAACAAACTAATCAAATGCAAACAACTTTGCAAATAGTCCATTTACCTAGAGACTCAAATCAAGACTAGCTAATTTATTCATAAAGCAAACAACACTCCTACAGGGAAATCAAATACGTAAACAGTTCTTTTAGAAATCATACTTTTAGGAAGAAAATAAAAACATGACACTTGAATTCAATGATGTTTACTGAGAAGTTCCCTAAAAAGTGATTTCCTAATATTGTAATTGTGTCATTTCATGTGTTGTGGATGTCTTTGTATATTTTTGAACTGTTCTATCCGACGACACGTGTTCGTTCTCCTGTGAAATCCACATTCAGCAACTATGGTTGTGAACCTGGCCATCTGCAGAGCTGCAGCCACGTCTTCACAGCACAACTCCTCCATTTCCAGGTTAACATACATAATACATCCAGTGATAAATACAGATAAATATAGTGTACTCTGCAAAAATGTCACATGAATGTAAAGTTTAGAAACAGTAATAGCGTGAAAAAACCTTGTAAGATAGTCTTGCAGATACCAACACAATTGTGTGTAAATTCAGAAAATTGTCAATCAGATCTTAAAAACACATTTAAACTCTTGATTCCTGATGTTTCCGTTCTAAAAATGATTCCAAAATGGTTTTGTAAATTATAAAACATGAATATATACAGGATGTCAGAACAGATAACCCCACAGTCAACTCAATATTTGCTTTTCCAATACCCAGAATTCCAGGACCCTGATTGGCCAAAAACAATGTTGGGAGGTGTGGTCAGCAGGGGAAGGGGAGAGTTACCTTTCTATATAAACCAGGGCTCCAGGTGAAGACTCTCATCGACAGGATCACACAGCAACCATGAGGTCTCTGGTCTTCGTTCTGCTCATCGGAGCTGCTTGTAAGCTTATGTCTTTCTGGTTTATATTCACTAGTTTTAAATAAGTGAATTATAAAAAATATTCACTAGGTTCCTAACTCTTTCATCTCTGTGTGTTTTCAGTTGCCACGGAGGACGACAAGATCGTCGGAGGGTATGAGTGCGAGCCCTACTCCCAGCCCCATCAGGTGTCTCTGAACTCTGGCTACCACTTCTGTGGAGGCTCCCTGGTCAACGAGAACTGGGTTGTGTCTGCTGCTCACTGCTACAAGTCGTACGTCTCTCCTTGATATTATACAGACAAAGGTTCACATGCTGTGTTTTAACCAGCTTCATGAAATTCAACTCTAAAAAAATCCTCTCTCTCCACTCCAGCCGTGTGGAGGTGCGTATGGGCGAGCACAACATCAAGGTCACTGAGGGAAGCGAGCAGTTCATCCGCTCCTCCCGTGTCATCCGTCACCCCAACTACAGCTCCTACAACATCAACAATGACATCATGCTGATCAAGCTGAGCAAGCCCGCCACCCTCAACCAGTATGTGCAGCTTGTGGCTCTGCCCAGCGCCTGTGCTCCCGCTGGCACCATGTGCAAAGTCTCTGGCTGGGGCAACACCATGAGCTCCAGTGAGTAACATCTACATTTTAATTGCTTGGACTGTCATTTTTCAGGCTAACTATTATCTTTAAATTTGTGTTATTTCTGTCCTTTTTGTCAACAATACTTTGTTGTTCACCCTGTAGCTGCTGACAGCAACAAGCTGCAGTGCCTGGATCTCCCCATCCTGTCTGAGCGTGACTGTGAGAACTCCTACCCTGGCATGATCACTCCAGCCATGTTCTGCGCTGGTTACCTTGAGGGAGGCAAGGACTCTTGCCAGGTATGTAACAAGAAGGAATCAGCAGTGTGCAGTGCATGTCAGTGGCCTTGTTCTAGATAATTCATTTTTGTCTGTTTTTTAATTGTTCTCATTTTCTCTCTCTCAGGGTGACTCCGGTGGCCCCGTCGTGTGCAACGGTGAGCTGCAGGGTGTTGTGTCCTGGGGCTATGGATGTGCTGAGAGGGATCACCCTGGTGTCTACGCCAAGGTATAACCATATCTCTTAAACTAACAAGGAGGCTCATTGAGTTTTAAATTATCATGTTTCCTGTTGGCTCTTTGTGCTAACAAGCCTTGTTCTTTCTCTATTCACAGGTCTGCCTCTTCAACGATTGGCTGGAGACGACCATGGCCAACTATTAAGTCTGATCCTGCGATCAACATCTTACTCTATTGCCTTTCTTCCATCATTCTAACTCCAATACTGTTGTCGAGTTTGGAACATTGTGCAGTCATTTAACATCTGAATCAATAAAGTCTTACATCTTGACTTTAAAATGGTGTACCTCTCAATTGTTTGCCTGCATCTTTCCACATCGTGGTACACAATGTTTAGAAAATGTCCTTATCATACAATACTGATTTTTCTCCAAGGTCTTCAACTATCCCTCAGAATAAAGTAGAAACTAGGTTTATCTAAATACTGTATTTCACATGTAAAATGTCACAAAAATAGTCACAAACTTTATCATGACAAAAATATGTTATCATGTGTGTTGCATGCAATATGAAACTATTTATTTAATTCATAAAATAAATATTTGCGCAGAGCAGTAAAGTCTTGCATTCTAAGTATTGATAATTTAATGGATGAACTACTTAAGGTTTATCCTTTTAGTGGTACAGTATGTGACTAAAATGCTTCAATACTTATATACTTATACATACATACATGGACATGTACATGTACATATATACACATACATATACATATATACACATTAATACATATATGTATGTATGTATGGATGGATGTGTATGTGTGTGTGTGTGTTTGTTTGTGTGTGTGTGTGTGTGTGTGTGTATATATATATATAGTCTGTGAGAGAGGCTGCACCTGCTGACATTGCAGGACCAAGTCAAGGTCGGGATACCTGGAACAGTACAGCCTGTACCCAAACATCTTATACTGTACTCAACACCAGGCCAGAGCAGCAATGGATAAAATAACAATATTGCATTTTTTCCCCCAGTTGCATTTCTTTCTTTCTTTCAAAGAACTGAGCAGAATACTTCAAAAGAGACCCATTAAAACTTTTGTCTTTTTTGCATCAGCACTACAAACAACAGGAAAACAAAGAACTGATTATGGAAAAATGTATCAATGATAAACAAGAAATAGGTCTTTACCAACCAGGTATAGAAAAAAATATATATGTGTATATTATATTAAATATATATTTATATTAAATATATATATATATATATATATATATATATATATATATATATATATATATATATATATATATATGTACCATTTTGATCATGATTTCACATTTAGCGCCAATGTGTTTGTTATAACTGTTTGTTGTCACATTTGTATCTAATGGTAACCAAACAACGTCACAAAGTTCTACAGTCCATATTACCCTTCATCGCTTCTGTTCAAGAATCGTGATGACAATAAATGTTGATATTTTTGCTCTAGCTCTTGGTCTTTCGTCTCCTCTGCAGCGAGTTAAGCGGAACTGTTGGTTCCCGGGTTCCGTGACCGAGTCGGACAAATACATCGACGCACCGCCAATGTCAAACTGCGCGGACGAACCTGACCGGGGGACTTGTTGTGAACATTCGAGGTGACTGCTCCTCACTCAGGTCCGTTTGTAAAAAGGTTTCACATCTGGTTCTTACCCCGTTCACCGGTCCACACATAGTCGGGGGGTCTTCCGTCTTCTTTGTCGCAGGCGAATCTTTAGCGGACAAGATGCGGCTCACGCTGCAGATGCTGATCTCCCACGGCCGGGTGGCCCGGAAGATGGGCATGGGCCCGCAGTCCCGGATCAACATGCTGCGCAACATCTTGACGGGTCTGGTCCGACATGAGCGGATCGAGACCACGCAGGCCCGAGCGGACGAAGTGCGCTTCTACGCTGAAAAGGTACCGAACTGTCCGGAGAGAGCTGATGCTACAGACTGTGAACTGGTCTGAGTAGATCCATGGAGACAACATGTGCACATTCAGTTTAAAACATATTGACAATAAATATCAATTAGCTAAGATCAGTAAAGTGTTATTAAATATCTTCAGGCACGTCATTTATCCTTATCCTTATTGATCCCGATCGGCCTGGGGTAGAATACACACTAAAACAAAATAAAGCTCATCCCATTGAATTCACAGAGTTCGCATGGAAGAGAAACACATTTCTCAATGAGCCCAAAACATTTCTCTCACATTTTGATCCGTAGAAAATCTGGGCATTATTGTTTCTGACACCATTCGCCACACGTGACTCAAATTGTAGTTCCTGAAATATCTCAAGGTACTGTTTTATCTTTACTCTTCTCTTCAACAATATGCACTTGCAATAAAAACCACCTGAGCATTATTTGAGCAGACTTCAATGGCCTGTTATACAACCTTTATTTGACTGTGTATATATATATGTTTAAAAGAAAAGCGGCAATTCGGTTTCGGGGTTTGAGCCAAAAGATGTGCAACAAAAAAAGGGATTGTGCAAAGCAGTCAGTCTTTTCATCCCGAGGACGTGAAAATGTCTCACATCACCGGGGGGTAACGACTATTCCCTCTTTAAAATGACAGACTGCTACACCGTCACTGTGTGTTCATTCACTGCTCTTTCCCCTTCTCCTCTTCAACACAATCTAGCTCTCTTTCAGTGTGTGTGTGTGTGTGTGTGTATGCGCGCGTAATTATAATCGTAAATCAAATCGCAATAATTGTCAGAAAAATCGCAATTAGATATTTTCCCCAAATCGTTAAACCCTAGTTACTACAAAAATGTTAACGTCTCTTTTTCTTATTTACTAAAGCACAGTGGAGGTTGGGCCCTTGTGCTGTACTGTCATAGGAAAGTGAAAATGGTTGATGAGATGATCACTGTTGTCACCGCTGTATTTGTTTTTGCTCTCCAAAATATTAGTCTTTGTACAAAGGCGCTCTGACATGCAACATATTCTGATTTTAACTCCTCTTTGTTTCACACATGATGATTCTGACTGTGAATGTTTTCCTGTTTTGTTTTTCCCCAGCTGGTTGACTACGCCAAAAAGGGAGATACTGACGAGAAAGCGATGAAAATGGCCAGTTTTTGGCTGACGGTACGTGTCTGCAGCTCGGCAGCGTTGAGAATTTTACAAGTTGTGTCATTCTGAATGTAAAACAGTTGATGTGAAGTCGTCGTCTTTTTCCCCACGCTCTCATCAGGAGAAGGATCTGGTCCCAAAGCTCTTCAAGGTCCTTGCCCCCCGGTTCGAGTCTCACCCGAATGGTTATACGCGGATGGCACGCATCCCCTGCACACAGAACCTGGACAGAGCCAAGATGGCCGTACTAGAGTACAAAGGCAACCCCTTCCCGCCTATCTATCCTACGAAAAAGCAGAATGAACTGACTCTCATCAACCAGCTGCTCAAAGGCTACAGAGAGGAGAGGGCACAACTGTTTGCTGCAAAATCATAACACATACCATGATCCCTGAAGGTTGATGGTCGGATGCTGAAACGCACTGAGGGGTCACTTTTAGTTTGTGGCCTAAAGAGACTGATGTGTTGCTTCACCAAGAGAACATATCAAAAGTTAGTGTGAGAACATTTCTGTGTGGGAACATTTTGGATTTCTTATGTATTAATAAATGTGATAACCTACCAAATGTTAGACTTTCTTTGAACACTAACATCCATTTGGCCTTTTGACCATGTGAGGCGTGGCTCACAAAACAATGCTCTCATTAGAAGGATTACTCCAAAAGTTATCGACGGATTTGTATTAAACATTTATCAAAGATAGGTCTCGTGCATGGTAACAGGTGAGTAAGTTTTGGGATGGATTGAAATCCGGATCTGGATTTCTTCTTTTGAAGGATATTTAAGAGATTTTAAGGTAAACAGTCATCATTTTGACTTGTCATGGTAGGAAAAGCATAGGTGTTACACATTCAGGTGTCCCAGTGTGACAGTGACCCAACAGGCTCAGTACCAGGGCCCAGACAGTGAGGAGGATAAGTAAAATCCTGCTATCACTCATTTTATCCTACTGCGACATGTCAAAATGTCTGGGACGTCTGGGACAAGGTGCCTGTTCATAAACTTGCTGGTCAATGAGCTATTTTTAGTGTATCTGCCCTTGAAAACTTCCCCTCTCCATGTTTAAAAACAAGTTCTACTTAGAAACCAGGAATTATTATTATATTAAAGCTGGGAAATTGTGGGGGAAAATTCCAATAATGTAATTTAACTTGATAAATAATAGTAGGCCTTATTTGGTGGTTTCTTTATTATTTCTTTTTCCTCTTGAAAAGTATTGACATTTAACGTGGTGAACACTGTGGACACCTGTTATGACAAGTCTGTGTCGGCAGAAAAGTAAAAAGCTCTATCATGCTGCACTACATTAAACAATTCCTTATTTTGTCAGATGTGGAATAGATTAACAAAGAGTGTATTTACAGTATGTATTGTATTGGTCTGTCGTATTGTATTGAATTGGTTTCAATTTGATGGAAAATGACTTGTTGATCACAAATCGTTCCAAAACAACATTAGGAGTTTCTTTTCCCGCAAAAGACTGAGGCTGAAGTTCAGACCCTCGGAGCACAAAACAGGGACAAACGAGAAACAGTTTGTTGTGACTGCACTTCAAAAGCACTGTAAAATAATTAGGCTATAGCCTACATCCGATTGTGACCAGCCTGGAGTCTGTCCCTGTGGTCTTTTACTTTAATGGACTCTTGTAATGAGAACAGATTCTAAATATGATTTACAGATATTGGATTTACCCCTTTTGGAAGCGTGCCCTCGTTGTAAACTGGAGCACAAAAAAACTCGTGAGCCAAATAACACACACACACACACCAAAACTTATAACAAAACCATATTATTTTTTTTAATTTGGCAAAAAGTGTGTATATGTACAGCGTATTTAGAATTCTTCATTTGACACCTTTAAAATGCATCTGAACGGTGCTTCAGTGATGTGCTCTTAACCAGAACGCTCTGAGTCGCCTAAAAGCTGTGCTGTTTTCTGTCATGCATACATAATCTCTTTTATTCCACTTCTCTCCGCTAGGTGTGTGTGTGTGTGTGTGTGTGTGTGTGTGTGTGTGTGTGTGTGTCAGTCCTATAACTTAGTATCAATATCTGCACGGTTGAAACAGTGATGCAGTCTCATCGGGTAAACCGGTCGGTTAGTCGAGTCACCCGGGGGTCTGTTTTCAGTCGAGTCATGGCAACCGTAGCATCAGGCAACAGCAGACAAAATGGCGGACATGCCAACTATAAACCAGACACATAATCAGAAATAACGACTAGTAGTACTCTAGTTCAAGTATCGAGTTACACCTCATGACTACACCCTCACAATTTTACACACCACAGTCCTAACATCCTAAAGTACTCCGGCACAGCAAGATTGGCTCAGATACACCGGCTGATCCCAGATCAGATCCCACCGATGAATTATGAATCAGAAAAAGATAAAACTTCTGAATTTGCTAATGCCTTTTTTTCAGTTTCTCAATTGTGGTACCTTCTTAAAAATAAAAATAAAAGTCCGTCCGAGCAGTCGCTGACGCTTTTCAGACTGTATTTACAGGTGTGTGTGTGTGTGCGTGTGGAATACTCCTGGATGGTGGTGTGGGTACAAGTGTCAAAGCAGTCTTATAATGTGACGTCATCACGAACAAACAGACTTAGACCAGGAACATTAAAGTGCTCCATGCAGGACAGACAAAATGTACAGTTGTGTTGCTGTTTTCACAGTTGCTCTACAAGGCTTTTTTTTTTGTTTTTTTTGTATACATGTATTTTTTTTGTCATCACTCAATGTCGGGAGATATAAAACTAGAAATATTTGTTCAGCTTTTCGTACGGTTTGAACATTCAAGTGCGAAAAGCGGACAAATACTATATATATATACATATATATATATATGTATATATATATATTCAGTTTACCAGACAGGGGTGAGGATGAAGTTACTTGTGTTTGGGAAAAGAAGGGAAGCATCCTGCTCTGTAATCATGGAGCGTGTTGTCGATGTAAGCTGAAGACAGTTGGATAAAGGTGCGCTATCGTATTCCAGTAACTTGAAAATCATCCCTGTCCTTGTGCTGTATTGCATCAGTACATTCACCAACGTCTACATACACAGAAATGACATTTTTTTGAGCAGGAATATTCTGCAATCAACCAAAGTAGTAGAATATTTGTCTCCATATTGTTTCAGACAGCACTAGAGGGCTTTGTTTGGAATAACAACAGCATTTCGACCTGTCAAAAATAGACTAAAGCCTATTGTATGTATTTACAAAAGTATAGATTTCAATACACACAATAAGCAAAATATTGTATGATCACATGGAATACACATATTAGCCTTTTGGACAGGAATTACAATACAAACATGCTTGTTTTTACGAGTACCTAGAAGTGCCCACAGTAAACGTGACATTTTACATTTACACATCAGCATATCAAACCAGAATAACCAGCTGCAATAAAGGCATATTAGAATATAAAGTAACCCAACAAACTCCATATGGAGTAAATATCTATGCTTTATCAAAATATGCCAAACATAACCAAAAGTCTCTTTTTTCCCCCACGAGTTTGAGATTTTTCAATGGTCACAGCACCAACTGGAATTTAATGATGTGGAAAAAAACATGAAAACCAATTTCCTTCTTTATTTATTTTTTTAAAAATAAAAACTAGATATAGTGGTAGCTCTCTCCAGTTTCAGCTATTTACAAAACTCTTCCAGGCACACCATCGCCACCTCATGAATTTTTGAATAAAAGTATTTCAAGAATTTTGTTCATTTCCGCATCTTGCACAGCTATCATTCTATTGCTCAGGCTACATCCACTTTGTCATCTTTCTCCCTGTGTGCCTTTTACTGGTCAGCATCAAATATTTATTGCTTCTTTATTCTTTAACAAGCTCAGCACTCCTTCCTCACAGCCATTTCCCCCCTTACTCCTCCGAGCAGGTTATTCCCATTCACATGTGAAAAGGTACCGTTTATGGATTCACTTTTCTGATGATCTCTCTTCTTCGTCCTTCCAATCTCCAAACTTTTTTTTGTGGGCTGTCCCTTTTGTCTCTATATGGTGACGCCTTGATTTCCACTTTTCCTTCTCTGGTATTGTCATTCTGTCCAATCCCCTCCAAGCCTTCCCCTCGTCTCCCTCTGTGCTGACCTTCTCTCCATCTCACGCCTTGGTTCCGAACCCTCCTCCGCCTCCGCTCTGCATGCTGAAATATTCGGTGAACGATGGGAGCCGAGGCGGCAGCGGGGGTGAGCGCGTGGCCGGGCGGGGGGGTATCGGAGGTGGGGGCAATATCGACGTTAAGTCGGCAGCAGTGGTGATGATCTTCTGCTCGCTGTTCCTTGGCACCTCTGGTCCTTTGCAGGCCACCGTCTCCTCCACCGTCTTCACTGGATCCTGGAGGGAGGAACAGGATAACTTTGCACTTTTGACCTGGTCTGATCTTCAGAATATAGGTTACTTGTCAGAAACTGGGACTTTGGAGACACTGGGTCAGTTACACCAAACTATACATCACATGCTGTCACGGTCATATAGGTCAGGGGTCAATTGCACAGGCACTGGGTTTCCTGACCTCCAGGCTTTACCTGGCACTTTTATTTTGCACAGTTCGTCAAACCAGATCATACTGTACTTCATGTAGGCTTGGAGGACATGGTTGAAATAATTACATCAATATACATGTCACAATATGGCAAACCTATGCAAAACTTTAGGTCTGTTTTCGTTATTCAACAATCTGGCAATTATTTCATTAATGAATCTATAAACCGTTTGGTCAATAAAACTTCAGAAAACATTTAAATATTAATTAAAATGTTCTAGAGCTTAAGATCATATCATCAAATGCATTGTATGACAATGGATGTATCTCTCTGTGTAAGTTGTGATTCTTTCTTTTTTAATTCCTTGGCACTAGATGTGCTGCAAGCCATGAATTTCACTAAAACCTTCAGTTGTTAAACCCCTCGAATCTAGATTTTTTTTTTTTAACTCCAAACACTATTTTATTCTTTTAAAATGCCCAAGTGGTAAAAAAATTATCATTTGACACTTTGGCTTGGGGCCACATTGCAGGACAGGAGCTGCAGCGATAACCTCAGAGTTTACCTTTTAGGCCAATTTCTGCAAAACAATAAGACAACAGATTTACTGTGTTCTTTCGCCAAATAACCCCGGTCTAATAGACTCACTGTGTCCATGCAAGTAATCAGCTGCAACGACATTCCCTTCACTTCGAAGAAAGACAAGACCAAGAGCACTACGTCAAACACGACAAAGAGGAGAGACTCTTATTTCCCACCTTGCTTTCAGGGCCATAAAAAAGGCCAAGTTTGAAATGATGGTGTTTTATTAGACTTTTTTTTTTAAGCAGCCGCACTCAAGCCTGGTCTTTCCAGTTTCCTCCAGTTCGATGTGTGCAGCAAATGCATCAATTGTGCTGCCAGTTTTCTAACAAGAACCAGGAGAAGAGAGCATATAACTACTGTTTACACTGGCATTCGTTTAGAGAATCGATTTCCAGCAGCAGGTTATAAAGCACATAATGGTTTAGGAACAGCAGAACGAACTGCCTTTATTCTGAGCCACTTTTAAATGTAAATTAAAAACTTGATGTTTTACCTGCTGCACTTTTATTCTATTATACTTTGGTCTTTTTACTGCTGCTATGTCACTTCATGAATTTTCATTGTCTTTTGCTTTTAATGCCTTTTTATCTAATACACACTAAACTAGTAAACTTGTTTTTACTAGAAGTAATTTTGTCAACTTTGTGCCAATTATTTGGGTTGGCCCTTCAACGTTATATTACTCCTGCTAGTTTCTGCATGTTTCGCCAAGTGTTGCTGAAAATCAGAGATCTTCTCCAGACACTCGTTTCTGTTCAGTGTGAAGAAAGCCATTTGCACAAGTTCCCCGAGCTTGACGATTCATCACGGCAAACTCGACGTCTTAATTTTGTCTTGTCAAAGTTTCTGTTTAATCATTATTTCATAGTGCCTAATTGTTTTCGTATCAGTGCCTGTGCTATGTCAGGTTGTGCTTACTGCCATTCAACCGACGCCCACAGCAAGAGATGAAAGTTTCCGCCAAGAAATAAATCCCCAAAAACACGCCGCCTTACAAACTGTACTGTTACACTGATACCTTCTAATTTGAGTCTTTGTTTGATGACACAGCGGTTAATTTCAAGCTCGGTTTGACACGGAGATGTTTGCATTTTAAAAACATCAACAAAATATGTAATCCCACAACTTAGATAAATCTAATTACTTTTAGAAAGGCACGGCAAAATTATGAATGGAAGGCATGAACTATAATTCTCAATTGAAACTTTAACAGCTTCAATCCAGCATATCAGCCACGCATCCAAACACATTATGGTTAGACTCACCGATTGAATGGAGAATAGTTCAGTGAAGTTAGGTTGAGAATCCCCCAGGAAGGAGCCGTTTCCATAAGCGTGATGGGGGAAACTCTCAGCCCCCTCACCCCCTTTCGGACTGGACAGAAGAATTCCAATCTGGGATGTCCGAACGTGATATGGGAAGTTCTTATTGGCAGCTGAAGGGCGTGTGATAACCTGAGGGACAAGGGGATAAAAATGATTTAACACATAGGCCGAGCACATAGGAGAGGAGGGAATAGCAATGCATGCACCGAGCAGGAATATAAAAAGGAAATTTGCGTGAGCAGTACGGCCCATTAATAAAGAACAATGTGTCGAAGGTGAGGAAGAGCCAGATAATGATGTGTGGAGGAGACAATCAGCATGAGGCAGTTATGACTCACAGATAGTGAATAATGTATGAATGACTGTGGAGATGATGACTCGTGAACGATGTGAACTATGTAGAAGAGCAAGAGAGTGCATGAGCCCGTGCACACGTGTGCCGCTTGTGTGTGCTTGTGTGTGTTTGTGTGTGTGTGTGTGTGTGTGTGTGTGTGTGTGTGTGTGTGTGTGTGTGTATGTGTGTGTGTGTTACGAACAAGGAAAACGATGTGAGCGTAGAGGTGGATGCCGAGCTGAATGCCGTTGACGATCTTCTCCCGGGCCCAGCGAGGAATCCCATAGTTGGCGATCAGAGCCATAACAGGCACTGCGAAAAACCTGAGGAAGGCAAGTGAACAGACTTATAATAAACATGTGGAAGAAACATATTAAAAAATTTTAAAAAAGGTGAGCAGATATAGTAGGAGCAGAGGGAGATAAAGTTTGGAGGATATGAGAGGCGAAGATAATGAGGCAGGGGGTAGTTGAGAGCAATGCAGAGATAATATTGGTCTTTGTAATCTACCCCTCATTTAAACTCATGCTCTTCTACACAAAGAGTGAAAGGCAGAGAGGCTGAGCAGTGTGTTCCCAATACAAAGCTTTAAACTATTCTGCACACACAAAAATGAGGCAGTATAAATTATTCTAATAGGAGGAGATCTCATCAGCTGAGTAAAAATAGATATTTTCCTCTAGCAATCATTCATTCAAGTGTAATTCTCTATAGTGGGAGTGGAGCACAGAAGTTGGACACTCAGTGATCTAGAAGGGCAGTGCAACAATAAACAACTTTTCATTGCAGGACGGCCAGAGCATCAGCTACCTGGTGGACATTTGTACTAAGCAGCACAAATTATTCAAATTTGACGAGACCTAAAACAGAGAAATGTGTTTTTCCTAGTCCTGCAATCTCCGATGCAGGTGCCATTATAGCACGCGGGTCTCACCATAGTGTGTATGTGGTGAAGAACGGGATGTAGAAGGGCTGTTTCTCTGGGTAGTGTTTCAGAGAGACCAGCACGGCGTAGCAGAACCACACATAGGCCAGCAGCTGCAGGCCCATCAGTCCGTAGCCTGCGGGGCTGTCGTAGGCGTACAGCACTTCACCTGGGTCGAAGAACTGGCACAGGGACACGACAAGTTATGCCAAAAAGAACACACACACACACACACACACACACACACACACACACACACACACACTCATTTAAAACAAGCTAAACTTTTAGACAAAGGAGAAGTTTCTATTTGCTTGGCTTCCCTTTGTGGTCCGTGCCCTAATTACTAAGATGGATTGCTCATGGTTCAACTGATGTACTGCGATGGCCGAGCCAAAACTCAGCTTGCAGCATTCTGTGAGTCTTTGACATTGACACTTCCTCTCCACAACTAGGTCATTGGTATGTGTGTGCGTGCGTCTGTGTGTGTGTGTGTGTGTGTGTGTGTGTGTGTGTGTGTGTGTGTGTGTGCGTGTGTGTGCGGCAAGCGTCCTTGTATCTGCAGATGCTAGGTTATATTTCACAGTCCAGTGACCGGATAGCTTTGGCCATACAGGGTTACTCTTGCTACATAATGCATAGGTTTGACTGCACCGAGCGGAGCACCACGGGATCTGACCGGGCAGGCAACCGGAGCCTGGCCCAGCACCAGGAACGCTCTTCAGGTCTACATTTCATTTCCAGTTGTAACCTAGTTTGGCGTATTTTTAGCCGGAGCCCCCCTCCTGAGTTGTGAGCTCTTTAATAGCAGGCACCATGTTAAGAGGGCAGGCCGGCAGATAAATGACACTGCTTCGGATCCACACACTCCACTGAGAGAGATGGCTATAGGCTTCTGCATTAAATATAGCACAGATTCTTCCGCTGCACTATTCCCACTGGGTCATTACCAATGCCGAATTCAGAGACTGTAATCCACTGTACCACCTAAGTGTACCATCATCACATCTGACTGCTGCCGAGGTCTCTGCGGCATGCAGAGTAACTGTAACACTCCAAGTGTGTTATTAATTCATAAGCTCATATGCATCAACATGGTGGAATACGTGTCGGGGGGTTCACACGCAGAACATGAAGACACAGCATAATTAATGAGAGAGAATGCTGATCAGTTATTCTAACTAACTTTCCTAAAAAAGAAGCGTCCACTGATCTTAGATTTATTATCCCAGGTACTGTACTTACATAATGCATTGTAAGTGCGTTTGTAGTCTGGGAATGGTCTGGTTGTTCCTGTCTGCATCCATAATTTATCAATCATCGAGGAGTTTTTAAACACACAAATATAATAATTAGTTTAGCGATGAACTAATTCATCAGTGAAAATATATATATATATATATATATATATATATATATATATATCAGTGAAATGGTTGTCAAGACAGAAAAAGCTATTGCAGGCCACGTTGATCTGTGGGCCCAACTCTTCCATGAATATTTATGGGATATTTTTTTTAAAAGTAGAAGAAGAGCAATATTACAGATTTATTGCGGATACCGTGTCCAACGTTGTCAATCAGAAACCCTGCTCTCGCAACCGTCATCCTGTGCATAAAATTTAGATTTTCATTGATAAATTCCCTGTCACCTGCAGTCAAGGAACATTAAGACTGATGCAGCACTTATACGTTACAAGTTTTCAATCCAATATAACATGAATGTAACATGAACTGTTGTGGCTCTCAGTGAGCAAAGTGAATTCTTTTATTTAGAAGATGAATTAATCAATCAATCAAAATGTCAATCATCTAATTTCACCTCAAATACAGGACTTTTCTGTCATATGTAGTTGCAAATACAATTTCTTCTGCCATGCAACTTAAAGGGACCACACTAGGCTCGGATAATATGTAATTTACAATAAAAAATTTCTAATCAATAGATGATTCTATAATGAAAATAACCATACATTCGCTGCCCCAGTATCGACTTTAGTGCAGTATGTGTGTGTGTGTGTGTGTGTGCGTGCGTGCGTCCGTGCGTGCGTACCTCCGCCTCATAGATGAAGAGAATGACGTAGGTGATTGTGTAGACTGTCATGTAAATGCTCAACTTCACCGACCCACTGTGACTGATCCTCGCCCTGACACACACACGGACAAAACAAAAGGGTCAGAGGTTGCACACCAGCTAGGGGAAGATAAGAAACACTTAAAGATACACATATGGGAGGGAGGGAACAAACACACAAAAGCACCCATTTGGTCCTTTATACCCAAGCAAAGAAAATCGAATCTAAAAGCAGCTAGGCGAAACCACACAACACAAAGGACTGAGTATAGAAAAAAAGGCTGCAGATTCATGTCTTGTTTTGCCTCACAAAGGCAGAAATTAATGCTTCAGTATTTGCAGTCGATAAAAGGAAGCGTTTCAGCGTTACGCCTTCATCAGCATTTCAAACGCAGTTTGGCTCATCACACACACACACACACACACACACACACAGAGAGAGAGGGAAATATCAAAGCCGTCTGGTAATAATCACCAAACTGTCAACTTCATCAGTCGCTGCAGATAATATTTAGCTCGACAGTAACGCAGTTGTAAGTTTATTCACTGGGCTTTCAAGAAGGTTAAGGAAGTCCACGGGATAACAGCATCTTCTGAACCCAGACGGATGTAATCCTGGAGACGAGAAAAGCCAGCTTCGATTTTGCAAGCTCAGTTCTCACTTCATAAGTTCAGTCTGGAAAATATCCACAGAGATCAATGGAACCTGAAGCAGGGCCAACCCCCCCCCCCCCGTCTATGAGCAGTGGCTCACATGATGACTCATCACCACTCAGACTCAAAAACCTCATGAAATGCAATTTAACTAGATGTTGATTGTGCACTGCGCTGCCCTCTCCTCACATAAAACCTACTGAGAGAGCAACTTCTGGGGATTTTGTTGGCAGAAATCTAACAACATTTCAAGAGCAGCTGCCGGCATGTTTTTTTTAGTTCCACAGACTGACAACTGCAGTGTGAAACTGGAAATGGAAATTTAGGAAGAGCAATGACAGTGGGGTGAGAATTGATCCAGTCAGTCGCACGATGGATACATGCTGATGTTTCAGGCGAGGAGAGCGATCGTGAATCTATTCATTGTGCAGTCTGTCTGAGATGATGCCTGTCCCGGGCAAAATCTCGACTAAGAAAAAGCAAAAAAAACCCCAGAAAAATAAAAAAAAGAATTGTCAGCTGGGTTTGTAGGGCACGCGTCATTCTTCGACTGAAATGAAACACAAAAACACCGGAGCAGCATCGTTCTATCACAGCCCCCCTCAGACATATCAGGTGTTCATCCACACCATCGGCTCCAGCGCACTAACTGTCTTTTTGACTGACGCCTAACACTGGCATGTCAGCAGATAGTCTTATGGCTGTGACAGCGAGGCCTGACGGTGAAAGACAGAGGCAGCACAAACACACTTGCACAGGGCTGACAGGGCTCGGGTAAACAGAGATACATGCGTGCTCAAACAAAAATACATGTGCAGTACACACACACACACACACACACACACACACACACACACACACACACACACACACACACACACATACGCTCCAAAATAATACAAAAGTAATAAAAAGAAGAAAAAAAGTGCACACCCCCTACCTGGTGACAGTGAAACCTTTGCCCAACAATATGAGCATCAGAAGGAACACCAAGAAACTGACGGAGAACAGTAATTTCCCTGGAGACGGACAGACAGAAAGTGAGAGGAAGACAAAGGGGGTAATTAGGTTGTGCTTTTCCGGATTCGTTGCATCAGTGGGGAAAGAATAAAAATCAGGTCGCCCCACACGTATGCACACAGTCACAGAAAAAGCCCACGCACGATCCTGCATGTGCCCTTCAAGACAGCCATTACAGCCCTTCACATCCGTCATCGTCCACTCTCTCATTCTGCTTGTGGCTGTGAGTGATTCTCCAGCGCAGACGCCGTGTCAGTCCGTCAGTCCATCAGTCCGTCAGTCCGTCAGTCAGTCAGTCCGTCCGTCCTTACGACCGTATGTGGCCAATGCAGAAGAGGAACTCACCGAGTATTTTCAGGCTGCCGTTGCCAACTCCATCTCTCGCGTACAGGCCCCAGTAGACGCAGTGAAACAACAGGCTGAGCACTGCCAAATGGAAAAGATGTAGGGAAGAGCAGAAATGTGAAAACAAGAGTAGGGTGAAGAAGAGAAGAGAGGGGTGGGGGGTGGGTAAAGAAGAAGAGAGAAGGCGATAAAAGAGTGAGGAAGTAAAGAAGAAATAAAGAACAGAGATGAAACTGAAAGTGAAAGGGCAGGGGGGTGGGGGAGAGAAATGTGAGGGAGAGGAGTGAGACAGAAAAGAAGAGGAATTGATGAAATGTGATGAAAAGGGAGCAGAAGGCGAGGGAGTAGTGGGAGGTGAGGGAGAGAGGGAGTTCAGGGGTGGCGGGGGGATCGAGAACAGATTTGCAGGGGGACAAGCAAGCGAGAAGGAAGACAGCGAGATAAGGGGGAAGTAGGGAAAAGGGGGGGGGGACAGGGCGAGAAGAGTAAAAGAAGGTGTTCTTCAGTGACAGCACGCGCCACCGAACACTGTGGCACAGCACGGCTGTTTGCAATGGTTCCTATTCAAAGGCTAATAACGGTGATAATATCTCAGCTCTTGACGTGGGGATTAAGGTGCGAGATGCTGCAGCCATGCAAGAGGCTCGTTGAGTGTGTGTGCGTGTGTGTGTGTGTTCAGGACAGAAGCTCTCACCCTCCACACCTGCCGCCGTCATAAACATTTTGTAGGTTGTGTGAAGAAGCTGTCTTCCCTTTAGATTATCTGCAGGGGGGAAAAAAAACAAGAATGAGATAGCGGTGATGAAGGAGTGTGTGTGTGTGTGTGTGTGTGTGTGTGTGTGTGTGTGTGTGTGTGTGAGCGTGTGTGTGTGTTGGTGGTGGATAGAGATAAAATGGATGGAGATATGCTAACAGATGGTGAAGCAGAGCAAGAGAGGTACAGAGAGTGAGCAGCAGAAGAAAAGGAAGAACAAGGGAATGGGCCAGATAAATGGGGTGGGCGGGGCGGAGGGGGCATTAATATGCATCCATCTCCTGATCTGGAACACGGACTGGAAGTCCTTAAAGAGTTTAGAAAAATGACAACTCGATCATTTGCAATTCCAGATCAACCCGGCGACTCCATCTGCTGAGGAAGATGGAGTGATTTGAAACCAAAGATCCAAAGACAGCTCCTGAGCTGAGCCTTTTTAAATATTTTCGTTTTATCCCTCCCCTAATAGCATGTAGTTGTGCAGCTAGATATGTTTTTTCACTATTGAGATTCCAATCTTTGAGATTTCTGCCTCGACACCAAAACAATGACGGTGAAGATGTTTGTTTGAAGACCCATACAGCCTTTTAAAAATACATGTAAATGTAAATATATTTAAAAAACTCCTTCCAGAAACGGTGCCCGCATTACTATTTATAATCCATAGCTTTAACTATTTTGGAACAACAGTCAGTGTTGCACACTGTGGATGGTGCTGTTGAATTTTTCAGCATTTTCCCTCATTGCTGTGAGCGGCACAAACATAATTCTGTTTACTCCCGTTCTAGTGCAGTGGCTGCAGAAATCTCCTAAAAAATATTGCAAATGCAAATATTTGCATTCCACAAAAGCTAAATGAATTCCCTGGACCCCCGGCTCTTCCGTCCATCTTCAGGCATCTAAAATCCCCGGGCCCCACCTTGTTATTGGGCACAGCTTAGTTTTGAGGGGTTTACAATCGAAAAGGGTTTTGAACAAAAGCACTAAAGAAGAGTGGTGGAAGAGGTAACAAAAGTGAACCAACCCTTTTAACAGTTGAGAAAATGGAAGATAAACTCTGGCCGCCGAGGGAAACCCTACATTAAGGATGCTTGAAATGAGTTTTCATTTGAGGGAAAGTCATTCCTGGGGGCTGCAGGTTATTTGCGGCATGACCTTCATGTGACAAACTCGCTTCCCTAACGCTCAGGCCGCGGCTACCTTCTCCGCTCAACCGTTAACATGTACACGGAAAAAAAACCCCGAAGCCCTCTCTCGCCATCCTCTCACTCCGGTGTTGCTCGCGTGACGTTCTGACAAACTCCGAGTCCCGGGAGAAAATGGGCACATGCTCCGCCTCAAATTATCTGAGGAAGACATGAGAACCTACTCCCATCCCATCAAGAAAGCGTGTCGATTTTAAAAGGGGTCTGAAGAAAGGGGCACTTAATGATGGCTGCGGGCTTTTGAAGTAAGAATAAACTGACTCACACCTACGTAGAAGAAGGTGGAGGAACGAGAGAGATACTGTATAAGTGGACGAGACTGTACTTACTGGCAAAGTAGCAGGAGAGGAGGAACACCATGGAGAATATGACCAGGAAGGTGATGTCCGTCTCCAGGATTCCTGTGAATAAGGGGTGAGGGGAAAAAATAAATACATTTAAATGAGAGAGAAAGGCAGAAAACCGTGGGAAAAGGAGTAACAAAGAGAGTCCACGAGAGAAGACGGAATCAAAACCAGAAAGTAAAGGAATCAACGAGGGAAGGGATATTTAAGTAAGGATGGAAAATACGGAGGATATTGGATTAGAAGCAGAGAGAGAGTTGAACTAGAGGCAGAGTAGGGGAGGGAGAGAGAGAGAACGTTGTTGGGATTGTTGGAATAATTCATTGAGAAGCTACTTGGGTCTCCTCTTCTATCCATCCCTCCGTTTCAGTTCATCTATCATCATTAATACATTCAACCGTCCCTTCATTATTGTAATTTGTTCAGTTCAGTGTGCTTTATTGGCCGTGCTAAGTGGTGTTGGCTTGTGCCGTCAGCGATTCATTCCATAATCTCTCTCTTTCTCTCTCTCGCTCTCTTTCTGACTAATCACTCTCACCGAACTCATCTGCGGAGAAATGCTGCGTCCACAACGACTGGCCATTGGTCAGCTTCATCTCGTACTCCAGCTGCAAACCCTCGCCCTGCAAGAGAGGATGGGGGGACAAGAAGATGTAGACAGAGAGAGGGAGTGTGGTTGAGATTAATAATCCATCGTCCTTAATTGTTAGAGGTTTTGTCATCTGTACAAAAATATACATTAATGCTTAAAAGCTGCACTGGACAATTCTGCAGGTTGATGGCCCTAAACAGTGAGGAGCGCTATCAAAGCTTTAAGACCTTTTTTTATGATATTCTTTTTTTCTTTTTTTTCATTGTAAGAGGTTCCAAACCTTTTGGTCAAGAAAAAAAAAAGATGATAACTGGACCAGCACTTCAAAGTGCTAGATCACTCAGACAGACCAAACTATGTGAGCGATATTGATGAAATCACATTGGTATTTACGGAGAAATATTAAAATGATATGTATTTTGAGTGTGAACATTGGCACAGTCATGGAATATTTACACATGAGAACAATCCAGAGGCGGAATCACTAAACGGAAATTAATTGTTTTTCTGCTGCAGCATACACATCGGTTCTGTAACTCATATTAGTTATGCGATTGAAAAATGATATCATATACCAAAGGGGAAAATGTACTGTTTGTATATATATATATATATATATATATATAAAATTCTTTTTTTTTGTTTTTTAATCACCATGCTTTGCCTGTCAACATGTAAAAGCAAAACCCTTATTTGAAGCCTAAAGGGAAAACAGTATTTCTAATGTGGATCTATATAAAAGAATATGTAGAATATAAGTGAACAAGACTACAAAATGTAACAAGACACGTGAAGACAGTTTTTGGTTTTGCACAAAATAAATAACGCAGCCTTTGAGACCAGAACAACAAAAGTCTAGTTTCGGATCATCGCCGGGCTTGAAAGGCAACACACAGGGACCATGTGGCAGAGTCATGGTGGAAAAAACATTTGATGTGCTCGTCACTTGCTGCTCATCATGAGACAGTTTTGCCTTTCTCAGCTAAGTGTTTCAGCACTTTCTACAGCAGAAATCTTCCACCGACGTCCGTTCCTCACACCGGATTGACATGCGGGAGAACAGGGCCAGTCCTCTGCATTTGACTTGGGTGTGTGATTGCTCTTCTATGTATGTTGCAGCACAGCGTGATGGCTTAGTTTGATTTCTTCCAAGCTTTCCTGTTCCAGGAAGAGAGGAAATCCAAATCCCCTGTTGGGGGCGGACACTCTGTTGATTCAGCTTCTCAGTCTAGTTGTGCCATATAGTCTTTCAGTCTCCATAATGGCCCTGGAAGTGCCTCAGTATCACCCTGGTGTGTGTGTGTGTGCGTGTGTGTGTGTGTGTGTGTATGTGTGTGCGTGTGTGTGTGTGTGTGTGCGTGTGTGTGTGTGTGTGTGCGTGTGTGGAGGAAGTTAGTGGAGAAAGAATAAGGAATCCAGGCTGCTCTGCCTCCTGTGCTGCCGATGTGACGATGGCCCAGATTTACCGGATAGATAGATAGATGGATGGATGGATGGATGGATGATCGTATCCGCAGCCACTCTTTTCTCTGATTTCATGAAGAGTAGTCTCCTTTTTCATTATTAATAGTTACTGCGACACACTTATCAATTATTTGTTGGGGCTTATTAGAATTATGTAGAGTTCTACATTGCAATGTTTTGAAAGAGAACACACACACACACACACACAGAGAATGGTTGGGTATGTAAACACGCAGGAAAGCAAAGGAGGAATACCACGGAGAAAAGGAACGTAAACGAGTGGAACACCACTGTTGGAGTCATGTTCATTTTTAGCTGTCACACAAATAAAGAAGCATCGAACCGGAGAGAGTTTGGGAGGTGTGTGGGGGAGCAGAGAACAAGGGGGGGGGGGGGACAGAAATGGGTTGACAATCAGAGCACAGAGAGCTCATTTCACACACACCAGTTCAAAGCCGATGGAGTTTGCGCTTGTTGCCGTGGAGCGAGGGAGAAGGGAGAGGGGAGGGGAGAAGGGAAAAAGGACTTTGATTTCATTTGGCAGCCTGAGACTCCATCTCACTCCCTCCATCAGGAAGGGCGGAAAAGCATGGATCGTTCACTGCTGCAAAAAATCAATACAGACGCAAAGAGCACAGAGACAGAGATAAAGAGAGTGATAGATGTGGGGAGGGAGAAAGTTAGGAAGAAAAAAATAAATGCAGGTAGAGAGAGAGAGAGAGAGGCAGAATGAGGAGAAGGGAGCAAAATGCAGAGCGGGAGAACGAGACGGATGCAGGGATGGAGTGGCGGTTCACAGCGGGGCGTCCTCTCTCTGTGGGATGGACAGAGTTTGACTACATGGTTCTGGGGGGTTACTTGTTACTTTCACTTTCAAAAGCTCAAGGCGTTCTCACAAAAAACAAACATCTGCAGTCTTGTACATCATGTGTTCCCCTGTGCTTCTGATAACAGCTTTTAAAAGGACTTCTGGGGAGTCTTTTGAGTCTTGTGTGGATCCTGTCTCGAGGAAAATAAGTGTTTGGTGTAGTTGGCTGACAGTTGAGTGTTTGCCAGACAGTAGTGTGTACACAGGCAGCGATGTACTCCTGAACATTGTGCCCATGTGTGATTCCTGCCTCATGACCATTAGAGGAGACCTCCAGTGAGGTAGTTTTGCATTTCCATAAAGGCGAGGATCAAGAGACAGATACAAAAAAAAAAACATCAAATAAAAGACTGGTCACAATTGAAGCTGCATATCATGACTTGTTTTTCTCCTTACAGCCACAGAAGACATTAAACAAATATACACTAACCACAAAAAGTAAATGAATTGATCTTTTTATGTAAAATAGGGGACTTAATATGCTGCTACTGTATAACAGCCTCTACTCTTCTGGGAAAATAACATGGATTTGCTCCAAGCCACAGAAGTATACATTAGTGAGGTCAGGCACCGATGGTGGGCGACAGGCCCGGCTAACATCTGGCGCCCCAGTTTATTTACGAATTCCCTTTTGATAGGGTCGATGTCAGGGCTCCGTCAAGGCAAGGCAAATTCTTAAACAACAGACTCAGAAAACTATTTCTAAAAAGGGCCAAACTTTGTGAACGTGCATGGGACCCATACTCAAGTTGAAATAGGAAAAAGGCTTTGCCAAAATGTTGCTTCAATCAATAGTCAAAGGTCAAACATGATGCTGTAATCGATATGTGATTGGAACCAAGAAGCCCAAACAATATGATAGAAAACAGCCCTAACGTCAAAGTAACCTAATGTTCTCCTCCTTTTAGCCAAATAGTGTAGCACTGATTAGTTGAACAAACAGACAAATCATCAGCAACTATCTCCACAATTTATATTTTTTGACACAAATGGGATTTGCTTTGTGCTCCTGAGCATTAGGCATTAGGAATAAACTAATGCTTAATGAAAAAAATCACACTGATAATGAAATAATTGTTGTACCCCTATCAAATATACTGTACAAATATTGAAAAGGATCACACTTAAATCGTCAGGACTGTTTGTTTCCTATAAAGGTGAATCTCCCACAAATCACCAAACAAATGCTGCTGTTATCGTTTCCTACTTATTAAACTAAAGAAGTGCAACGCTTCAAGAATACAAACTGACTCCCCACTTGTCCGATATGATTTGTTTTTCTGTCAGCGACCTGGACAAAGTGCAGTAGATATGGATGTGCACTTTTAAGATGTTTTATCAACAAAGATGAATCACCCGGGGCCGAGCTGCGCCCATCAACAACCCTGCCTCATCTCAGCTCTTCCTCGGTTCCCTACTGGGCTGATTTTGTTCCATCAACAGTTCAGCGCTCGCCCCAAAATGAAGCAATTGTTGATTAGAGCCAATTCAAAGCTTTCAATTTCTGTTTGAAAGAGCACAGGGACAAACAGCTCATAAACTGAAGCTCAGACATCAGTTGCTGCGCAATGAAACCGCGTAATTGAGTTGCTCTGTTTTCTGTTTATTTTCAATTAATGTTATCTAATTAGTTCCAGACCTCTACGCATCAAAACTGTTTAATAAAAAGACCATACCGCAGAAATGTGTGATTTTTGCCCATGCAAGCACACAGTCGTGTAATTAAAGCTTCGCTGCACAGTATGATAAGGATAATTTTCTAATATGTAATACTTTTTATCCATTGACGTCCACGTTTCATACAAAGGAGAAGGAAAAAGATCCATACATGAGAATTCTAGTGACCTTTGGTTACTTGCTGAAAAACCTTCATCCTGACTGGCAGAGGCAACTGCTCCTTTATTGACAATGACCTCAGTTCTTTTATTAGACTATTACTCATGATGAAATGATTTTTTTTTTTTCCTCCACCCTGCTCGTTTTATTCTGTAATGAATCGAGTCCCCTGGAAATGTTAGATAACAATCTGCCTGATATTTCACCATTTCATGCAGGTGAACTCTACATCTGGGTACCGAGAGTAAAACATCCTCTGGTTCTAAGGCTTCATGAGCCGATACAGACTTTGAGACCCACTTCAGCACAGGGACAGACTGAGATGCCAAGTACACGGGAGGAGAGAAACAGGAACAAAGACCGAGAAATATGTAAGTGTGGATGCCAGGAAAAGAAATGCACCAAGGCCAAGAGATGGAGAACGGTGAGATGACAAGACGGTGAGGAAAAACACAATTAGAGAAGAGCAGGAGACAGAGAAGTGGACAGATATGAAATGGCGTGGAGGCTCGTCACAGCTTGGCGACAGATAGCTGAAAGTGAGGGGAACCAAAGCCAAAGATTGGGAGCGACAGAGGTGGGAGAGACGGACAGGTGTGAAAGCAAATGGGATGCGAGGAGGCGAGCGACGAGGGGTGGAAATTGGCTGCGGGAGGCAGCATGCAAGTCCCCGGGAGTGGAGACGAGCTTTTATACCCGAGTCCAACAGCATTAGTCAGTGTGTCCATCAGCGGACCCCGGAGTGACACTAAGCAACACTCCGCAGGAAGCATCCGTTCCAATCATATCCCTCTTCAGCCAGCACTCTTGTGATGCGACAGCACAAAAACAAAACAAGGGAGAAAAAAACGGAAAAAAACACACCAGGGCATGAGTGCTCACACACACACACACACACACACACACACACATATTCCTGGTATTCATCCTTCACTGAAGGGACGATGCATCATCAGTGAGCAGAGCTATCGTTATACAAGCTCATGATTTCCTCGCCGACTGCCCCGGTCCAGGCTCACACCAGCCGGCAGCAACGCGCCGCAGCTATACCGCTCCATCGCTCGGTTTCTCAACAGGCACACACCATTGGCACAGCACCGATCCCATTATAAAACAACACAATGCTTTAAAAGCTCCCCGAAGCTGGCTAATCAATAGGCAGCGGCTTAGCCCCGTATAAGGCATGTTTAGCACAGTTTAAGCAAGAGATTTGCTTATGAAGAGCCTCTGTGCTGTGGTGCAGAAACACTGTGGAACGGGGAGAGACAAAGCAGCGCACTGTTTCCAGAGGCAAATCAGAGACAGATGTACGGATACAAGAGCGGCTGTAAAGTCTAATGAGTTTGGGTCACGGGGACTTCTCCGTGGCATTTGGGATCATTTCTAATGCGAGAATATACATTTTCTATATTGCAATCTTCTTCTAAAGTATCTATCTACCTACCTACATTACTGTAAATCAGAAGGGTTCCATCTCCTTGCAGGTTCTTTTCTAGCATTTTTTTCACCTTTTTCGATTACTTGTGGAATTTAAAATGTTGCCTGGTGCAATATGGTCAAATGGGAAAGCACATACTGAGACATAAATTATGCTGAAGTTGATTTAAAATTCATCAGGAGCCAGCACAAATAGTAGTCCTAGAACATCAAGCGACTCACAGAGGGTTTTTTTCTCGTTTTCATATCTGACGCCACCGCTTGCGCCTGAAACTGCAAAAACTTTTGAGTATGATTTAAAATGCTAAAAAAAACATTGCTCTTCTCGACATTTTAACATATTTCCAATGAATGTTTAGACATGTACGACAACTACATACCGTAACTCCTTTCTCATCACTAATCCCCCGGAGGGGTTGAATCTTCAATCTTCAGTTCTGATGAACGGATGACGTCAGTGATAATAACAGTGATGACATTCGTTTATCTGGAGCGAAGAACGGAACACAGACACGGTGACTACACAGTCGCGTTTAAACCCTCTTAGCATGCCTGTGTGATAGCAGTGGTGCATCGCCATGGCAACCGCATGGTACCAGTACACCTGCCCTTGTTGAGAGCTAGAGCCAGTTGGGTCAGAGGGCCGGTGCTTACCCCACACTTGCTGAGGGCGATGTACCACCATCTCTCCCTCACCGAGCGGAAACTACGGCCACCCACGCAGCTCAGGACCTCCTCGTCCCCGTCTCCCTCCACCTGAAGGAGAAGAAAAGTAAGGGGGGGGGGGGGCAGTTTAGGGGCGATGCACAGAGGATGTTGTTATCCAACGTGTTTTACCTCTGAGACCCACCAAATTATCACAATAGATGGGAGCCTGATATGTCAAGATATGAAAATATTTCACGCCCCAATATAGCCCGAAACGTGGCAACAAGACCCACAGCAGCAGAGTGACACTGGCAATCGCACTTCCTAATGTGATAAATAAACACCTCATGTTGCTTATTGAAAAAAGAGATAAGAAGAATATTTTAAAAAAAGAAATTTAAAAAAAAAGAAAGGTGTGACAGGAGAGAAAGATCGTTTTAAGCTTTTCTGGTTGACTGGGATGCGTCCGCATCAACAGTGGAAATGAATGCAACACATCACATTATCTCTCGCTCCCCCTTTTCCGTCTGCAACCCTTCGTTTTCCTCTTTTGCCTTATCTCTGTGCACTTTACGTAAGAAAGATAAGTAAAGTTAAATAAAAGTTAAAAAAGGGATACTGAGATTCTCTGAAACAGACGTACAGTACAACACAACACACAGAGGTCAGTGTAAGTTAAGAATACACATGTGATGAAACAACAGATTGTGTGGAACAGTGCGTCTTGCTCAGCAGGTTGGACGCCTGCTGACACGAGCGATGCTGCCCTGTTCGGGTGTGTACATGTGTTTGTGCACGTGGGTTCTCACCACACATCCGGACCAGGTGTAGCGTGTGGTGAGGTTGATGACCTGGTTGTTCTCGGGCCTCAGCACTGCCTCCTTCTGGTAGCAGTTCTGTCAGGGGGTAAACACAGTAAACTCAAAACGAGGACATGTGCAGAATGTCACCGAAACTGCGTCCGCCTCGGCCTCGGCTCTATTGAAGCTGCTGGAATTATTAAACTTTGCAATCTTTTTCGTCTCGCCTGCCGGCGGATTTCTCTTTGTACGAGCGCAGAATATTTAATATATGAGATGGTGAGTGTAGAGTGAAGGCCATCCGACTTGATGCTGGGCAACTGACACCAGAGTCTGTTTAAAAGCTGAAGAAATGATCTGCCGCTTGTAGCTGCACTGGAAACAGCTCGATGTGATGTCGGTATTCGATATTCGGTTCCAGGTCAGAACAGGCTTTGTTTTTTTTCAGTCTGCAGCTGTCCAGTTCGGGTGAGTCTGTGCCCGCTGCAGCCTCAGATTCCAGTACTCTGCTGACAACAGCCCACCCGTTTTTTAAAGTTTGAAGCGTTGTGCATTCGGAGTTGCTTTTCTGCTCACTGCAGTTGTAAAGAGTGGTTGTCCGAGTTATCACAGCCTTCGTGTCAGCCCCGACGAGTCAGGCAATTTTCCTTTGACGTCGCTAATCAGCCAGGAGTTTTCGTCCACAGGGCCACAATTCACTGGGTGTTTTTTTTTGTTTTTGTAGCAAGTGAAATCTAGACTCTTCTTGGAGCAGGTTTCAGAAATATTCTGCCACAAATAATTAAGCCACAGTCAACGATCACATTTTTTCCCCAATTCTGATGTTTGATGTGAACATTAGGTGAAGCCTGCATGATTTTATTCATTGCATTGCTGTCTGGATGAAAGGCTGATTGAATGACTAAGCAGGTGAATAGGTGTTCATGATAAAGAGCTTGGCGAGTGTACGAGCCAAAAGAAGAGAGATTAAGAATTCACAAATGCTACCCCTGTAACTAAGGGATCGGTCTATATCACAAGAATCGCACACCTAATATGGATCGTACCTTCCCTGATCACCGCATGCTTCACCAATGATTCCTCGTTCATGTGAGTGGAAAGGTCTCCTTCGAATAATTACACAGATGGAAAGGATATGCTTGCACAACTCCGAGGTACCCAACAAATGTTTAAGTGTTTGGGGACCATTCATCAACCATCTTAAAGATCAATAATTGTTATTTTCTGTAGTGATATAATCCTGCACTACTTATACCTGACTATGTAACACCATGTAGATTGCACCAATACAATTATGTCTGGCGGCTCTTCCTGTTGACTTTCTTTTCTTTTTTTTCTTTCTCTTTTTTGTTTTGTTCTGTTTGTTCGTGTCTTGAATATAAAACTGGAAAACTGAAAATAAAATTATTAAAAAAAAAGGTCTCCATTTCAAAAAATACCATTTTCCTTTTTTTTTTCTTTCTGAGCAGCGTGATACGCAGGTGATCCTTTTAAGATGTGAAAATCAACTAAATTGGAGTCCCAGGGTTTTTCGATCACCCCAGAGACATGCAAATTAGAAAAAAGGAGCTCTTTTTTTTGCTTTTTATAATAGCTTGTCAAAAGACGTGATGTAGAGCGTGTCAGTATCTCACCTTTTCTGGCCTCTTGTACACTGCTGGCCACTGAGAACTGTCATCAAAGTAGAGCAGTATGTTCTGACAGCAGCGGGACTGCACAGAGGAGAGACGAGGGGGAGAGAGAGAGAGAGAAAAGATTAGGAGAAAGGCTTGGGTGGGATGTGCATGGATCAGAGAGGAGTCAGTGAGACGGTTGGAGGTTTCAGATTTAGATGACAAAAACAGTTTCCAAATTCTGCAGGCTAAAACTGCAGATCAAGGCCTGGGTAAACAGAAAAACTAAACAACGGAAAATGTAGGAAGATAAAGTGAAGAAGAGCAAAAAAAGGAGGAGGAGGGGATAGAGAAAGGGGACGAGGTGGGTTCAGCAGGAACAGCCAGAGGAAGAGGAGAGGAAGGAAAGAGCGATGGCATTAGTTAAGATGAGGTAAGCGGAAGGAAAGAAGGGAGACCCCTAGACAGTCAAGTGAGCAAAGAAAGAGTGATAAAAGAGAAAATGTAAACCCTTCGTCGTTGGAGAAGAGAGTGTGGACAAGCTGAAAAATTGTGCATTGCACAGACACACACAAACACACAAAATGTAGTCACCCTACCTTTGGGTAGCGGAACCGGAAGTCCAGACGCCCAAAGTCGGTGAGAAAGCAGAAGCGAGTGAGGAAAACCCAGTCCTGTAGTCACGCAACAGAAGAGAGAGGGAATAAAGTGAAACAAACAAACAATTAAAAAATGCATGAAGAAACAAGATTAAAAGCTCCAACTTACACCCAGCGTACAGCAGCGCCAGAGTGCATGTGCTAGTTGCTACTACGGCCTGAAAATCTGGTAACGGTGATTATTTTTTATTAATTTACAAGATGAGGGAAAAATTCCCCCTTTTGGAATTTAGGGATTCCATACGTTTCAGAACGACGCAGTTGGTCTGATGAAAAGTTAAGGGAGGAAGATGTTTCATCCTGAGAGAAATGTTGGGGGGATTTCGTTTCGTCTGCCTCGTGGCAGCTGTGGAGGAAGAGTCAGGGACTTCCGAAGTCAACGGCATCTATTGTGGGAGAACCCAGAATGTCGGCGCAAACGTTTGTGTCAATCCATCCGTCGGATGCTGGGGAAAACGTATTTGTTTATATATTAGGATTATTCTCCAGGGGCCCGTGGATATCCATTTACGGAAATGTTATTCGGATCCAAAACATACACTGACATCTCCATAGCCACGACCGCAGCGCGGCAAGAGAAGAGAGATTATACAAGTGGACACGGAGGACATCATTAGGACAATAAAGGAGAGAAAGAGAGGAGGGGGGGGGGGGGGGGGGGGGGGTGGAGACGGGAAGATGTGGTAGAGTAGAAAAGGAAGAGAGATGGAGAAGTAATATTATTCAGCCATAAGCTCGGCAGCATGAGACCAGATAATAGTGCTGATGGTGTACTTCACTGAACTTACATAAGTCACTGCAGCAGCATCGGCATGGTGGATCTGTTGGTGGCGGCGGTTAGCACTAACTAACAGTCTCAAACCAAAAATGAGACATCGAGTCTTCGACAACTAGTCTTGCAACATTCAGATAAAAAAAAACTGAAGTGAACAGTTTTACTCAAACAGATGACAGAGACAGACCGCTGGCTGGATTCAAATCCTTTAATGAAGTTTGTTTATATATTTACATAAATATAAATATATTGCGTTGTTGACATCAACAGCTTGACATATAGTAACTTCCTCAGTTAACCTATATGGTCCATCAATAACTTAATGCTTAGTTATTTAGATGATGAATGCAAGACCGGGCATTTTTATCTTTGAGTCTGAATGAGTCATTCATTTTAGAGCTGGGCAATGTTGGAAATATCACAGCATTTATGTCTCACTATCAGCCAGGGTGGTTAAAATAAATAAATGGTACAATTATTTCTACCGGTGCCGGTACCAAAACAATGCTTTCTTGTGTTGGAGAAATACAGTGTGTACATTTTGCATTTAATTAAATCTCCCAAATCTTCATAAAATATGTCAGTGTTTGTCAAGTTTAAATTGACCAAGGTTTGCTGAGGTCCAGTTGGATTGTACTAAAAAGGACCAAAAACTAATTTAGCATTCAAACCCAGATTTCAATATTTTTATTGAGGTTTATTTCTTTCAATTTAGGTGCCCATAAAAATCCTTTTGGTAGCAACACATCTCTCAGAGGACGTCAGGAGTGCAAGATGGCGGCCCCTGAACCGAGGGAATTTTAGCTTCATTTTTTTTGGGAGGAGAGGAGACGAGTCACCCATCTTTGTAGACAGTAAAACACAATCTCATGGTCTATAAATAACAAAAATCCCAGATGGGGATGATATTCTACTGATGTATCTTACACGTTCTAATTGTGGTAATATTTTCTTGCACTAAAAGAGAGAATACTCTGATCTGAAAAAAAAAACGCAGCTGCATTAATGCCATGTTTGGACTCGTCCAACAACCACACACAAGAATCTTCTGTACATTTCTGACTCTTGAAGGACTGGAGCGCAGTTCGCTCCCTTATTAAAAACTGGCCTTAAGGTTGGGCTGCTACGAACTCTTGATCTCCACCCAACCAACAAAACTCCCCATGAGCCATTATACTGTAATTACCTCTGCCCTGCATTCTCTCTACATAAACAAGCACAGTAATGTCTGCGCTGAGAAATAAAGTGCAACCAGAGCTGCACAGTGTGGCCGGCGCTGCTGCCTCCATATATCACAGCAAACAAAACCGCAGCCATATTTCAGCCGCTGCCAGCCGGCTTCAGCTCCCGAGAGCCGCTGGGTTATAATTCATGGCAAACTCCAAAAGTCACTGAAGCCTGAGACCCACTCCCACCTCGCCATGTCGTCCAGGGTGACGCTTAAGGCTGTAACCATGACAACTGGGGCAACACAGGGAAGCACTGACCCAGAGATGAGACCCTGGAGAGAGGAGAGGGGGGGGGGGGGGGTCTGGTCGAGATGGAGGTGTGGGGGGGTATCACTTAACTCACCAGGGGCTAGGACTGTGAAAGGCCCCCCTGTTGAACGAACACACATACACGCACGCCCACCCACACACACACACACACACCCAAGAGCATATCTGTCACACTTTAATAGCATGCAATGGTTTGTTGGTAACACACATACACACCACACACACCCCTATGAACGCCCCCTCCATTATCGTCATAGAAACAGCAGCAGGCCATAGCTTGCAGCTGCTAAAGGACATTGAAGCACACAAACATGTTTTGTGTCTATTGTCACTTTTATTATTTTGTCTCTCGTTGGCTCATCCCAAAAATCGACACGGAGTCCGACCGCATGATGATTAGTTTCTTGCAAGATGAGCACATTCTCCTCACACACAAGGGGAAACCAATGACATCTGACCATAAATTCACCAATCAGCCAGCAGTCTATAATTGTGATTAAACATTAAACTGGACTAACGGGTCAGAAATGAGCCAGCATGAAAAAAAAAGGAAATACACTTCATGGCCAAAAGTATATGGACACTCAAAGTATGTGTGCACGAAAAACAAGTCAGCCACTTTGTGATTGTGGGAAATTTCATTCTTCGGCCAAATGCATTAATTGTACAGTGCTGCTATAACACCCTCCACGTTTCAAGGGAGGCTTCCCACAAATCTTCAGAGCCTCGTTGAAGGGATTTTCTCCCAGTCAGAGGTGAGAGCCTCAGTGAGGTCAGGAACTGATGTTGGGTGATAAGACTCGGCTCACAGTTGGTGGTTCAACTCGTCCCCAAAAGGTGTTTGATGGGATTGAGTTCAAGGCTTTCTCCAAAGAAAAGAAGAAAAAAAAACATTGGAAAATTGTGCAGTGGACACTTTCCTTTCCCACAACTGTCATGTCTAAAATATCAGTTGAGATTGTAACAATTTCCTTTTTTCGAGTGGATCTACACTCGAGCTGAAAGGATTAGTTGATGAACCACTTAGACAACTGACATAATTGGCATAAATTTTGATGATTAATTTAACATTTTAGCAAGCAAAACATGTGTTGGCTCGAGCTTCTTAAATGTGAGTATTTATGATTACACAAAATATTTTTAGGTTTTGGGTCATTATTCATGGAAACGTGGTATTTAAATTGAAGTTAGGGTTCAGTGAACACACTTTGCTATTTTCTGACGTTTCATATACCTATCAGCTAATCAATTGATAACTGGGAGACAAATTGCTATTGTGTTATTTAAACAACCACAGTGCATATATTTTCCACATGTTTGTCCATAAGATGTACTGATGTTCATTATAAAGCTGGATCATCACATTTATCCTATTTGAATCTGTCCATTTAACTTATAGATTTTCTTTTAATTGAGATTAATCAAGAGTTAATCATTTTTCAAATAGGAAATTGCAAATATTTGCTGGCTTTGAGCCATGTTCTCTGAGGTTTGGCCTATACAGATCAGACAAAAGAAGCACTTTGAACTCTTTCTAACATTTCATAGATGAAAGGTTAATTGATTAATATAAAAAAATTGCAAAATTTGCAGAGAAAAGACATTTACAAAAACGAAAAGAAAAAAAAAGTCTCTAGTTCCAACCTCTATTAAAACATTAAGGCTTTACTCATTTAATTTTTTCAAATAGTGATAGTAAACTCATTGTACAAGGGTTGAAACTTGGTTTTGAGTGAGCCCAGTCCGGTAACACGCAGGCGGCACGCTTTCATGCGCACCCCCACTGAGAGGTACTGTACAAGGGCCAGGTAAGAGACTGGCATGGTTGGTAAAAAGTTTATGGATTTATTAATGGTCCGCTGGCATATCAGGATTTGCCCAATATGATAAAAGAGACAACACCCCAACTTTCTGTTACTATACTATTATACTACTTACACATTGACCCATTAAGGTAGACCACCTGCTCAAACAATACCATATACCATTATGGTATCGGTAAGCCTGTGTGGAGTTTAGCAACTGTTAGCAAAATTCACCACCGGGGTCAAAGCCATTTCACCAAACACCAACCATGCAACCATTACTTACAGTAAGGCCAGTGTACACTTCTGCATTGAATCGATGCCGTTAGGTTTGGTGAAGTATGTCTCGTCATTCACCTTCATTCTCAATCACTTTGGTGGTCATCTCCACTGTTGCGTCCCGTTTTTCTCTAACGCTGTAATTTACACTGAACAAAATTATAAACGCAACACTTTTGTTTTTGCCCCCTTTTTTTGATGAGCTGAACTCAAAGATCTAAGACTTTTTCTACGTTCACAAAACGCCTATTTCTCTCAAATATGGTTCACAAATCTGTTTAAATCTGTGTTAGTGAGCACTTCTCCTTTGCCAAGATAATCCATCCTCCTCACAGGTGTGGCATATCAAGATGCTTATTAGACGGCATCATTATGCCTTAGGCTGGCCACAATAAAAGGCCACTCTAAAATGTGCGGTTTTATCACACAGCACAATGCCACAGATGTTGCAAGTTTTGAGGGAGCGTGCAATTGGCATGCTGACTGCAGGAATGTCCACCAGAGCTGTTGCCCGTGAATTGAATGTTCATTTCTCTACCATAAGCCTTCTCCAAAGGCGTTTCAGAGAATTTGCAGTACATCCAACCGGCCTCACAATCGCAGACCACGTGTAACCACACCAGCCCAGGACCTCCATATCCAGCATCTTCACCTCCGAGATCGTCTGAGACCAGCCACCCGGACAGCTGCTGAAACAATCGGTTTGCATAACCAAAGAATTTCTGCAGAAACTGTCAGAAACTGTCTCAGGGAAGATCAATTGCATGCTCGTCGTCCTCATCGGGGTCTCGACCTAACTGCAGTTCGTCGTCGTAAACGACTTGAGTGGGCAAATGCTCACATTCGATGGCATCTGGCAATTTGGAGAGGTGTTGTGCCATTCATCCACGACCTCATGTCGCAGCATGATAATGCACGGCCCCATGTTGCAAGGATCTGTACACAATTCCTGGAAGCTGAAAACATCCCAGTTCTTGCATGGCCAGCATACTCACCGGACATGTCACCCATTGAGCATGTCTGGGATGCTCTGGATCGGCGTATACGACAGCGTGTCCCCCCCCCCCCCGGACCTCACCAATAAAGTAAAACTGCACATTTTAGAGTGGCCTTTTATTGTGGCCAGCCTAAGGCACACCTGTGCAATAATCATGCTGTACAAAGAAAAAGTCTTAGATCTTTGAGTTCAGCTCATGAAAAATGGGGGCAAAACCAAAAGTGTTGCGTTTATAATTTTGTTCAGTGTAATTAACATCAACCGCTGATCCGGCTCCAACGTGAACCTCTCAGTTTTCGATGCCTATGTTTGAAGACACGCATTAGAAACCCCAACGCCAACCAGTGTTTTGGTGGCGTCATTGCACGGACAACGGCGGACAAGTAGAACTGCTCACAATGGCGTAGGCTACTCGTGTGGGGCTCTGAATGAATCCTACACAGATGTAAACCAGGCTTTAGGCCAGTGTAGTGCAGTGTGTGCGTGTGTGTGTGTAGAGCAGAAACGAGACTGAGCCCTGGAGAACAGCAACAGTGAATGAGGTGTCTACCTTAATTCCCTTTAAGTCTTTGTATTTCCCCACAGCCGCTGCATTGTGATGCAGAGTCAGTCAGCCACCTCCCTGAGGGTGTGTGCGTGCTTGCACATGTGCATGCATGTGTGTGTGTGTATGTGTATGTACACACCATTAATCAAGTTCTATGCCTTGATGCAGTATTTGGTCAATTTAGCATCTCAGCCTCATTCCCTCTGTCTCTCCCTTTTCTTTCTTTCTCCCCCCTCACAGTTTCTGCCCTTTCTTCTCCAAAGCTCTTTGTCTTTTTTCTCTCTAGATCCCCGTTTGCTTGCTAAGCCTCATTAACAATTAATTACCAATCAGCTAGTCAAGTCACCCCTGGACCGCTGGGGCCTCTCAATGATTCATTAGTCAGGGTTACACAATGCCGCAAAGCATAAACACACTCACGCACCAGCACGCATACAAACACACTCAAGCTCTGTCCCCCATATGTCCCCTCTGGGTGATTCACACGAGCACACACAGACTGTGAGGACACACACACACACACGTATATACATTAAACATATGGACACATGAAAATTTCCCTGGCGTGCACATGACTGCACACGCTCATGGTGCCTGTATCTAATCACTAAGTCCTCATTAAAAAGAGATGTAGGGAAACTGATTGAGTTGGAAGCTCCACACGGAGGTTTCCCAACATTAATGTCAACTTGAAGGACTTTTTCGCTGTTTTCAATGACTTCCTTAATCTTTTCTGGTAAAAAAGAAAAAGAAAAAATCCATGAATTGTGATCTAGTAGATTTTTTTTATGACATTAATTAAAATCAAGACATCACATACTGGGCCTCTTCACTTGATGTTCCTTTAAAGTCGGGAAATCCTGGTGAAATCCTTCATTTCAAAACTGCCGTTATATGCACCCCAGCATTCATCAGCGTTTTTTTCATCAGGGTGTTTTGATATAAGGATGGAGAAGAGCCAGCGAGCCGAAGCATGCTGATGAATATGGGTGCTAGATTCTTTTTTTTAAATTAGAAAAGGGGACTTTCAAGGGCATCTGTTCAATTTCATTAATTTTCAAAAAAAAAAAGTCAAAGAAGTTTAAAGACCTTTCAGGTCTAATCCACAAATTTTCATTAACTCATAGACCAAAGACATTTGAACCTGTCTAACAGTCGTGGAGAAGGCAGAATTCTAGCGCTGAATGATTAAATCTTTAATAACAAAATCATGACATGAAAGTGCATTTTTCAAACTGCAAGAGATTGTGACTGTAAATCATATACTTAAAAGTTCCTTAACAAGCTGAGGCAAATAAGTTCAAGCTGGCAACTGCTGAATTCATTAACTTAGCTATGATGACAACTGTAAATTCTGTAAGGCAGCCGCACATCACAAAGAAATGTCTTGGCTGTAACCTGGTTAAGAAACTCCCTGCATGCTGGTGTCATTTACACTTTGCTAAATTCGACCTACTTGTGGGGTAAAGTTCTCTATGGAAGTCAAACTTTTATCAGAGGAATTTACACTGCAGCAGTGACTAGATTAATCCAAATGAATGAATACAAAACTTGTAAAAAATCCTTCAGCCCCACTGGACACTGATGCCTGGCCGCTGCGACAACCAGCGTGTGTGCACTGTGTAAATGCAACTAAGCAACGGAACCCGTCCTAAGGTCAAATGAGGACTTTGCCGTAATAAATGTTCAACATCCGTCTGCTACAAACTCATTGACACGGGAGACACAGGAGTGGATTTACTGCCACTCTCTGGAGTCCTGTGCTGCTGTGCGTTAAACGATGGGACACTTTTTATTTCTTTCCCTCTTGAACCTTTGTTCACATTGTTCCCGGCTGGATTCAAATCGGTGACCTTCCTCTGACCTTAAGGCTTCAGTACTGCGGCCCGTCAGAAGGGGCATCTTATCAGCACGGCCACACGGCATGAGCCACTTGGGCTCATGTGTTCTCTGCCCAACGAAAGCAGCAGACCAGTTGGCCAGACCGTTGCCTTTGGATGACTTTTGTCTCTGAGACAGCCACAGACTCGCGGGACTGAATCAGTGTTTTTGTTTGCGAGTGCATGCCTTAATTGTAGTGGTGAGCGCTGTCACGTCACAGCAAGAAGGTTCTGGGGTTAGGGTTAGACATATAGAGTGGGGTTAGGTAAATTGGAGACTATAAAATGACCATAGGTGTGAATGTGAGAGTGAATGGTTGTTCGTCTCTGTATGTGTCCCTGTGATAGGCTGGCGACCTGTCCAGGGTGTACCCCGCCTCTCGCCCAATTTTAGCTGTGATTGCCCACCCTCCCCATGACCCTTAAATGGATAAAATGGTACACCATGTATGGACAGATGGTTGTGGACTTTGTGTTTGAATTTACTTGATTACTGAAATGGAATAATTGATGGAGTGGATGCCGATTCAGGAGGAAGGAAACCGTGGATGTCTTAAGCATAAGTATTTATTATAAGAGCTCAATATTGAGGAGCCTTCCGGTTCGCTACACGGATCAACAGGTTCACAGTGTTCGGCGTCCCAAGACAGTCTGCCCATGCCCGGTCTCTGTAGTGCATTTAGCTTTGAGTAATGTCGTCATTTCCCCACGACTATGACACCTCGAGTGAGACTTCAGCTGCTCAATGATTGTTTCGACTTGCCATAGATAAGATGACCTTGCTTGGTGCCTGAAAAGACTCGTCTTAAAAGTTTCTCAGGGAGGATAGACGAAAATTCCTCAACAATTACCATTCCTCGTGCATCTCTTATTTTTGTTCCTTCCTCGGGTGTCTCTGCCGTAGTTAAGTTACTTTTGTTATTCCTTGTTTCTAGAGTCGTTGTTTCCTGTTTTATGTTGAAGTCCCTTTCCTTGTGTCTCTTCACTTCCTCTTTACGTTTTCTTGTGTTTCTCTGTGATTGTCTGCACCTGTTCCTAATGCGTCTCACCTGTGTTCAATCTTCCCTTGTGTTGTCTCTGTGCTCCCAGTCGTCTGTGTCAGTAGTTGGTTCTGGCCCTGATGATTTAGGTTCTGTTCAGTCATGTCTCCAGTGCCGTCTTGTTTTTCTGGTGTTGTTTTTGCTTCCCTGTGCTTTTTGCCAGCGGATTACTTTTTCTGGATTTTGCCTTTTTGTTTCCTGGAAGACGGTGAGTCTTGTTTTGTCCTTTTATAAAATCTCTTGTTCCTGCACTGCTTCACCTCCACACCTGACAATGATTACGTCAATGACAAATGTAGAAATACATGAACGTGTGTGTGTGTGTGTGTGTGTGTGTGTGTGTGTGTGTGTGTGTGTGTGTGTGTGTGTGTGTGTGTGTGTGTGTGTGTGTGTGTGTGTGTGTGTGTGTGTGTGTGTGTGTGTGTGTGTGTGTGTGTGTGTGTGTGTGACAATGGGGGAAAACTTATATCATAGTTTTCACTGTATAATACAATATAATCTTTCTTTTAATGTTTATTTTTCTTCCAATTTCAAAATAATTATCCCCCAATTCTAGTCTTTGTTAAATGTATCTCAAGTTTGCTCCCAACAATGAAAGGGTTGCCATGACAAAAAATTATCCAAACACTGGATTCACCGGTTTGGACTTCAAAACTGGGACAGACAGCCCGAAGCCCCCACCGCTGTGTGTGCGTTTGTCTAAACAATCATATTTTGATTTAGAGCAGGCGGGACAAAAAAATCATTGCCCCGGGCCCCATCCTGAAGGCTCAAGGCCCGAGCCATCTCATGGGATTTGCCTTCTTTTCTTTTTTTTTCTGTCCAGGGGTTTAAGCTACCAAGCAGATCAGAGACTTCAGTCAGTCAGACAGCACAAATGACAAAGTGATAGGACGATGGATGGAAAGGCAGGGGGGAGAAACAGGTCAGAAACAGAACCAACAGGTTTCATAACAGAAAGAAAAATTGCTCAGATGTTCTCCTTAAACAAGGTTTACATTTTACAAAATGATACTGCAACTTCAAGGCGAGATGGTGTGCGGCAGGTTGCCTTTGGTAGATGTTAAGCTCTCTGACAAACACCTGTCCAGGGATGTGATTTTTTTTCTTTCTTCCTCTTTCATGTATAAAGAAGTAGCTGCCTGACAGCCTGCAATGAATGTCACACGAAAATATTCACAACTTGTAATACGAGTAAATGTTTCCCTTTGATCCGTGAACTTTTACAGAATTAATATAAATAATCGATCACTTAGCACGGTAGGGAGTCGCCATGGTTTCACCGTCTTGCTGGTTTCACGGGGCTGAATCTAACTTTTGCACTTTAGTAAAATAAACTGAACAGTTGAATTGTGGATCCTAGCCAATGGAAAGTAGCATGTCAATATTGACGAAAGTGTAAGGATTTATATCTTTATGCTTGTTGCTCCGCTGCGTTCCACAAGCTTCAAACCGGCCGATGGCGACCAGGTGTCTGAGGTGAGGCTGCATGTGCGTAGCCACAGGGAAGTGACTCATGGAGTTGTAAGGTCCGTCGCTAAAACTCATGGTTCACCGCTGGTTTGTGAATCTGAAGGAGAGCGGAGGGGATGTGGTGTTATTGGGTGACCTTGGGGAATGAATGCACAAGACTGATGATGTGTTAAACCACACACACACACACACACACACACACACACACACACACACACACACACACACACACACACACACACACACACACACACACACACACACACACACACACACACACACACACACACACACACACACGCTGTCAAATGATAGCACAATAGTGAGAAGAGAAAAAAATCAACCACTGAGTTCAAGAAAGAATTTGAAAAGTCTAAAAATAGCAGGTCTCATTTTTTCAATAAAATTATTCGAAAAGCATTTAATACCTAATACCTGCTGATACAATGACGTAAGATGCGTTGACATAAGATTTTGTTATCAAACACTTCTGACAAAAGAAAAGTATTTGAGGCTTGAGATTTTACAGTTGAACCATGAACCTTATAAATGACTACAAAATAAGAAAATACAAATTCAACCAAAATGTTTAGAACTTGAATTTAGAAAATGCTCCTCTTTTCTGCATTGTTCCTTCTGCCAAACACAAACGCAGATAACCGAATGTCTCATACAGTATCGGTCGATCGTAATTAGCCAACTGATGAATCAGCGGGGTTCTATTATTTTCTGCAACTTTATAGACCAGAGGATTCAGGAATTAAAAACAAGAACAAATAAAATTCATTGCATTGCTTCAGCCTTGATGTGCAATAAAAAAAAAATTTACTTACAGTATGAAAAGCCTCTTATTTAAAGCCTTACATAACAAGACCGGTTGACAGTTGTTGGTGACACTGTTCTTATTTACAGCAGAGGACTAGAACAGTAGACGCTTTTCCAGTCGAGAAAATAAGCCCCACACACACACACACACACACACACACACACACACACACACACACACACACACACACACACACACACACACACACACACACACACACACACACACGGAAGACGCCCTTTGCAACCTACTGTCTGCCACTGAGCAGGTGCAGCAGATTCAGTGCTGCGTTCAAGGGCATCTCAACAGCCGGGATGGATGGATGATTGCCTTTCGTTCCAATTTATCTATTCTGATCCCCCGTCGTTATCCCGGGGATTCAACCTGGTGACTTCAATCTCTCAGTTCAAGACACATTTTGAAATTTACTGTAGCTCGGGGGAACATGGGCACAAGATGACTAAGATCGGGCTATAGAGTGAGAATTAAAGCTTGTTGCCCCAGGCTGCCCAGTGTCTGGTTCTGCTCTTTGTCTCTCGGAGGAGCCAGGTAAAGGTGATATACAAGGTGATGATAGTATTCTGCACGATGGTTGGTGCAGAATACTGATCCTGTTTAATAGAAGGGATGTATCTGAAAATGCACATGGTGTTTTTCCTTAACAGCAGCGTGTCCAGCTCAGCTGTGACAACTGGAAATGTCAAGAGCCGAGGGGTTGGAGCCGATGCGATTAGCCGACTAACCCATGCGTCAAACCTCAGAAAATTAAGTTCTTAAGTTTCGTCCATCAATGCAAAAATGCCAAAAACTTTTAAACTGAAGGAATTTGTCAAAACAAATTTGCACACTGCTCTGGGAAGTTGGAATCATGTTTTCTTCTTTTGGTTTGTATGATCTGTGCTTCAGTAATATTACTGTTCTTTATCCTAGGTTAGAAACTGAATACAGGCACACCTGAGCTTAAAGACTGAAGGGTCAACTGTTTCTTCTGTAGTTTCACAGAGCTAAATACTTTGACCTCCACACCTCTTCTTTTGTTTTTTTTAACAGATCAGAATATAACAGAATTATCAAACTGTTGTAAACAAACCATAAATAACTTGATCCAAGGCTATTTTGTCAGTCTTCTTAATAAAGGCTGCACTTCGTCTGCACAGTGGCCTGAGCTCACCACAAAATGGTAGACATCCCCCCACGGTGCAACTATACTCAGTCAAACTCCGTGGACTCGTGAGAATCCTGATATACGGAGAGGAGATGTGGAACAGCAGGTGGAGGCTCCCCGAATCACAAACGGCGCGGAGCCGAGCTGCAACACTTAAAACACACACACACACACACAAAAAAAAAAACCTGGCAGATCTTGTCAGAGCAGCGAGGATGTCGATGCCGCTCCGTCTGAAAACAAGACAACATCCCCCGGACCGGGCGGGACAGCGCCGTCTCTCAGGGATCACCACCAACCCACCGCTGCGCGCCAGATGCCAGATGGCGCACACCTGTAACGGCTCCGCTCACAACCGACGGAAACACCGCTGCTATTGTACCGGGACACAAAAACCACGATGCTCATCAACCTGCGTTTGCAGAGTGATTAAATGCCGGACGGTCGATCGGTAACCGTGGACTCGTGGGATGCCGCTTCCAACGATGCCCAGGGGGAAAAAGCAACACAGTCGAATGAGGGCACAATATACGCCACGGATGACACGCATGCAGATGGTGCACAACTGCGATGCGGAGTGGAGGTGTTTCACGCGGAGGGTGTTAAACAGCCATGGACACATCCGAGGCAACTTGACGGCGCGTTGGTCGCAGCCTCTTCGTGCGGCGGCGGAACGGGAGATCAACTGCGTGCGGGTACGCAGTCGACTCCCCCCCCCGCTCCCCATCAGTCTGTGGCGGTGTCATTGTCGCAAGTGGCAACACATGGAAGAGGTAAACCAGACACTAGCGCTCACCTCTTTGGTGTTGACGATGCCTTTGACGTATTTGCCGAGGGCTGAATCCACGCAGAGGACGCTGAACAGCACGGCCAGGCACAGGAGGCGCTCCCCGACCCGCACCTCCATCTTTCTCTCTGACTCTCCCGCTGTCTCTCGTCTGCGCTCCGGGCTCCCCGAAGCTTGGCTCTGAGCGGGAGCGCGCATGGACGAACGGCGCGAGCAAAGGCAGAGAGAGAGCGAGAGAGAGAGAGAGAGAGAGCCAGCGCGCGCGCGGCCGCGTGCACGCTGGTACCTTAACATGTGGCCCCCTCCAGCAGCGGAGTGTGAGTGTGTGTGTGTGTGTGTGGCTTTGAAAGGAGTGCGCGCGTCCGGTTCCGCTCGTACCTCCAGATGGATTGCGACACATCATCCACACATTCAAAACGCCACCGCTGATTGCAATCATGTTTTCGTTAGAGGTCACTCACCTCTAATGAAGCAGCTCAGAGACAGATGACGACAGGGCCTCTGCCTCAAATTAATTGAAGACGAATCAGCAGGCTATAATAAAAATATTTATATCAACAGGAAAATCATATGACGAGACCAGAGAACACAGAATAATGTTTGTTTGAACAGGCTGCACTCGAAAACATAAGTAGGCCTACACAGATCTTTAAATTAATTAAAAGAGGTGTTATGAGCAAAGTCACTCCCGCATTCAAAATTTGCACTTACCCAAATAAAAGTAAAGAGGCATCAGTAAAATGTCCTTAAAAAATAAAAACAAAATGGATGTAAGTCATAGATGTTGTAAGATGCAGTCAAGCTGGAGCCATCTTGTTTAATCCACACAAAAGCATTACATTCTATAAGTCAATCATATTTTGTGTATGTTAAATGTTTATAGTCGTCAAATAAAAGTAGTCAGGTGAAGATCACGTCAAACATCAAATCGAAAAACTCAAGTACTTCAAAGCTGTACTTACAGAAATTGTTTGCTTTCCACTTCTGTGTAGAGATATTGAATAATACTCTGTTGGATTTGATCAGAAACTCAGTAGGTTTAACAAAAGGTCACATTTTTTTATTGACCTTTCGGAGTCCCAGATCAGTCTGGAATTTGGTGAAATTTCAAAGGAGAAAGATTGTGGGATTCACATATGTAGTCATAACTCATAAATCGGGAATACCAAAAATATCTGGTCAGCTGGGTTGTTAGATTGATAATCCATATGGCTGTTGACTATCCAATGTGAAGAGAAGGTTCATTCATGAGCTCGGACACTAGAGCATGTTCATGGGAGAATATATTTATTTCGATTTTTAAAAAAAGAAATCAACAGAAGAATAAGAGACCAGCCTATTGTATGTGGCATATCAGACACATCAGTCTAGTATGAAACCTGCAAAGAAAATGCAGTAAAAAAAAAATGCAATCAATCTGATTAACATATCTGAAAGTAAAAATATCTACATGAATCATAATATTTAATATACATTCTTTTCTTTTTTTAATTCACAGGTTTGCACTTGTGGTGTTTTTTCGATAAAATAAAATAAAATAGTAAAACAACAAAAAAACTCCAGTCTATGGCTTGTTGTTTTTTTTAAGGGTATTCATATTCTACATTGCATTTTACAGTGCCGAGCAGTTTGCATATAGGGTAGAGGCGGTCTATGACACCGACTCGCCCCTTCATCTTCTAAGATACCAGTTAACAGCGAGGACAGTACATCACAGGTTACAAGATTCCTCCTGCAGTCTTTGGTTCATCCTGAAATTAACCATGAATGAAATATGGCCAACTGATGGATGAAATGAGCGTTTCTCACAAGACAGTGGTTGAGGTCGGTCTAACACACACGGAGGCAGCGGTGAAACTATCACGCTTCACGGAATCATGTTAAATCCACTGCAGAACGAGATATGCGATATGTACATTGATATGCTAACTACGAAGTCCAACCTGGAGGTGATTCAAACACATCGTACGACAAGGAAGAAGCAACACAACCAATTAAAACAGAGACAAGAACAAAAATGGTGAGATGCTGGTGTGATGTTGACCTAAAGGTTGAGCCAACTGGCCCATGTTTGCAGCAGCGTTTGCATTTCTTTTGCATTGCACTTCATCACAGCCAACTTGGGCCAAAGAGACTCTGTAGTGAGAGCAGCTTTAAATACAGTAGAGGTATGCTGTACGACACGGAACCAAAAAATACTAGTTTCTACTCACGACGACGCCCTGTGGATTCCTCCCTCACACAGACGCCGCGAAGCATCAAAACACTGATTCAAACGGTACGGAATCAAACATCTCTGCTCACAGTTGCGGGCAGCACATGAGCGTCAGTGGAACAACAACACTGTAACACTGGCAAACTCATCCGTCCAAAAAAAAATAACACCACCACCACGACACAGACTCTGGTCCACCGCCTGATGCATGTTGAGGGTCAAAACACACCAAGTTAATGAATCTGACACTTCTCCAGTTTTTATGGAAAAAAGTCAAAATTCTCAGATTTCAGCTTTTTCTGTTTTTCTTTGCTCCTCTATGACAGTAAACTGAATATCTTTGTTGTGTGGACAAAACAAATAATCATCTTCGGGTTTTGTGAAACAAAATCAACATTTTTCATCATTTTATGACATTTTATGGACCAAACAACCAATCGAGAAAAAAATCGATAATTAGCTAGTTGCAGCCCTAGTTTTCTTTCAGGCATAATTCGTACAAGAAATTCCTGATGACCAATCCAACTGGGGGCCCCTCAAAGGCCGTCGATTTTTCCGCACTGTGAAAGTGCAGAGTGAGCATAAACAGCGGCGGCTAGTAAAACTTCCACCTGGCATATCTGGGAGAATTAGCGTATTACTTTCTTCCTCTTTACAGCCCTGCTTCTCTCCATCAATCTGACTGAAAATATTGCACTCGGACAAGTACTCGGAGCTGACAGTAGTTAGTGCGGCTTAATCCCGTAGCATGACTCTGCTGCGCCGAAAATCCCGCTCATCTACAGGAGGGAGGATTTTTGCACTCAAGAGCTTCGGCTAAATCCTATTCATCACACAGCATCTATCTCAGACCTGGCAACCCCAGCACTGTTACCAGGCGAGGGTAGGACAGTGCCAGCATTGTTGGCGTGATCTATATTTAGTAGGACCCGACAGAGAGACTGACCCTGAGAAGGACATTTTTGTGCACTTCAAAGTGCTTGGGTGGCATCACGCTCAGACGAGCGTCCTCGGGTTATTGAAAACAATGTAAACCCCAAATGTGATGGGGCAGGAAAGAAAAATCTGGACTTCAGCTGGCCAAATATCAGTTGTGTGGTTTTTACACAGCACTCATGCAATCTCTCTTTTTTTGGGGGGGTCCAGTGTCCTCAAGCTTTTCCCTAAGAGCATCTGATCTGTGGAAAATGGTTGTCGGGCAGGAAATCCCCTGGCCTGACAGAAGTGGTACTTTGACACAGTGCATACTGTGTAGAAAAGTGGTGAACAATAACACCTGGCGAGGAACAGGAACAACCTGGGCGGAAAGTCAGTGCAGTGAAGTTTAAAATATGTATTGATAGCTGAGGGCTGAGCCCCTCCTCCCACTCTCTTTTACACCAGTAAGCAACATTTCTTGAAAATTAAAACGTAAAATTCTTGCCTCTCTCTGGCATCTCAGAGCTATGATTGCTGATGAGGCCCCTTAAAGGTTTGTACGGACAAAGATTTCAAGCATTACTTTTTTTTTTTGTCCCGAAAAACAATGCGTCTCAGTGCATCTCCACGAATTCCACCATGGCAATCAATAAATTGTAATATTTGCATTAATAATATCAGCGACAGAAAAAAAGCACCAGGCAGCATCTGCATGGGAGACTATTGCTATGCAATACTCCACATTGACTCCATTCCATCAGTATCAAGGAGGATGGGGCGCCAGTGTAATTGGAAATCCAGGGATGTCAGAGCAGCTGTGGCTACAGATGTAAATATTGAAACACATTCAAAAATGTGGAATAAACACAAAATCAACATATAGCGGAAGATGATTTAGGGATAATACAACAGCAATAGATAAAATATATAAATAATAGAAGTAAAACTACTGCATAGGGTTAATAATATGATAAAAAACTTTAACAGAATCTCATGATATAAGTAAATCACTAGTTTGGGGCCTTTTTTGTTGCATTTTAACCATTTAATTCTATTTGGGAGAGTCAACAGAGTTATTATCCACAAAGTGAGTGGTATCAACTGCCAGACCGCCGTAACGGAGAACACAGTGCGGTGTTATTAAGTTGTGATTCAGACTTGCTCCCTAAAGGACAAGTGGCCATTGTGACAGGAATGACTCTATACAGAAGCATATAGTATGTCGACTGCCGTGGTACCAGGGCCCCAGAAGACAGCCGTGCACCGTGCCCCGGAATTTTCTGCGCTGCTTAAAGCCCGGACCTGCAGCCGAGCAGCAGCTCTGTTAATTATGTGTGCTACAGTACGTGTGGGTGAAAGCTGGTCTTTGATCTAAGTGGCTATTAAATTAGCATTTTATTCTCAAAACACGACTGTGTTTTGTGGGCGTGTTCATGTTTGACTGCCAACTCTTGCGTTGGTGCATGAACAAGAAGCAGAGGAAGTTACATTTCTGTCTTTAAACCTGGACGTTCTCCTACAGACAAATTCCTTCACAAGTTTCTCTCTCCCCCCGTAGGCAGTAGTGCACTGCCTACATCTGACTGACTTTCATTGACTCTTTCTCCCTTCACTCCTCAAGTGAATTGCAGTACTTGTTTTGTTATTTTTTAATCTAATCTCATTTAAGCCCCAACACCACCCGCGTCTGCGTTACTCTGGGCTGCCACAGAAACTAAGCCCTCCCCATCAGACATTTTGACCCCATTGCCGACAGCTTGCTCCCCTTCCTCGTTGGGGCCGACAGAGAGGGAGGCGGCTTCCCCAGAAGAGGCGGACACACCCCTATCGGTCCGTTCCAGCTTCCGGTGCTTGCGAGGCTCTGGGGACGTGTCCTCCAGGGTGAAGACGGCGCGTATTCGCTCCGCGCAGACATTGGCCGCCTCTCGCGTCTCCTTGGAGAGTTGGGACAGGCTGAGGAAGCCGTGGGGGAGGTCGTCCACCACGCACAGGGTGACGGGGCGGTCCAAGCTCCTCAAACGCTTGGCGAACATCACAGAGTCATCCAGCATGGGGTCTAGTGCACAAGCCTGAGGGAGGCAAGGGGCACGAATGGTTAAGACCAAATCAGGATTCACTTCAGAAATGTTAGGAATCTTAATTAAGGGATGAAGAAAAGGAAGTCAAGCTTCCCGGTCTCTTTTGTCCCAGCTTCCTTAACACTCTTGCTGACTCACTCTAGCCACTTTTAAAACGGAACCTCATTTTCATATTATTAACACTCTTTTCAGAAGGAGGCTGAGGCGTCTTCAAACTCATCCATCACTCCCATCACACTCCATCTCACTGACACAACGACGTGTGCACTCTATAGTCCCCAGTATCTTTTCACATCTTGAAGTAGCCTTGCTTTCCCTCTCAGAACCCTTCTTCCCCTCGCTTCTCCTCACCATGAGAAACCTGCTCTGCTCCTGTATCGTATCTGGAAAAGTTTTGGCTTTCTCACTAAGTATCGGCTTTCTCACTAAGTATCGTACATGCATCCAAATGTAGACAGTCAATACAGTGGCTGACAGCTTACTTATTACTCGAGTTGACCAATGTATCATCATATTTTAACCGTACCAACACCCTGCTTGCCCCATTTCCCTACATCTACAGATCAATAATCCCAACTGCTTGTTCTTCTTACCACTATATGTACAGGTGGAAGCCCTTTCAGCATGCTATCAGGGGCCAGGAGAGGTGAGCAAAAGGGATCTTTGACCACCGGGGAGCTCTGCATCTTCATCTCAGATGGCTGTTTTGAACGCAGCGGTTCAAAGCCCCGGGGAAACTCCCTGCCCCGCTCCGATCCCTTGTCCCCAGCAGGTGGTGGTATGGCCACCGAGGACAGGTCACTGCACAGGGAGGGAGTCGCATCTTCCGAGAGGAAGAAATTCACATCTTCTGGCTACACGAAAGAAGAAAAAAGGAATTAGTCAAGTGCAGTTAAACCACACTGAGTGGTCAAGGTAGAACGTAATGTCAAGGAAATAGGAAATAAGGCATTAAATACTTGACAGGCAAACATGGTTATTTATATACACACGCGCAACACTTTGTCCTTGTGAAAATCTAATAACCTTGGCTCAGTGCCTGAGAATCTTGGCTGAACAATCCCCATTTCAAGGAGGAAAAGCATATTTAAAAATCTTGCGTCATTGCGGGTTGCTATTTATTCGAGCCAGCCACTAATCTAGTCTGCCTGTATGAAAATACATGCAAGGATAATCTGCAATTCCCCGCAAGTACCTGTACAACCAAAAACTGCAGGGTAGACAGCGTTGTATCACACGGAGCCAAAATATGTTATGGCTGACAAAATATTTGACCTCTTAAATAAGCTAAAAGTGTATTTTAAATCCTCTTAAGGCACGACGTATGTAAGCAGAGATAACCTGATTCTAGATATGAGGCTGGTGGGAGTTTTCTTCACTGCAGGGGTGCAATAATCATCATCAAATTACAGACCATCAGTTTGATCTCAGGTTAAATCCCAACTAACAACCCAGTCTCCTTTTAAGTTGATACTGCGAACTTTCTTCTAAGATAAGAGCATCAACCGAGAGAACGCTAATCTCACTGTAGACATGCTTAGGCGTGACATACGGTGCGCTCAGAGAGCAGCGGTGCGCTGTGCAGAGTGGAACCGCTGTGAGATCCCAAGTCCTGGCAAGTCTGGCTCTTCACAGATAATTTCCTGGTGGGGAAATCTGCGGTCTCCGAGGGCACAGGGGGGTCGGCGTGAGGGGAAGAGATGGACGCCTCTGAAATGCTCTTCCTCACTGCATCTAAAACGGAGAGTGAGAGAGAGTTAAGTGTCTGAGAGAGAAAGACAACAAGAGAGTTTATTTTAAAAAAAAATGAACATTAACCATCTATATTACAAAGTGAATGAAGGATGGAGAGGTCAGTCTGATGCACTTGGGGCCAATAGCAGCTGGAGGACACAGGAAATTAAATACACGGTGGTACACAATCGCTTTTACTTATTCTAGTGTTTCCACTTATCCCATGTCCTCTGGTTGACAGCCAACAGTTAAAAGCCTTAAAAATGCAAATTGTAATATATCAGGAAGAAGTGCAGAGAAGTGGGTGGAGGAAATTCAAATATTGCTGTCATGGTGATATCACCCCCCCCCCCCCCCCCCCCCCCCCCCCCCCCGAGCCTTCAGAACACAGCTGTAAGAGTCGTCATGGCTGGCCTCCTCAAAAAGAGCTACCAATCTCCCATCCCTTTAATAATGAACCATCTCGGCACACTGATGGCCTTTTAATAATGTACACCCACCGATGACATTCTCATTAGTTTGGGACTTGCAGCTGAGGCGGTGTCACCGAGCAAAGCGGACACCGGGGAAATTACAATTTGGAGCCAGATTTAAGGTGCCGACAATTAACAATTACTGTCAAAAGCCCCGCTGCTCCGAGCAGGTGAATTGATATGAATGGGACTACAGGCGTGTGATGCAACACGGTGGGATAAAGTGATTTCCATCCATTTCAATGACCTTCTCCATTGGGGGTGTACAATTTTGGAGGAATGAGAGTTGTTGTGATTGTATCACTGAAATAAATTGGCTTAATGAAGACACGTGGGCAGTACACACAAAGCCACACTGAGATCTGAGCTGCAGCAAGATATCAAGAAATATCGTAGGAATCTGAAGGAGAGGGGAGGGGATGTGGTGTTATTGGGTGACCTTGGGGAATGAATGCACAAGACTGATGATGTGTTAAACCACACACACACACACACACACACGCACGCACACGCACACGCACACACAGAAGGTGGTATACCAGTGGCTCCTGGTGGCGCCTCTGCAGCTGTGCTGGGGGAAGCCGAGGCTCGGTTGTTATCCAGCAGAGAGTGGATCCAGTTGGAGGCTCCCTGTCGGAAATCTCGCAGCAACAGCGCCGTGTCTCTCCTCACCAGGCTCAGCGTGCTCGCCTTCTCCACCTGCATCTCGGTCTGTGGCTCAGTGCCTGGAGGAGGAAACGCGAGGGATGAGTCGCGGGGAATGATAGATGTGAAATCGAGACGCAAGGTCTTTCTGTGTATCTTTGAATTACCGTGAATGAATCACAATAGAGAAGAACGCGGGAAAGCAATTATGGGAGAGGTATAATAGCAGAGTAAAGAAACACAGAGGGAGTGGCTTCAATTCTGCAACCCAGCAATTTGCATTATTTGTACCAATACAGAGAAATGACAAGTGAATGGAAAGTGATTGCCGTTTCAGTTTGGTTATTGAAAGGAGACACAGGACAGACAATGTGTCTGTCACAATCTGGCATAGTTTGAGCATATTGCTGCAGTTCTCCTCACTTCTCTTTTTGTGAGAAAGTTATTTATGAGAAAGTTTATCCTGCCTATTGCATTCAGCAACCACGGCAACAAGAAACACAAACAATATCATAATGTGTACAATTGTTATTGTTAGGGAGGGTTTTCAAGACACGACTATACTTGCTTTCTGCCGGAGCATTTTTAAGGTGTAGAATATTGTACTGGAAGCTTGTTTCATATATATATAGATATATATATATAGATAGATAGATATGAATTGGTTTATGATTAATACAACAATTTATTTCTGTCCAAAAACTAAACAATTAATTTACCGTTTTAGTCATTTATCAAGTAAAATTATGAAAACAAATTAGCTTGTCACCAGCTCTATGATGCTAAACATTTCTTGCTTTTCAAAACATTATGAATTGAGATTTGGAACTTTGTATTTTAGCGGTTGGTCAGAAATCTGAAGACATACTAACTATTAATGCTACAAAATAGTCGCCATTATTATTATCATATCATTATTATTAGAACGATTATTATTAACAAGCCTACAACTAGTATAAACAATCTTTCTAAGAGCATGTGTAATGTGGGGCAGCAGACAGCAGAGACATGCAGAAGTGATGGAAAATTGAGGAAAATGCTTCGAAACTTCATTCTCAACTTCATCAGAAAAAAAAGAACACACACACACACACACACCTGCGTAGGCACTGAGACACCTGGAGAGTACACTGAGCGGCAGCAGGGGATCTATAAGTGTTAGCAGACGGGAGGGGGATGCGTAGGCAGTCAGCAGGGTAGCCGGGTAGGCTGCCACGATGCCATCTGGCATTCGCACACCAAAGGCAGCAGCTCGCATCGATGTCGTCAGACACAAATTGCCTCCCGCACTGTCCCCAGCCAGACATATTTTCTCTCCAGTCCATCCTGGGGAGACAAAAATGGGATGCTGAGTAAAGAGGGTGAGAGAAAGACTGGAGCAGAGAATTTCAAGAGGAAAGAAAATTTAAAAAATTGAGCACAAAATAAATGAGGAACCCACTGAGGTGCAAAAAGAATCTGACAAATATCGAGCGACTGTGTCTCTTCTCTCCACTGTAAAACAGCTGAATATGTGGCTGCTGTCTCACTCACCGCCTCATGGCCACGATCTTGTCATCTTGTACTACAACACTAACATATTGCTCTACAATCACTGTTAATTTGACACAGTGTGCTTCAGCGGTCGGATGTACCCGAAACCGTCCAGATGTCTTTTGTTTGCAAATTGTGTGAGACTGCAGAGCAACATGTACAGTGCAAGACATCGTGCTGAAGCATGATTACTCTCAAAGTGATGAATGAATCGGGGAATTGGAAAGTGGAGCAGGTTCATTTTTACCCCCACTCTTGTGTCTGCTGATTAAATTTAATAAACAGCTTAATTTTCTTTGAATGTGCCTAAGGCAGGGGTATTCAATTCAAATTCAAAGTCCACTTAGCTAAAACGTTTTCACACGGAGGTTCAAGGATTCCATCTCCCACTCCAGTAATAAATACATGTAATGGTAAAATGCATAATGGAGAGCATGCGAATATTAAGTGCTTCACTTTCAAACAATGGAATAAAAAGTGTAGTTTGGGGTTTTTCTTTTTTGTTAACTAAATTTCACATTTTTACATTGGGTGTGTATCTCACTGACTTGAGTTGCAATGATTGATCGAGTGATATCACCAGATGACTTACATTGTATGTGGTCTGTGAGTGTTTGGTGTTGCCGAACAGGTGCCGTCAAATCATAGAAATAGACACGGTTAAAATAAAAATATACTCTGTCAACATTTAATAATTCTCAATTATTTGTTGGTCCAAGTCTGGATATGAATGTGTCTGGGTCCAGATTCCAAACCGCATTCCTCCTATTAGTGACCTTGGACCTGATGTACTGTACATACAATTTCTTCTGCATATACATTCCCCCGTGACTATAAAAAGTAAAAGGTACGTGCACCAGAGAGATAGAAGCCATGTATAAACAATGCTGTGGCATGTGTTGGTACCTAGTAGGTGGTGGTTTCTCAGAGCCCAGCAGTAGGCATAGAAACACTCCTCCAATGCCCTCGGGAAGGGGGCCTCGGGGGCCAGGGAGTAGTCCACTGACAAGATGGGGACACCAAGGTCCTGGGACCAGCTCTTCAGATAGGGCTGCACAAGACACAAGACAATGATATGGAGGGGTGAATTTATGAATTGAAAACACTCAAGTTTCACAGTGAATATATGTTGTTACATTTATGAGAAACAAAAGCAGCCACAGAGGAAGGCAGCTGGGGGAGAGAGAGGTGGGTGGAGAGAGACGCGTGGCGGTGAACACTGAGAAGCAAAGATAAGAAGTTAAACGTGTCCCTCTGATGTCATCTGTCTGCTTTCTGGTTTACAGTCTAGACAAAGGGAGAATCACAGCTGCCCTCACAGTCACCTTCACTTCATCTCTCGTCGTGTGGCTATAACAGAGGCGCCTAAATGTTCTAGAAAAAGAAAAGGGGATGGTGTGGATCTACAGGGATAATCACCGAAAACCAAGTATACACATCCAGAATACTGAGTGTTTTTCTTCTTATTTTTTTTTTGTTGTTGTAGCCAGGTTACATTTTTACTATTCCTATGCTAACCTGAGGAAAGTACAGTGACCTTGAAATGTGAGAAAGCCATCAAAACTTGTCAAGACCAAAATATTCCTTCCGTTCCAAACTTTCAGTCTTTCCTCCTCGGTCTCTCCCAACACCTTTTTGACTGGTTTTGACAAGGCTGACAGCTCTCCATTCAAAACCCCAGGAATAGCACAGCTCATGTTTGTATGTCGCCTCACCGAACCACTGAATACTTATAAATAAATAAATAAAACAACCACAAAGTAGCAGCTCCAGCAGTCAGCTGTGCTGTCTTAAAGCACTACCTATCAAAATAAATCTTGCTGACAGGCGAGTCAGATCAAGCACTGTTAATACGGTCAGGCAGCGTGGGTTTGTACGACTCAGCAAGGGGAGTGAGTGTGTGCATGTGTGTGAGCGACAGCCATTGTTGCAAAGTCTTAAATGAGTGTCAACATGTACGCGAGTCCATGGGCAGGTCTGTCAGTCAAGACAGTTTATCATCAGTCTACATAAAAAGAGAAAAGCACTCTTCTCATACGCACACATTCTTTTTACAAAGAAAAACACACAATTAAAAGGGTTGTGGATCTGTTCTCTGAGCAGGAATTAATGGGGGCCGGAGTTCCACTCTCTCTCTCAAGACCGACAGAGCAGTTAATCTGCGAGCTTATACCTCCTCTGCCCAAACACTGTGTGTGTGTGTGTGTGTGTGTGTGTGTGTGTGTGTGTGTGTGTGTGTGTGTGTGTGTGTGTGTGTGTGTGTGTGTTAGTGTGTGTGTGTGTGTGTGTGTGTGTGCTTGCGTGTGTTTGTGTGTGCTCTGTGCCCACGTTGCGAAATTCAGAGATGCCAGGACATAAATTCCTGTGATCTCAGTATCACATAAAGGAAGGGATACAGAAGCAGAAAAATATGTAAGTACAGGGGACAACACTGGCCTCTGCCCTCTGAGAAACTCTTTTTCTGTTCTCTCCTCCTCGGTCTTGCCTGAGGGATTAAGTCAGCGGAAGGCACCCAGTTAAATTAGAAGTTAGGAAAAGTACATGTCGCCCAAATAAGACAGGAAGGAGATGTGGGAAAAGGAGCGAACAAAAGGGATTTTGTGAGATGTTAAAAAAAGAGCGAGAGGGAGCATGTAACAAAATAGGAGAGTCTGGCAGAAGAATGGAGAAGGACAGTCTGACAAGTTTTGCATTAGTGCCCAGGGTAATCTTTCTCTGTAGGGTTGTACAAGTCGCTGTTAATTCAACATGACAGCCCTGCTCGCCCCCTTCTCGGATTGCTCCCTCTCATCCTCCGGTTGCTATGCAGCTGCAGATCAAGGATGTCCATGTCCTTGGTGATTTCACAGATGCATGTCTGGCAGTAGCTATAAGTAGCCGGGTGCTACGTAAAGATCGCACTTAGCCACGGACGACCACGTCAGCGTATAGGACAATCGTTGGGGCCACAAACCTGCTTACTTAAAAACCTGTTTAAGTAAGCTTTCAGATGAACTAGGTAGGTTGATCGCTTCCTAAGGCTACAACCATACTGACTAGTTTTAAAACAGCATTTTAAAACTAAAACGTACTCCGTTCACAGAAGAATTTCAGCTCCATAACACGTGACAATTCACGTACACTGGGCATGCACGTACCAGTGTTAACAGGAAGCAGATTGTCTACTCTGCAGCTGGTTACTTAGTTACAGAAAATACAACAAATGAGAATCAACAATGGTGAAAACTAAGAGGCAGGGATTTCTTCTCTAGGACTGAAGACAAGGGGGAACTAAGGGTTGACTTAACCGTTGGCAGTCGAGTCATGACTGAAAAGAACCAATCAGGAAGCGAATGTGGGCAACTGCGTCACTGTTTCCATTTTCAAATGTCTCTGCTTTTGCCTGTCCACATTACAATGCAGGAGTTAGTTAATGTAGTCATGTGGATGTAGCCTAAGGCTGCCATTTTTTGTCCCATTACTGATGTATACTTACAATAAAACTGGTTTACAAAACAACATTTTCTATACGCAGCTTACAAAGCAATGACAAGTAAGATCAGAACCAATTTAAGGCATGAAGACAGAGTGTGTGTGTGTGTGTGTGTGTGTATCATTTTTTCCATCACAGTGATCTAGACATTAAACCAAGGATATTGTCTTCTCCTATAAAATAGAAAAAGATGAGGTGTGGCAATGAAGTATATGATGGGGAGCAACAATTTATGTGAGAGCGAAGAGCCAAGGCATGGAAGGATGGAAATTCATTTTTCAGGGATTAATTACAAAATAATTATCTTAAGGGCTTATTAGTTACCACACTATTGACAGAGGAGGAGAGTCAAACCGGTAACCCCCCCTAATCCTCCACTGTCAACCAGTGTCAGCCTCCTCATCACTTTAATTAGCTGGTGTTTCAATTAAAATTCGTCTGAGATAACGCAGCCAGAAATCGGAAGTACCGATGGGATGACGTGGGGAACTGGATGACTGCTGCGGAGATACTGACTTAAATTTTACACCTTAATGGCGAAAGTGCACTGATGTTGCTTGCGAGGTTTCCCATGATAAATTATACTACTACTTCCTGCATTTTGACCAAATATTCCATTTTAAATATCACAAATAGGTGAAATACTGTCATACACAGCTGTGAGTCAAACTACTCCATATACAAAAATGTGACCGGTCTTTTCATAGTCAGTTTTCTTGCAAAATAAAACTAATTACACTGATTTTCTGGCCGGATCACGGGAAACTGAATGAAAATGAGCTAGATCCAGTTGGAGAGAACCATCTCACCTCATGGGACTTGGAGGTCTGGGCCACAAAGCCTCCCCCGTGGAAGTGGAGCAGCAGGCAGGGAGAAGAGGGGAGGCGCTTGGCTTTCAACCCCAGTGACAGAGAGATGGCGCCCCCCTCAGAGCGGGAGAGAGATAGTAGAGTTTCACTGTCCTGAGACAAGAGTGAGACAGAAATAGGATTATTTCAGATGGCTTAATATACAAACAATCAGGAACAGTTTTTTGGATCTTAAAAAAACCCAACATCACATGATGACAGATTGTCATACTCCTATTAACTGCATGCAAATAAAGCCTTTTTTATTTTTAATTTTAGTGTATTTTATTGACAGTTTTGGCAACAGGGCTCCTTTAAGAGAGGGATTAAATGGCTGTTGTGCAGCAGCTTGCTGCCAGCCCATCCTGCGCCTACATGAAGGCACACTAATTCCCATTCATTAACGGACACAAGGAGGCAGGGAAGCTGTTGCTGAGAGGGAGGGCTTCTGCTGATGCAGGCATGTATGTTGCAACATTCAAAAGCACACTGTTGTTTTGTTGGAGCAAGATCAATGTCTGAAAGTGTTTGCTGAAAGCATGTCTGGTTAAGTGCCAGTCTACAAAGGAAGGAGGAGAACGAGCTCCGATGGCGAGCGGGAGTCTCTCGAGAGACTCCGGGTGGGAGTATAAAACTTGAGAGCGATACCTATGAACGTGAAATGGGGGAGAGGGAGATAATGAAGGGGATTAAATCCATGGGGATGTTGTTAAAGCTGTCGATTACTTGAACAGCTCGGAGAAATACCAGACATGCAAAATACTGTTAAATAACATTAAGAATGTGTACCAGTGGAATATACAATGTGGTTTACAAGGACCCTGTTGAAGAAAACTGTCACAAACTAGGTCACACATCTGATACTTAACACTGGCTACAAGGAAGTAGTGCGAGACACGTTAGCAGCAAATACATGAGTTTTGCATAACATTTTGAGATGATGAAACTTTTTTTTTCCATGACATTTTTCACTATGACACTGTCAAGTACCTGTCCTTCACGCAGGTCATAAGAGATGAGCCTCATCAGAACCGGAGCAGCACCGATGTGTGCTGACGGTGGAGCAATAGTTACAAATGCTCTGTGGTCGGCCGCCAAGGGAAGGTCAAAGGACACGGCGGGCACAGAAAGAGCCCGGTTCACCTTAACCTGAGTGGACGTCATACTGGCAAGACTCTGGTGGGAGATAGATAATGGGAAAAAAGGGAGAAAAATTGAAAGATGGAGATAGAGAGAGAAAGACACAAAGAGGCAGAGAGAGTACAAGTTACGGAGCGAGTCAGGTCACTGGAGAGAAAGAGAAACCGGATGAATAAATCATGAACCCCATTGAATAAATTGAATTTCACTCTATTATTACTAACATCCTGCAGGCCAAAATGCATAATGATAGAAAGGTACTTTCTACCTGAGGAAAGTAAAATGTCCCCGATGCAGTTATAAAATTCAAAACACGGCAGAGCACTTATCCATGCACGTGGGATAGCAATGACAACATAGGTATATTACAGATGTTTTAGGAGCGCGTGAGTGTGCGTGTGCGCGTGCGCGTGACAAAAAAACACAGTGAACTTACAGACGGGACCTCAGTCTCCGTAATGTTCCAGAAGGTCTTCCAAAAGTGAACGTCCAGGTTCTGGGTGATGCGTTCAAATTCTGCCCCTCTCAACTCTGGGTCAATGGCGTACTTGCCTGAGGTAAAGAGAGAGCTGGCTGCAACACCTGGGAAGGGGAGGAAAGACGACAAAATGAGGAAAGTATATAATCCATAGGAGACACCAGAGACACGGTAAGGGCGAGTAAAGAAAAGGGAGTAGAGTTCAAAGAAAAGAGCAATGTGATTGAGGAGGTAGTGAAGATGGCAATGAAATGGCAGGAAGGAGGGCAGGAACGATGGGAAATTTAGAGTTGCAGTGACTGGATACTGGCACATAAAACAACACTTTGAAACAAACTCACTGAGAGAAGGAAGGTGAAAGGGTGGAGGAAAGAAAGATGGTCAAGAGAGGAAACGTTGCTAAAACACAGCAAACCAGAGAGATGTGGTTACAATTGAGAACAGTCAAAGTCAATAGTGTGAATGAGCTTTTGTGTCCTCACAGCAGGTTTCTGGTCTACTGTTAGAGTCATGTTTAACCAGAGGCACTTCATGGTGTTTAAATGAATCGTACCCTAATTTTAATGTGAGAAGTCAGCGATGGGAACTGTGGAATCTGAATTTTGAAGTATCTCGGGCTTCAATCTGTTAACTACAATAGAGATACAAGACAGCTAATGCAGCTTACGCTTTAGTGAGCATACTTATTTAGGAGAAAGGGGGATGTGGGATAAAAGCTTCCTCACATAGCCTCTCAGTTGACTACAGAGGACTATGATGAAGGGGCAGTGGGTTCCAGGACACTCACCATACGGTGCAATACCTCCCGCCTCCACTATGATGCAGCAGAGAGCACAAAAAGAACCATGAGAGATGAACGACTGCTTTTTGAATGTTAAATATTTACATGTGTGTGTCTGTGTATGTGGTGCAAATGTGTGTCTGATTGCAAAATATGTTCTTCTATCTAGAGCAGGAGTCTCTGCCTTTGTACATAACTTGTGTGTGTGTGTTCAAAACATTTTGAAATACAGAAGACCAGCTAGCCTTCAAGATTCTCGAGGATGAAAGAGAATCTACAATCCAAACACACAACATCAAAAAGGTACAAAGTCGGGGGCCAAGGGGCAATGTAAGAGAGGCGCGGGGATGGATGAGCACGATGTAGGAATGACAACGAGGTGGCCGGATGATGAGAGGGTGAAGCCACAGACAAGATTATGCTGACCTATTCCTGACTGATGGCGCTTGTAGTTTTCTCCAAAGGCCACAAGGCCGATAGCGATGGTCTGGAGACAGGGCCGGATGGATGGAGTAAACTGAAGGGATGGATGGACAAAAACATGTCAGACTTTCAATTCTAATCCACTATCCATGTTCAGTTTTAAAAAACACAATAAAACACTTGTAGACTACAATAAAAATGTAAATAATTCAACCAGGAAAAAAAGGTCGAACACTGACAAAAGAGATATCAGAATATCAGATAAGACATTATAAATTGATGCAGGCAGTAGAGAGGTTTCAGTCTTTTTTCCCCCTGTAGGCTGATTTTGACCTCTGTCTGCTGAGGGTTCAGCCTGATGAAAGAAGAACAGAGGCCATGGTTGTAAAGAGAAGCATGTCCTCCACCCACCTCCTTTCCTCACATCATTTTAATTCCAGGTTTAGGTCTTCTGTAGCTCTCTATTCTCTTCCTGGCTTTTACATGATATACGTTTTAACACTGCTGATCCCTGTTCAGGGTCACACATTCTAAAACATCACACGAGAAATGTGTAAGCACCTTGCATACATTTTTTTCTCTCTCTCTAACAGGTCTGTTCTTTTACAAAACAAATCAATACTTTTAGATTCACAGATTAGAGGAGACTTTTATGTGGAATCTTTATTCTGTACTTATCAAGTCCTAATATAATAACATATGTAAAGAAATATAATATCTATTGAGCTTGAGGTGGCTTTTCATGCATCATAGTGAGATGTTTCATTGTAGGCAATTAACATCCCTCCGACCCCTCACCCACAGTCACTTCCTACATTTGCGTTACACAAAATCCTTCTTTTGGACCATCAAGCATGAGATGGTAATACCTCTAACCTCTCCCCTCTAGTTTCCCCATCTATCCCACCACCTGTCGCCGGCTCACGCGGTGCTCGTCTCACCTGAAAGCCCAGGCAGCGGCCATAGAAGCAGCCCTTGTGCATGGAGGAGTATTCGCGGACAAAGCTCTCGCTGAGGCCACTTTCATCCTGGAAGAACAGGTCGCCATAGCTGTTGTCATGCAGCATGCGCTGTGCCAAGTAGAGCAGGGCACGCAGCTGACACAGAGCGTTGCAGTATGCCTCCATCTCCCCTGCGTTGTGCGCTACGCGGAAGAAGATGCTGCGGCGATTGGCAAAAATGTAGCGTCCCTTGTGGATGATGTGCAGCAGGCAGCAACGCACCACCTAGGAAAGTATGGAATGATTCAATAAGATTCATAGGAAAGTTGGTCAGGTTTCATTTGAATAAATAAATAAAATCATGTTCTTCAACTGTGCAATCATTAAAGATGGATGTTGTCTGGGTCGGCTTACATTATAATTAAGATTAGTGTGGTATGCTTGAAGGGGGGGAGAAAAAAACCCATTTGCGATGGCATGCCTGTGAGCGAGCATGTGAAAAGCTTGCTGCCTTGTTCGGGTGTTACGGATTACACCGAGTAGCACTGAGGGTGAGAAGGATTAAAAATGTGGAAATCGAGAGGCTGGAAAACAGAGTAGGATTAATTTGCTGCCCTGCTGGACTCATTCAGTTGTGGTGGGCTCCAGTTACGGATGGTCATGATGTTTGGTCAATAAGTGCAGAAGATGAAGTACAGTAGGTACAGTTGCGGAGGATATTCTGCAGCTGGAGGAATTTATCTGACCAGATTCGCAACACAAAATCAATCTGTAAAACAAATGGACTGACCTTGAAACGGAGCGATATCAATGCAAAGAGGTGCTGGCGGGTAGTTTCTCACAGTGTGCGGAGAGAGTATTGATATGAATGTATTGCGGGATGGGGGCTTATTATTCTCATAGCTGCACACATCATGACAAACACACAAACACACACCTCAAACATCCCACAGCCTACCTTGACCAGTGAACGATAGCCGTTAGCAGGTATGTGTGGATCAAAGTCAAAGTGATGATAAACTAAAGCGAAGCCAGAGATGACCGGCTCCAGGCCGCGGGCATGCTCCTGGATCAGGTTCATCGACTCCAGCAGCCGCCGCGCCGCGTCACCCTGCGACCCCTTGGCTCCGCGTGAGAAGAACGTGGCATTTTCTTCGCAGACGCTGTACAGGGCCGCAAACACCGCCTTGGTGTCCATCACTGGGAGCAATGAGACAGCAGATAAGGACAGAGGGTGAAACAGAGAAAGTGATTAGCTTTGAGGGCATGAGAATGCATTTACATAATACGTTCATTAATGCAACTTATGTATTCCAGGAGACAAACACTTTTCACCAGAGAAAATTATATCTGACACTGAGGCCTCCCCTGCGAATCTTCTGATCACACCACCCTTCTAACACCAAGGGTATGCATTTGTAAAATCAAAGGCACGGTATCATGCTGCAGTGGTTCAAACTGGATTGTCAAGTGGTATCTGGTTCGGCAAACAACAAAAGGAGCACCCTCATCCCTATTCAGCATCACACTCATAACTGTAATCGGCATGTACATAATGTAGCAAGAGGGATATCAATGGATATAGCCAACACAATTGTTCTCTCAATTCTATTAACTAATCCCCCATAGCCTGGCATATGAAAGCTCACTGAGTGAAACGTGTTAAGCAAGCCTTGAAATTAAATGATGTAAATCCGAGCTAAGAAGCACACATCCACAGAGATCGAGGCAGACGAGGAGGAGGCAGCCGTGCCCTTTGCTCGCGTCATGCTGCTGGGAACAAACACCGATTAGTCTTCCACTGACAAAAACACATAACCGCACTCGCATACGAGTCCCAAGGGAGGTATTCATCTGACAGCACACGGCTGAATGTGTTCATCAAGTGTGCCCGTATCTCCGGCCCCAACACAGCATGAGCACAGATCCAGCGGCATGTCTCCGTAGGATTCCTACTTTTGGACTGATCTCACCGTCGGTGGCACCTGCGACTTCATTTTCCACAACACCTGACTCTAGGGGACTAGCTGGTACTGTACTTACTGTACAGGGGGACTGGCACGGTGAGAAGAGAGAACAAAATAAAAAGGGAAGAGGGAAGGAAAAAAAAATCCTTTTTTTATTTTAATGATGGTGCACATTTGGTCTTTACGGAGAGAAAACAGATTATGTTCGTATAGGCTTCGCGACATGGCCAAATGTGTAATTATGATAAGAACTTTCATATCAGTCAATACGCAATAAGTGTTGAATCCTTATTTTCTATTTAAGCCGGGTTAAGACTTTTTTGCTTCTAGGTGAAAGTTGAAGAGCCCAGACAGTTAACTGTGGGATTTAGCTCTTCTCTTCAGAAATTTACAAACCACTTGCTGAACAGTGAAAAATGTCACAGATCTGAGGAACAACATTAAAAACCACTATGAGTTAAAACTCTCATATGCATTACATCAATATATAAATTTAACTTTTTGCAATATTGCTATAATTATTTTATATTGTTTAAATCGCACAACCCTAAAGGATCAGCTGAAAGACTCTGCTGCTACATAATGAACAGCAAAATGACATCAGCCGTTGACACCATCCTCTAACTTTTGTTATTAAAACTTTAACTCAGGCTACAGAAACAGAAAGGCAATATGGGAAGAAGGGAAAAAAGGATAAACAGCACGGCAATTATACTACAGATCCCAAAAGTGACATATTGGCATGTGGAACATGCAGTGCGAATGAAAAGATACTACCAAAGTGAAACATTGTTTTGAGGGTCAAAGAAATAATGGAGCCCTAATCGCACAATTATTCTGTTATTGCCTGCCATTCAGGAAGAGTAATAGGAGAAGCAATTTCAGTTTGCCGGGAGGAATCACAACCCCCGACGTCTGAGAGGAGACATCCATCAGCCGGACGACTTTTCTCATCTCATCTTCTCATTTTTCTGTCTTGTTATTCCCTCTCACCCCACTTCTGTCCTCAGGCACAGTTTCCCGTGAGGCTCATTTGTCTCAATTAAACATTTAGATCAATCACGTCACAATATTTCTTTCCAAAATATTAGAGAATTGGCCAAACTGCATACTGTCCATCCTAGCATTTAGCACTGCTCCTGCCTTATGCCAAAAAATAAATAAATAAATAAATTGGATTTTGAACAATCCAGTGAGACATGATGCCTGGATACTTTCTCCTCTTGTTACTGGTACACATGCCTAATCTGAGGACACCCAACGAGCCCATCAGTGTCCATTAATTTAGGTCTCTGTGTTCATTTCTGTCACAAGCAAAATTGTTATGAATATGTCCACACATGTACAAAAAAAAAAACGGGCATTCCTTGGCCCAAGAGAGACAGACTGAAGCAAATCGGTGGAGCTTAAGGAGCAGACAAGATGAATCAGCATGACATAGTGTGGTAGGGCTGCCACCGTCTAATTTATTGAGCCAAAATGTTTTCACACTTTCGGATGCATCTTTTCATCACAATATCAAGTTCTATCCAAATCCTGTAAAAGTTCACGAAGCAGCTCAGGGCCAAATTTCACATCAGTTCAACCATGTGAAAAGAGTTCTCTATCCCATATAAGCACGTCCCATGACTTTCGTGGAAAAATGCTGGACTTAAACAGAATTTACATTGTGCTCTTCAAATCATGTTGAGGTAATAATCTAAATGTAGCTTCTCTCCCAATGCTGCCTAGTTCATGGGAAAACAGTAGGAGTCTTTTCCTCTATGGTTTCACTCTGTGTGATCCGTCTTAGAGAAGCTTCCAAACCGAACAATCAAGCTGGATAGGATTATGGATCTAGTGTTAATCATTGTTTTGGGGGTTGGATGTTAGCGGGAACAGGGTCTTAAGAAATGCGGAGGTGTGGCCGGGGAGGAGTATCCATCCATACATAAGCAAACAATAATCATACACATTCAGCACACAGATCAATGAAGAAAGCAAACAAAAGCAGTACTCAAAACAATCCAAAAGTTGATGACATCACACACATTAAAATTCTGTGATTGTTGCTGCAGCTCAGTATTTGGCAAAGAGCCGAGGACGACAAGTTTCTGATGGCGATTTCACACCTGAAAGTTTGAACCAAGGTTCATGTCTATGTTGTCTGCATTTGATCCGGTAATTTTTGGTTTGTCATCGCAATTTAGGGAGAAGAGATCTATATGACATAAGAATGTCCTGTTGTTATCATCTACAAGGGCTGCATCTACCTGTACTTTTTATTGATTGTCATGTCTGACATTAGCGAGCGTGCAGTCGTCTTTTCGTTTGAATGGAGAAAATGAATAAACTAGTAAATAAACTAGTAAATTTCTTTGCATCTGTCATATCATTATGGACTTACTACCAGCATCAGCAGCTTCAGACACAAAACTGAAAAAATAGTTCAAATGCGCCAAATTAACGTCATCGCCGTTCTAACATTATATCAGAGGCGAAGACTTCTACAAGCAATCCTACAAATTGAACCATGGTTGTGTTTGCTGCGGACCGAGACCACCTCTTTTGGTCAGACTAACCGTGGTCCAAGGTACCTTTCACCTGTTTTGGTTCAGCCTAAACAGACACATACAAAGGTCCGGATCACACCAGGTAGGTGTGAAAGCGCCCTTAAGTTAATGTGAAACAACTCAACTCATCAGCCTAAAACTGGTAACGCCAAAAGACAAGCACACAGAAAATCTATAAATACACATTCATCTGTCTGCGTAAACACAATCACAGCAGTGTGGCCTGAGGGACCACGGTGGGTCGGTCAAGTGATCGCCCTAACGCCAGGGTGCAGGACAAGCTATAGCAGTCAAATCAGCTTGGGCGCACAGCCAGAATTAAAATTGTGTTGCTTAATTAGAGCAGAGGGTACAACTCTCTCGGCTGGGCGAGCCAATAGGAATTATGTTGACAGAGTGAGCTCGGCGTAGATTCTATGAACTCCAGGATCAGAGTAAGCTGGTCTGAAACTTGCTTCATGATAATGAAGTGAAAGCATTTATACCCCTTTCCAACTGCAGAAAGTTTATCATATGCAAATATGATGCAAATGATTATAGTTCTGTGAATTGGTAGCATCTCATCAAGAGGTCCTCAGAGTTCAAACACACCATGGCCCAGCGAGGACTTCACCTTTGTTTGACGCAAGATAAAACAGAGCAGCCTCAAACTGAAAAAAAACACTGAAGCTGCCACTACATTTAAAGAATGGAGTCACTAGTAGAAGAATATGACTCACCTAATCTTATCACCTCCGTCTTTTGCACATTGGCAAGTTCATATCCGCACCCCAGGCATATTACATGCAGATAGTGCGACTGCGTTAAGGGTCACGGTTTCAGTGGGAATGGTTATTTTTGCATTTCATTTTCACGGAAAGAAATATGAAACTGATCTCTAAAGGCATGTTGTGTCATAATTTGTCAAAGAAAAGTGCAGCTCCCACTATTGCATTTGGCCATATTGCAATTTCAAAAATATTATAGCTTATTTTCTTTTTTTCTCTTGTTTTAAACCAGCAGTATACGTTGTATAGCTTATTGTACTCTTATGCACAACCCAAACGAGTTTAGTCCATATCCTATCCTGCCTTGCAGGAACAAGTGGTCACCGTGATCCCACTGCAACCATTAATGCACTCGGTCGCCCCACATTAAAGATGGAGGAGAGCAGGCATTAATAAGTCATGTACAACAACCAACACCAGCGACATCACACACGATGGCTCCTACGGGGCCCACAAGCGCTGTGAATAAAGTATTTGTGTCAAACTACCTTCAGGTCGCTTCTGGCACAGCATGCGATTGATGGTATGGACAAACTACAGAGAGGCTGGAGGAGGAAAAAGAAGAAAAAAAGTGTTTACCGGCAGCTTCTGAGGTCAAGGCTCTGTCGTTGTCTGTCTCCTCTCTTCCACGAAAACAACGAGAGCATGTAGAAAAAGAGACAGAATGAGAGAAAGGGTGGGAGGGAGGGATGACAGAAGTAACGTCTTCCAATTGCTTTCGTCTGTCGCCCGGTGTAGTTCTCCCCGTCAGACTCGGTATAGCAGCCTGTCACAACCGATTCTACTCAGTGGCAGTGCGTTGTCCTCTTTCTTTCCTCTCCCACATCCCTCCCACTCCTCTTTTAAACGCGTTGTGTGACTATCAACAACCCCGGCCGGCTTGACTTTCTCCCTGCGACCGTGGGCTATTTTGCTATTGGCTGTTCGGCTTGCAACTCCCTGTGACTTTCACCCCAATTGGCAGATCCCGACAGACACTGGCACAGACATAAACATGAAATTATGAGATGACAACAATATTTCTATTCTAGCTTCTTCATTTCACTGCGTCAATCCATATCTAGTAGTCTAAAGTATCACATAAAAATGTAAAATTAATAAATATCAATCAATCTAAAAAGTTTATAAAATTATTATTTTGGCTTTAAGATTAAAAAACAATTGAAAAGGAAACAGGAAGTATAGTCCTCACACAGCTTAGACCAACAAATGTTTGCAAAATGCACTAAAGAATTAGAAGAAATAAAGACAACAGGATGTTATTCAACGTATCAATTGATCACTATGATTACATAAATCCATCGGACATTGACATTGTTTAGGTGCAAGTCTTGCACCTGTAACTGAAGCTGTTTTCAGACATGAACTCCGCAGTATGTCCAGACACAATTCTGCCGACATAGTCCGGAGTTCATGTCTGAAAACAGCTTCAGTTACAGGATTAGTTTGCCGTTGAGGTAACATAACGTTCACAACAGCAGGATAATCTCCGGAGCGCTCTGTGGCGTCTGGGTAGAGCAGCAGGAGGCCTGGATAACTACGCTGCAGTGAGCAGTGTTTTTTGTTTACAGTCATCTTCAACACACCCACCCGCTCGCTGTGAATTCTCCGGAGATTCTCCTGCTTTATTCTCACATGGGCTCACTCAGACATTCTCCGGAGATTGTACTAGGGGAGCTGGCAGGAGAAGCTCCACAGAATGCCCAGAGCAACATCTGCGAAACCTTCGCGTTTTCACATACGGCCCCCTCTGGTCCGGAGAAGTTCAGGACCATGTCCGGACTTGAGTGCATGTCTGAAAGCGGGTTGAGTTGTGCCCATGTTCAATTTGTTCATGTCAAAATGTACTGACGCAGTGCCTCCTTTTGGTTGTTTATACAGCAGAAATGTGCTGCGTGTGCCAACTCTTGAGAAATACCGGTGTTTGTTTGGCAATTACTGCAGAACGTGAACAAGACATGCACACCCAAAATAGAGGGAAAATGACATTGGTTTAGACTTGTTGGCTGACATCACGGAGGGCGCCATTACTCAAGGAACAGAGTCATGAACTCTCACCCACTCACAAAAAAACTGTACGTTTCAGAGACATGCCCGAGAACACTGAGACACTCTGAGTCACCGACACCACTTATTGTTTTCAAGAGGTTTAGGCTATCCCACTTGTTGCTTCTTTTTTTTATATATTCATTTATAGCCCAGAACACATCACAACGGGAGAGACACTGGTGTAAATTACAAAACTCATTTATTGCTGTTAGGCATTCTGGCTCTCTGTCACATGGCCGTGGCTAGAATTCCAATCAATTCAGTTCATCTTAATAACAACACCTCTGCCTTTCCCAGAACAAAGGCCTATCAGCTGCAACATAAAAACCTGAACATTTCAGGCCGTGACAAAATTTCTATGATTAAAATATATAAATGACAAGACAGCCTTGGTGGATGTAAGTTTTTGTTTTCTCATTTTTAACCAAAGCAGCTGACGCTTTAGCCTCCTGGTAGGTTCACAGCTAATCGGTAATCCAAAAGTAATGCACTGAACCTGTAGCGTCATTTGTAAAGCTCCTGTACTTCCTAACACTTTCCACTGTATGGTGAATTAGGTAATACAGATTCAGATTCACCATTTTATCTTTCCTGCTATAGTGTCACTTCTGTACATACAGGCTGTTGGGCTCAGAGGCTCGTTCAGAGAGCGACTAGTGATGCTTCGGTGCTCTACTGAACGACTCAGAAGGTCTTTTGTTCCAGCAGCGATCAGATTTTTTTCAATGAACATTTTTAGATGTGGGATCCATGGCACCTTTCAGCTGTTCGCCTTGTCCCAAAATGGCTTTTTATTATGTTATTTATTTGTCTGTGGGTGAATTTGTTTTTGTATTACAAATACAATGTCGGTATTGTTTGTTGTCTATATCGCTTGGTTTGGTGGCAAATGAGTTTCCCCACTCAGGATTAATAAAGCTTTCTAATCTAATCTAATCTAAAGACTCTGGAAAAAAACTAAGTAGTAGAAGTATGAGCCGGGCCAGTCCTTTCCACTCAGAACACTTAACAACTTAGATGAGCACCTGTAATGGTCCAGCGTAATATGGGGTAGCAGACTTGTTATTACTATTAAGTCAGTACATGATTAATTGTGCTTATCTCGTCTTTGTCATTTCCAAGCCAAGGCTCTCTTGATTTATTCTATATCAAGCCCAGACACAACCATACTGGGGAAATGTGTCAGGGTAGATGTTAGTCTAAACATATTAAAACACACTGGTCCCTCCTTGAAGCAGAATGCACCATCACAACACAATATCCTACATAACTATCTGTCATATGCAGTGTTTCCCCTACCATTGAATAGGGAGGGCGCCCCTGCTCCCCCTGAAAAGTCAAATTGATTGAATGTTTTATTTTTGGGGATTTTACATATAATGTCAAGCAGAAGTCATTTCAGGTCACTTTCCTTATACACCTTATTCCTCATTCCTGTATGAAAGATTGCGGATGAAACTTAACGTGCTTTGTGATCCCTAACCCTGATGAGCCCTAACCCTAACCCCCCCAAACCAGTAAACTTAGTGGAAACACTACATATGCTTAGACCAGACAGTGTTGAAAGGTCAAATTCCACCAACCTTTTGCCTGTTTTTCTCCTCGAAGATATGGTTATTTGGTCTGTGTTTTTTTACTTTGCCAGACATCTGATACTCTTCAAATGCCATGTCCATAGGAAGCACGCGTTAAAAATAGCAAATTGTGAGCAGTGCACAAGTAAAAGGAAGTGGCAACAGCGGGGGCTCGAGTCTGTCGCGCTTAGGAAGCTTTGACCCTTCTCCCAGTCCGAGGCAACACAGGGCCAAACATTACACACATGGCAAATCTGAACAACAGGAAACTACCAACAATGAGCCTCCGCTCTGGCTTCACATAGGACACATGAGCCTTTAGTTTTATGATGCCCCACGTTGAATGAAAAGGAACATTTGAACTCTTGGTTATCAGATTGGACGACAACAGAGCATGTTAGAAACTTCACATGACCAATAGGATTACATGGCATATATGCTGATCTCATTATACAGGCCTGAGGCAATTATAAACACACCATTCACAAATAGGAGGCTGAAAATATTCTGATTAGTGTAGCAAATGTTGTCAAGAGACCTAACAAAGCAAAGGGAAGCCTTTTGACAGCGGCGCTGCTTTGGGAGTGGTTGGATTGTTCCAGATTACAGTGTGGCAGTGGCCTAGTTAACGGGAGAATGGAGTTTGTTTACCTATCCTGCAGGCAGCATCCTGTTGGGTCCGATACCTTCTTATATAATTCACTGGAACACTTTAAAGTGCAATATTCATGTCGTATCTATATCTATTTTTAGGCTTGTATTTTTTTAATATAGTTCTCTTATTTTCTGCTATCCACTTTGGTCCCATTAACACCCAAATTCCCCCGCTGTGGGACGAATAAAGAAATGTCTGTTTTCATCTTTCACAAGCTGCCCATTCATCATAAAAAATTATGCCAGCGTGCTCCGCTAAATGGCAGCGTCATCAATGACCCCATCAATTGGCTAATCGAACATGCCTTCCGCCCCAAAAAAGAAAACTACAAACACATTCATTCACATTTTTTATCTATAAAATGTGTGATTCCTTTCCCCGAAATCAATTTTCGTTCATCGCTCCAAAAGAAGCAGTTGTGCCGTACTGCCACTGGCAAGCACCGTTTTTTTTTTAGAGTGGCAAAGAAGAAGAAGTGATTTACAGTAGCGTGGCGTTGGCCGGAGCTGGAGGAAACTTTAGCAATTTGACGATATTTCACACTGGAAAGTCGCACAAAGCAAAGCAGCGACATGTATCGTATTGTTGTTTCATACGGTTACTGTGAAAGGTACAGAGACTAAAGGTATTTGATTTAATTCCTATATTTATTCATTCATTTGTGTGTGTGGGGGGGTTCAGTTATGACTGTCAAACTACAGATAATACAAGAAGTTCTATTTCATTCTTGCATTCATTCTCTGTATGGGTCGGTTTTCTCCGAAGGGTTTCACCCGAGAAAGGTCGAGCAACAATGATAGTAATCACCACGTCCATACAGGGTTAGTAGCAAACAGCTGGTATCAGACTCGTACTTGGTATCGGGCGACACGCAAAGTCAAGGTATCGCAATCGGTATCGGGGAGGGGGACACGGTAAAGGATCATCTCTGATTGTGTGGACACTCATCGTCATCATTCCCTGTAGCCTCCTACCCTTAACCATCACAACTACATGACTCGTCCTAACCCTGATCCTCAACCAAATTTGAACCCTCAAACCAAGTCTTAACACTCAAATGGCCCGTTGGAGCTGTGAGGACCAGTCAAAGTGTCCTCACGTTGTTAAAATGCCCCCTCACATCTGTAGAAAGACAAGTCAACACACACACACACACACACACACACACACACTCATATGCAGCACTAGGAGGTTAAGCTAGCCCCCCCACGCCTGAAGTACCTGTTCAGGTGGGCGCCGTCAGTGTCCGCGGCTGAGACTTGAGGGCACGGGGCATGGTGGAGAGTCAACATAAATCACAACGCGTGAACGAACACACACACACACACACACACACACACACACACACGTGTAGTTTTAAGAATCTACCAAGGCGACGACTAGGACATTACTACGCTACGACACTGCTACAACTAACGGTAACACAGAGGCTGCGGCTGGCGGATGCTCGTTTCTGCCGCAGGGGGGAGGAGGAGGTTGAAGAGGGGCATTTCTCTCGGCGGCGGTCTCTTCTCGGTACTGGATCGTTTTCTACTGTCGTTCAACAGTCATATGACTCAGGCGGCTGACACACACACACACACACACACACACACACACACAGCGGCTTAAGTTCTCGTACTCGTTTGTTTCGACTGCAGAGGCCAGCTAACGTCGCTGCTAACTGACGCTATTCGTGTACAGGCGGGGGTTAGGGGGGCGGGGGTTAGCAGCATCAAAAGGGAGACGTTATTAAAGAGTAAGGCGACCGGGGGGTAGCTGCGGGAGAAAGGAACTCACCCACTGGCGTCTCTTTGAGTTTGGACGAGCGTCGGCCGTTCACACCTTTCTCCAGTCTGCCGCCCCCGCCGCCCTTCCTGCCCGACGCCATCTTCACCCGCACCGCAAAACAAACGCACACACCGCCTCTCCAGATTCTCTCATACATACCTGCCTGGGAGCGTTCAGGCCCCGCCCACAGCGGTGACGCAGACATTCCTTGCCTGCGTCACCGAATGGTAAGCCAATCACAACCCCTCGCCACTGTCGACGAGCCCCGCCCTGTTGCCTTTGTATCGCAAGTCCGTAAAGGAAAAGTGACATTATGAGTCCGTTGAGCACAGATCACAGGAGTAAAACCTTTAATAAAATACAATTTTATTCTTTGAGCACTGACAGGAATGGCAAAAAGCAAATATATATTGTGTCACACCAAGAAGTCATGAGTAAAATGCAAGAGCGATATAACGACTTTGTACTGGGTCTATCATCTTTTTAATGAACATTACAGGAATTGATAGCAAAAAATATCACAAATGTGCTCTGGAGCTTTCGAAACCATCACATTTGCAAAAGTTGCCCACTGACTGACTTGTCGCCTCATACTCTGACTTTGGACAACTCCATCTGCTGCGGAAGGTCATGTGCTACATGAAAATCTTACATTAGCAACTCTTGTCTCTGTTTATTAACATTAACATTAACTTTACATTTCGAGTGAATGAAGCTGATTAAATGTTATGTTGTTTGATGCTAAAAGTCTATCTGCAGGCAATGTATAAAAAAACCAGAACGTTCAATATGCGTGATAAAGAATGTCATGCTTGAACTTGAGCTCTCAAAATAGTTTCAACATATTCCCTTTCTTCCTTCCTCTTCTCTATCACGCTCTCTTTTCCTTCAAGGTTGCTCCAGCTGGATCTCCTCTTCGTCCTCCATGGTGTTGCACACATCCTGGTATGGGCCGTGTGCCTTGGACCGTTCGATCTTATCATATGTGGAGCAACAATCGTCCAGATTAAGCCCCTGCATGGTGTATGAGACAGGTAGGATGGAAATTAAAAACACTGTTTCCTGTTTCCAGCAAAATTACTTCCACTGTAGTATTTCTCGAATGGCTCAGTTCACCTGATATATGTTGTCCTCTTCCTTCCTCGCTTTCTTTTTCTCTAGTTCGTGTAGTTTCTTTGACTGTGGAGGGGGGTGGACAGAAGTTGGTAAATGATGGTACAAATTTCAAACGAGGAAAGGAAAAGCAGACAACCAAATGAAAAATCAGTTCAAGAAACGTATCAAAGTTGGAGCGGTCTAAGAATTTTTAATCGTCTCTGGTGTCCTCACATGAGGAATATGGGAAGACAATTATTGAGAAATGTTGGAAATGATCCATTACAGTATGACGGTCAATGCTACAGGTCAAGGGCAGTTGACAGATCAGTCATATTAAAATGCGACCTTCTGACCTTGCAGAGAAGGGTGGTAGACGGCAGTAGCACACACAGCAACAGCAAAACTCCCTCCGCTGTCAGGATCTTGTTTTTGGTGCTCTCACTGAGATTTAGCGTCTTCTCCAGCGGCTCTGAAGGCAAACAGACACGGTGAAACTAACTGAACAACAGTTGTGTCTTAATTCAAATACGAGCACCAGGATTGTTTTTTGTCGCAAGTGAGAGTACACATTTGAAATAGAGAGCTGGAGCATGAAAAAAAAAGAGTATCAAGAATAATTTAAAATTAATTTAATAGTAGGTTATAAAAGAAGAATATAAAAATAATCAGGCAAGACTGATTGTTATGTTATATAATTGTACTATTTAGTGTAAGGACCACAGTCTGACACGTGACACTTAAAACAGATTAATAAACAATCGATAGTACTGAGTCCTGTGAACCAAAGCAGGTTATCTCACACATAATCCCCAGTTGCTGCTGTTTCATATTTCAACATCTGCCATCTGTGTTTAATGAGATTATGGTGCAGTGGAGTGGTAAACTCTGCGATATAAAGGCCCCGATTACAACTTGATCTAATCTTGATGCTATTTAAAGTAGGATAAAGGAAGGATGCTTCCCCGCAAACAGTTCTTAGATAGAATAAGATTAACTAAATATATGGTTTATTAGGTGCTTAGAGCTCACTTGACTCCATCTCTGACACACAGACGTGCACACACTCACTGAAGACCTGCAGGTAGGTGCCATGAGAGAAGAGCCTGATGTCACTGCTGTTCAGCCAGCACTGGTACATCCCAGTGTCATTCAACTGGACTGAGCGAAGGGTCAGGGTGCTGCACCCAGATTTAGTTTTGAATCCCTCAAAAACATGTTCTGAAAAATTCACAGCAAGCGGACCGAAGCTTTCCTTGGCAACTTTAAAACTCTTGACCCAGGTGTGTTTCACTGACTTCCCACTGGTGTTGTAGCAGCACTCCAGGACAGCCCTGTGAGAGAGGGACACTCTCAGATAGGGCACGTCCGCCTGCAGAGTCACCTCACTCTGAGTAATAACTGTGGAGGAAATGTGTTCATTATTGGCGTTTGACTCAACATTTCTTATATAACTTAATTACGACTTCTGTCACAGCAAAACCCATCAAACACAATTTCCATTCAATGACTTCAGAGTTGAATAACACAATGCAATTAAATGAGTTGTAAATGTGCAGCATAGCAAAGCAAAAATGAAAAGACAAAAATAAACGCAACATGAGAGCACAGCCATCTGCTCTGACAGGAGATGTGGTTCACTGGAGCAGAACTCCCCCAAAAAAGTTGATGTAAAAAAAAAAACCTTTAAGTTATGTAGAATATATATATATATATATATATATATATATATATATATATATATATAGGGCAGTGAGTGACATGTTAGATCCAATTTGACTGAACATATAATTGCATATATTCAAATATAAACACTTTCACACAAGCAGGACTATTTTAAATATTTTTGAAGTCTTGAGAAAATGAATTTATGACATACCTGCAAAGCTGCACAGAACCAAGATTGCTGCGATCGCCATTTTCCTTTTCACACTTGTTCAATCTAAGAATAAAAACGTCTGTATTAACCTTGGTGAAAAGTCTACGGACGATGTTCACGTCTTCACTGTTGCTGTGATAAAACACTGGTTTCCTGTTTTTGTCTCGATCAGGTTTTACACATGAATGAATTTGGACCATCCCACATTTACATATATAAATACATAAATATGCAGTATACATTTGTGAGGGATATATCTCTGTCCAAGATAAATATTTGTCTTTTATCTGTCCAAGATATATTTTTTATATATACATTTTTAAAAGGCTATAGAAGTATAAGATATGGTTTAAGAAATCAACATGAGAATCCTACAATTATATCTTAACACTGTCTTTATATGTACCCACATTGTTATATTTAATGATTCTTTACCATGCAACTAACAGCTCATGAATTTATTATGATGATGACAGACTCCTGCTGATATAAAAGCGACAAAACAGGTATTTATTTCCCCAATTTATTTAAAAACATTAAGAATTAAAAAACAAACGTACCACAATTTTTCCTTAAGTATACATCACTAAAGAGCCTCTTACACAATAATATTTAAAAAAAAATCAAAACCCAAATACACAGTATAGTTCTTGCATATTCATTGTTTATAGATGGGCAAACTGGCAGATGCCTGCATGACAAGAAGCAGTCTTTTTCTATACAGGGCACAACCAATCAGAATCCTGGGATGATCCCTCAATGCCAATTGGTCACTTGGTCAGTCCACGGAAGACATGGCACCAGGACATCGGTGACTGTGATTGCTGAGACCCGAGAGCCCTTTATGAAGCCAACAGCTGGAGGGTCAGAACAAGGCACTACTATATATAAATACAATTTTCTATACATCTAGGTATTTGTATATAGAATAGACAGGGGGGACGCGTCTGGAGGAGAGAGAGCGAGAAGTGCCCGTGGAGGTCGTTCAGCCAGAGAAGGGGTTGACTTGCCGAAGTTACAAAAAAAATTTAAAAATACAAACAAACATCCCTGGTATGAGATCATCTCTTTAAATGTGTCCCGCTCATAATTAGCACAGTGTGAATAACAATTTGCCATGGTTTTCAACATTTGCATAACTTTGCTCATGCATAGACAAGATACAGACAAGACGTCTCTCTCTCTCTCTCACCATTACAGCCAAATACATAGTATATAATTACAAAAGCTGCTTTGTAAAACAATGGGGGGGGGGGGGGGGGGGGGAAACAGTAACAAAAACCTCCCCGACCCGTTTAAGTACATCAAACGAAATACACAACGTATGGGAAAAAGTGTGGTAGGAAAAGGTGATCATGCTATCAAAAGAGGTGAGCGTGTTATCAATAGGTGTATGTCGCTAATAAGCATAGGGTGAGTGATTTATCCAATTAATACTTTTCTAATTTCTCCTTCAAGATAACATTTATATACAAACAAAAAGGAGGACACGATGGGAGTTGGCAGTGATGCTCACACCCAAACTTATATGATTTAGCATCTAATGGCACCATCATTTGTATGATTACAGTACTGGAAAGAGTGACATTGGAATGAGACTGTCGTCGTCCTTCCTTCCTTCCTCCACACCCTCAAGGTTTCCTTTGTGTCTTCATCTGGTTTCATCGTCCTGTTGCTCTCTCTCTCCTCTCTCTGCAGCTGGAGCAGGACCAGTGTGTTTAGGTTCATATCCAGGACACGGTTACACACACCGACTGACCGAGGCAGATGCTGAAGAAAACCTTTCCATTAAAAAATTCAATGAAGCATTTGCAAGAATTCAGTTTGAGTTTGGTCATAAAGTTAGAGCAGTCTGACATTATTGTTGTACAATCATCAGAGAAGTGAAAACCGACCAACACATTTGGTCGCCACAAGTTGGAGTTTAAGCAGACTAGGAAGAGCAGCTGCTGAACGCAGGCCACCACTCCTGCTCCCCCATCAAGTGACACGCTAATATACATATGAAACATGTCATTAAGAAAATGACAGCTTGTATGAGGATCTAACGGTGCTGTGTAACGTCTTTGGTCCTGTGCGCATGGCCACAGTCACGCCACTGTACTTAGAAATGATACCATCAGAATTATAATTACAATCAACGGCTGAAAATAAAATATACAAAGATGGAGCTAAACTCTTATACAAATATTGCTAGTAGGGGAAAATTTGATTTGTTTCCCCCCAAATACAATTTATAATCACACCTGAAGACCGTGTTTTGGATCAGGAGCTGCGACCGAATCTTTGGGGAAGATGATCTTATAGAAAGGACACTGGCCCTGAACGACCTATGTGAACAATTCCGTAACACTGGGCCCTCAGTGTGTCTGTGTGTCAACATTTTTCTTCAGTACACTAAATGCAAATCCTACTGTAATCTCACGTTTTCTACACGTCTTCTCATGACCGTCTAAGCCGGCTTCAAATAACAACCTGTAAACTCGCTCTCCATCCCGACGTCTTCACTCTCTGCGACACATTCTCCGTTTGCCTTCCTATGTTTCCTCCCTTCTCTTAGACGTTTTTGCTCCGTCTATTAATTTTTTTGGGGGCCCAGGGCTGTAACAGCTGTTCTCAGGTGAGGTGACGCACTGACCCGACAGGAGAATAAATAAAAGCGGTACATACAAACAAGTCTCCATTATTAACAGCATGATTACATATTGTGTAATTGTTTGCATGTGACCCAATTGCAGTAAGAACCCTCCAATCAAGCACTTCCTTGATAAAAAAAACCTTGTAACACACATACACACACTTTCTACCATGCATTTTCTCAATAGTGAGGGCCACCGACATGAAGCCCAGCTGCAAAAATAACAACAACGTGGCTTCAATTTGTTTTGATCAGAAAAAAAAGTGCATCTTTGTGGTACTTTGGCATAGACTAGAAATAACACTATAAATCAGCAGTAGTATTTCAATACATCTTCGAACGCAACAGCGGCCCTCAAGGCTTTTCTCCTGGTCCTGCCAAACAGCTCCATTACTGTACATCTGCCTTTGGCCTCAATGTAAATTGTTTTTGTAGCGTGCATGTCTTTGGTGTGCGTATGTGTGTTACAGCAGATTGCAATCTCTATATTTGGTTAGGGAGCATCTCTCACAGCAAAAATATTGCGTCTGTTAAGGCCACCCCATCTGCAAATACAACCTCCCACTCAAAAGTAGGATGTCTTTTTCTTTTCTTTCTTTTTTTATCTTTGTATACCTCTCTACCAAGCATGCACACAAACAGACAAACATTTACATGGATACACCTCCCATTGATCCACTGCACAGAGCACGAAGCCCCCCCCCCTCTGTCAGGCAGAAAACTTCCTGCTCAGCTGTAAACAGCTGTCGCACAAACAAATAAGGCAGCGAGGGTCAGGGAGGCATGACTCGTGAATGTTTTCGGAATTTCCAGGGAAGCCTTTGAAAGTCACTCTTACACTCCAAACCAGCACCAGTAAAAATCTGAAGGAAGGAAAAGACGAGGAGAAGATTAGAAGTAATATAATTACACAATGTTAAAAAGAGTGACGATGACGAGGCTTTAATATCCACTGGGATTAGGGAGGCATGTCCGCCCTCACTTCTCTAAATGGGATTTCCATCTTCTTTTATAATGAGCGGCCCTGTTTTATTTATGGAGGTTGTTTGGGCCACATGCTGCCTAACAAAATGTCTGAAGGTACAAGTTAAAAAAAAATAAAACCCTTCCAACTCCTGTGCATGTTTTTAGATAATAAAAAGAAAATAAGAATCATTAAAATCCAAATTTCAGGCCAGAATAAATTCCCCCCAAATTAAAAAAAGAGTTAAAATAACTAAACATAATTTTTAATTAGTTTAATGAATTTCTACTTTTTAGTTGTAATACTGTATATTATATTTGTTTAATCTATAGTGATTCTTTTCTCTTTAATTCTCCTTTTCATGGTCAGATTTTGTCTAAATTTAGTTCGTAGGGGTTAAAAATAAAAAAGAATATTATAATTACATGGATAGATTAATGACCAATTTCATCAGAATTTTTCTTTGCTTAACTGATGCAAAAAAACCCAGTAGTCTCACCTAGTGGCCAGCAGGTGGCGTGATGGTGACTCACTGGAAGTTACCTCCCTCCAGCGAGAACTTGGAAAGTGCCTCCTGCAGCCTGTGGTGCCTCTCTTCTACAGTCTGCAGCACACAAAAATCAATATCAACCTAGGAACGAACACACACACGCACACACACACACAAACACACCAACCTCCTCCTCTTAACATCCTCTCCTCGTTTACCTCGCTGCTTCTGTGACACATGCCATTGCAAGCGCTGGACATAATAGCCATTTTCAGAGAAGTCCAATTTTACAACGCAATTTTCCACCAAGCAATAACAGCAGTGGTAAAATGGTTTTCTACCTCTAGTTTCTCTTTGGTGCCATTCTGGCCCCATTTGTCCACAAGTATAACACAGCTTCCTCTTTACTTGAGTCGTCTTCAGTGAAATCCTCAGACTCCCAACACCGCGTCTCTTTGCAGCCATCTTCCATCTTTTGTCGTGCCTCTCATCTTTATCTGCCCCTGTCGCACTGCCCGCTCTCAGGTTTATATTCTATATATTCTCTGTTCAACTCGTCTCACCTGTAATCTCTTCAGTCGTTCCTCTAGACTGTGGAGCCTCCTGCATACTTCCTCCATCCTCTCCTCGGACAGCACCAGGGGAGCGCTGATGCTCCTCTTGTCCTCGCCCTTCGTCCCCGCACCTTCTTTTTCACAACTGCCGTCGTTCTCTTCTTCTGCTACTCCGTCTGTTGTCTGGCTTTCCTCTGCGCACAGAGAGACTTTATTTAAATGCATCAGCAGTGACGGAGAGTAAAATCACGATTTTTTTTAAACTTCCTTGTCACAGTGTGAGGTCCTAATATTAATATTGATTCAATTTTCTGTGTAGTCATTTTATGATGAGACAGTGTCGAACAAACAGGAGAAAAACCGATTCTGACGTTACAGTAAATAAGTGTAATGGCGAATGTAACGGTGAACTATTCATGATAAATTATCCTTTTAGATTTGAAATAAATGCAGATAGATTAGAAAACACAACGCTCAGTTTTCCATTTAAGAAGCACTGGACTGCAGAAATATTTGGACTCAGTCAACAAAAGCTACCTAAGTAAAACATGACATTTAAAGGAGCAGTTTTGGGAAATATAGTAATTTGCTTTCTTTAAGATGAGAAGGTTGATATCACGTCTGTCTGTTGAATATGAAGCTACAGCTCGCTCGGCTCTGTCTTCCAAGCAGGCACTTGAACTAAAACTTCAACTCAACGGTCAACTCAACATGACAGATATACCTTACAAGTTTTATCTGTGAAAAATTCAAAACTATAAAAAAGTTGCAATTTTACCAAGATTATTTCTTGGTCAACATCTTTTCCACGAACTGTACTCATGACCTCAAAATAATCAGATCATCCACAATAAATCTTTTTTTTTTTGTGTATGGACGAAAAAACAATTTATACCACGTTTTCCTTCGGACAGTATTCAAGCATACAGTACTAGCATGAGAGCAGTAATGATGTCAGTCTCCTTGTCTAACTCTTGGCCAGAAACAAATATAACCTTGTCAAACTGTTCTTTGGAAAGTACAGTAGCCAACCTGTTGATTGGCAGCTATCCATTTCTTGATTGGGGCTCTGTGATTGGTCCTCTCCGTTTTCTTCATCAGGTTGCGAGTCCTCTGATAGACTGATGCTGCCGACCAATAGCCTTTTCAGCGACATGACTAATGGATGAGACAGATGCAGGCATTTCATTAGAGGGACAGATATAAGTTATAAAAAAAAGAAATCGTCTATAAATAAAAGTAAAAGGAAGATACTCATTCACCTTCATCCAAAGCACTGTTAGCAACCTTCTCCTGATCGCTGTTGGAGTGGCCTATCAAGTCGAAGCCTTTGTCAGAAAGGAAATCAATCAGCATGTGTCTGGGGTCTGACAACTTGTCATCTGTCAGGCTGTCCTTATCTTGATCTGCAGACAGACGCAAGGCTTAACTTTGCACACAGCTATCAGAAATGAGTTGGATAAAAATTTGTACTGTTTATTAAGTGTCCGGCTGATAAAGCGCTGCGGCCTCACCACTGCTGCTTTTCAAGCCTCCATTCTCAGTCGGGCTCAAAGGAGCAGTCAGCCTGACCAGGAGAAAATGAGAAAAGAAATGAGATATTCTGAGATGGGTGAACTTTGGCGGTCGACGAATACATCTTGCTCGCTCAACAGATGAGTAAACACACACACACACACACACACACACACACACACACACACACACACACACACACACACACACACACACACACACACACACACACACACACACACACACACACACACACACACACACACACACACACACACACACACACACACACACACACACACACACACACACACGTACGTACGTGGAGGGACTGGAGGGACATCCTCCACTTCCAGGAGGCAGATTCAACCTCATGGGTGCTCCGCTCTTCTTCAGATCGTCCACAGCTGTCTTTATCACATCAGTCCAGCTGAAAACGCACAGACAAGTAAGATAACGATTCATCCCGTGATTTACCCGCGGAAACAAACATGATAAGTCTTTGCGTTTCTCCTTGACACCCACATTTTCCTCTCTCCAACAGACTGAGCCACCAGTTCGTAGATCTGAGCGCCACTGTCCCAGGTAAATATCACGTAGAAGGCCTTTCGATCTGACAGATCAAAAAAAAACAACATAACAAGGCTGACTGACACTGATCTCACAAAGGATACCTGACCCACATAATATTTACTGCGACGTGCCGCTCACCTGTGGCCACCTCACGGAGAAAGACCGAGTCTAGCTTGATGATGGGGCTCAGCATCTGCTTGCCCTCCTGCACGGCGATGTTACTCTTACTCTGGCATTTGAGGACCATCTTGTCGTCCTGCCTCTGGAGCAGCACCAGCAGGTCCCCCAGCAGCACACACTGCACCTCTGACAGACGGTCACAGCACCGAGACGGACGGCAGAGGAGAAGACAGGAAGGAAAAGATGGAAAGAGATTGAGAGAGAGAGAAAGGTACACTGATTCACCATTTTCTTTTCAATTTCCTCATAGATATTTATTATGCTTCTGGCTTTCTTACTGTAGATAGATATTGTTAAGAATTTATTTCTATTAGTTAATATATTTGATGAATTTATTACCATTTCAATATATAATTTAGTTTTTTTTAAATTTGTGATTGATAGGGGTTTTACTTCCTTTTCTCCATCTACTGTAAGTGCAATTGCTTATCTCTGCAGCGAGCTACAGCATCCAATTGCCCATGCAGTAGAGTTGAGGTAGAGTTGAGGTTTAGGTTATGAAATAAAATGGATTTTAAAAAATGAAGTCAAGGCACAGTAAATGGGGTTCCTTTTAAAGCTGTTAATCGATTAATCGATTAGTAATACACAGCTAAATTAATCGGCAACTAATTTGATAATCGATTAATCGTTGTAGTTTTTATGAAAAATAAGTAAAAATTCTCAGATTTATAAAATAAGAATCGACAGATTAATCAATTATGAAAATAATCGTTAGTTGCAGCCCTAGTTTCTTTCAAGGCAATCTTTTACCTACACTCTTGAATAAAAGGGAAGGAGGTGAATTTATTAAATAACGCCATTCTGTTGGCATGTAGGTATTACACACAAGCATGTATTTACCAATTCCTTTCTCTTTTGTGACTCTCCAGGTCAGAGGACCTTCATAAAGCATCTTCTTCTGTGTCAGGTCGACGTTCTAGAGAAGACAAGAGGCGAGAATAATGAGAAACGTGCTTGCAACAGAAATGGCAGCAAAAATCTGCAACGTGCAAGTGAAAGAAACTGACCTTGTATTCAGTATAAAGCTCGTTACTTGGTTTGAGGCCTGACGTGTCCAATCTACGCTGGTAGTCCTTCAGAGTCTGAGAACAGAGACGAAGATGAGGGGGTCAGAGGATGGGTAGCACAGCTCTGGAGAATAAGCTGCTTTAACAGCCAGAGACCTTCAGGACTCAAAATGAATTTACTAGACTCCAATTGGTGCTCAATCACTATCTAACAGTGTGGCGAGTGATGGATTGTGTGTTTCTCACCAATAGGTTCTCCATCACTTTGACCTCCTCATTGACATGGTTGAGGATCTTTCGGCAGCACTCTGCGCTCTGCTGGATCCTCTCCTTTTCCGTCAGGTCGTCTGTGGAAAGACAGAAAACAGACGAGTTGAGGAAAACGCAGCTTTCCCGGCGGAGCCTCCGACAAATGCCATGAATCACAAGTGTGCACAAGAATCTTGGACAAGTTAGTGGTGCAAATATTCTTCAATTTAAATTTGCATAATAGTAATATTCTGCATTTTGACCTAAGCCATTTACTCTTCAGCAGGAAGATCATCGTCTTTTTGGCAAACCCAGATATAAAAGGAATTTTCACGTTCAGTGTTTTGCAGCAAGATTTTACCGTACATACATTATTATACACACAATATTCACACACACACACACACACACCTGTGTTTTTTGCAATATTCTCCAGCAGTAACGGGTACTTGGTCAGTCTCTGCATCTCTATTGGTATGATGTCCTTGAGTTGAAGCCTGCGGCACTGGGGCTTACTCTCTGCCTCCTGGGATTAACACACACACATAGAGTCAGAATGAGAACACAAGTATGGGACCACTCATGTAACTTCATCTACGGTCTTGCATCTGTGTGTTACCTGTATGAAGGAGTTGAAGCGTGGCTCTTTTTTTTGCCTGCTCTTAATCTGGACCAAGGCCCACGACTGGTGACTGCAGAACCGGGCTGTCAGTTTCTGGAACCAATCCCCCTCTGTACCACCAAACTGGAATGCACACACATGCACGCACACACACACACACACACACACAGACACACACACACAATTACTGCTGGATTAAGTTGTCAGAACAGATCATGTTTTCAGACATGAACTCTGGAAAATGTCTGGAAAAGTTGGGTCCGGACATTTTCCAGAGTTTGCCTTTCACGTATGACGAATGCACCAGGAGAAGTTCTTTGGCATCTGGGTACAGCATGCAGGAGGCAGGACATTTCAGGAAATTGTCCGGCATGTCTATAAGCGTTTTTTTATTTCCTTAAACTTATTGATAGAAAAGAGAAATAGGACGATATGAAAGAGAACAATTGTGATGACTCACCCTGTTGAGTACTGTGGTGCTGATGGATTTGACTATGAAGTTGTCATCCAAACGCAGTTTCTTAAGGTTCTCGTAGAAGTTATCTGGATTCACAACCAGAGACAAAGAAATATACAATTTACTTTAAAGCAACTCTTCTATATACAACAATCACCTATACTGGAACACTGTACTCTGTCTGAAATGCCAATGATGCAAATGTTAATCTGTATTATTTAATCTTGACTGCAACCAGTTACAGGCTGTTAAAATAGACTGGTATATGCAGTTATCTTTATCACAGCAGCTTCACACGTCTTTGTGGAGATTTTGAGCGCATAAACGTTTGCTCGTGTGGAGGGTGAGTGCAGACTTCATGTGTCCGACTTTAGGGCACAATAGGCCTCTCTGCGGCAGCACTCACAGTGCATGTCAATGATCTCGTCCAAGTTGGGGAAGATGGCGGCAAGTTCGGTGGAGGTCAGGAGCTCCTCTCTCTCCAAGGGCTTAGAGAAAACCATCTGAAGGACGCTCAGCATTCGCACGTGGGCATGCTCTGTGGCAAACAACTCTGAGAGGGGAGAGAGAGCAGGTGCACTATGAGCAATAATCAGAAAGATCTTCAAAAAAACATCCTCATTTTATCTGCACACGTGTTTGCTTTTCTCATCGTGTGCTACTCCATCCCTCCTCTCCTCACCGTTGATGACCTCCTGTCTCTTGGTCTCCTTCTTGCCGAGGCTGGGCAGAGCTTCGGGGGAGGCCAGGTCCCTCCAGTTGGGCGGGTCATGCTCAAATTCCAGGAGGCGTGGCTCCACCTCCTCCAGCTGCGGGGAGGGGCTGGTTGGGGAGAGGCCCGGCCCTTCAGGAACAAAAACTGGTCCCTCGACACTGAAGAACGAATGGAGAGGAAAAGAATTAGCTCAGATTGGTGACAACAAGTTAAGTATGATCCAGGTGGCCATCAAGTCAATAGCACTGGTTCTATTTCTAAATGTACACCAGAGATGCCTTTAGACAACTTAGCAGGTATCTAGTTGATGAGCTCTCTAGTATTTCTAGTGTGCATCTAGTGTGTGTACCGAATGCATACAATGACAAATAACAAGTAATGATTTAGGCTTAATCAAAGTGAAACTTGTCAAATACAGCTTAACATATGTCAGAGTAAACACTAGGATTAAAATGGGAAAGTAGAAAAACCACCTTACATATAACCAAAAAAAATAAAATAAAGAAAAGATAATCAGAGACAAATGTAATGAAATATCTGAATGAACTCTGTTGGCTTACTCAATATCCTTCACTTTTTTTGATTTAAAGATGTTTCCCTCTGAGTCCTGACATTTACAGTCAAGTAACAGCAAGTAAACCTTGCACTTCATGTTTACCACATGGTCAACACTGACCAAAGTCAATAAACGTTCCCCTGAAGAGTTGAGTGTCCGACCCTGAAAAAAATCGGTCGGCCACATTAATTCATTTCAGACAACTGATGTGTGCCCTTTAATAACAATTTGCACTCATCCGCATTAACTGCCACAAATTTGAATGCACCTCTAAAATGATATGAATATTAGTTCTGAATGAGCAAGGTTAATCTGATTCATCGACAATATTCTCATCTAAACGAATTTCTGGTAATTTCAGGACTGCTGCACTGATTCTGCGATGGCGCTAAGGTTTTGGCATCCTGTCTGCACGTCTCCAGCCAGAGGCTTAAAGAGGGCGGTTCGTCCATCTTACGGATGGAGGTGCTGGGGAGTGAGCGGAGAAGGTGATGTTGTCGTGGTAGAAGGCGGCTGGAGGTCCACATCACTACGGGAGCGGGACTGTTTGGCCCGGGAAGTGCCACGGCGATGAGACGAGTGCCGGTCCACGCGAGCACTCTCGCTACGGGCCACTTTCCTACTGTAGGGAGGGAAGGTGGGAGAGGATTGGGGGGGTGTGGGGGTTGAGAAAGGATGGGGACAGAATAGAGAGAAGGAGGAATTGGGATAGAAAGAGTGGGAGGGAAGAAATGCAATAAAGGACAGATGGATAAGAAATAAAAGATAAGAGGACAAAAAGGGGGAAAAGAGAACAGGAACAAAAGGAGGAAACAAAGTGATGCCACAGAAAGAATAAAAATAACACAAAATAGGGGGAGGAACAGGGAAGAACAGAAGAAAGGAAGGTATCCAAGCCATATGCAGCCAATGAGGGGAGACATTTATGTTAATCATGAGATTAAAGAAGAGGATAAATACATTAGTAAAGGATTTTCCCCCCAAAAAGTTTTTTTTTTTTTTTAAAGGAAACGGAAAAAAGCACATGAACAAAAGATTTAAAAAATGAGTGACAGGCAAATATGCATGGGATCAGACATGCATATATTAGTTAGACAATGAAACGTATATGGAGCATGATATGGAGTATGCTCCATTTGCTGTCGATGTGGTAGCACTGGAATGCCAACACTTTACTGGGAGCAAGTCTACAACGGTGTTGTGTGCACCAAAGGATTTTAGTCAAGGAACTTGAACAGTCGTTTATCTCAATATTTCTCCAACTTCACACAACATGCATAAACACATCCACAACAAATAATCCATCTGGTCTCAACAATCGATTCTAATTCTAATTCCATCACAAGCATGTTAAAATACTTAGCCATGCAGCGTGTGTGTGTGTGTGTGGATGTGGAGTGCGTTGTTATGAGTGTTTGTGTGACATGTGATCAGTATAAGGCCTGAGGCATGTCCATGACTCTGTCAAGGCGCTGACACCCACCTTGTCTTCCGTCTGCAAAAACATGGGACACCACAGCGTTACACACCCACCTTTGCACAACTACTGTAAGCCAGAGAAAGAACCACAACAATGCAAATGCGCACCCCAACTTAATATTCTGAACACATGTTTAGACCATCGTCAGAGTGTGATGCCAAAGCCTCTGACACGACATGTAACCGCACACACTGTGGAGACAAGCAGCACAAAGGACGGGCCCTGGCCAAAACAGACGCAGACACCTTGACAAGCACATGGGACGAACAGCAAACACAAAACTACGAATGTGACAAACTATAAACAGTTTTCACTTTTGACTAAATCAACCAGATAACACAGTGGTTTAGTTGAGCTACACAGAAAATCTGGTAATTTTCAAATTTCTAAAAGCTATTAACGATATGTTATCATTTTCAAATGTAAACCTGCTTACTGGGTTCATCTATAATCACTGCTGCATGACTGTAACAACTAAAATTTAACGGCCTCCAGGAAATCACCAATTTGTACCGGAGTCGCATAAAATAAAACAAGAATTGCACAAACAACGTCTATATGCCACAGAACCTGGAAGATGCACAAAAGGACACACACAAACACACACACACACACACACACACAAAAGAAGACAAATGGGACAGAACGATATTAGGAGGAGAGCAGGCGTGCCATTGTGAGGGAGGGAAAAAAGGAGAAAGGGCATGAGGGAGAGAGGGGAAGGCAAAAGGGCTGGAAGGGAAGACCGGGTCCGCGTTCACCTGGTGAGATTCCTTCTCACAACGGCAGGCTCGGTTAGCTAGCGAGCGACGGGCTGCGTGACAAAAGCTAGCACACAGCAGCGACAGACTGCTGGGGAAGTTTTACCATGCTCCCTCAGCCTGAGCACTTCAGACAAGTTTAGCTCCCCCCCCCAGTTGTTGGCTATACACAGTCATTAGACTGAACACCTCCCATCTACAATCTAATCATAACCTGATTACAATCTCTAATCCTGTATTTGCTCATAAGGTATTATTGAGTCAGCTATAATGTGACCCCCTTAGATGGTTTGTTTGTTTTTTGTTTGTTTTTTCGTCTCCATCCTCCTCCTCACCTGTCTTTCTCCACATTCTCGTCGGTGGGAGTGTCGCTCGGGGGGATGAGCTCCCCAATGGTCACCGCACCCCCGAGCCCGACGGGGGACACATCACCCCCATCTGACAGGGTCGGAGGCTCTAAGAGATTGCTTGAGAGGCCTGGAGGATTGGAACAGGAGGAGAGAGAATACAAGGGGCTTAGTTGGTGCTCTCGTCCAGTAAATTAACAATTATACAGTATATGTCTTCCACAACAATGTATAAATAAAGTCAATCTACTCTCACAAGCGAGAAAAAAATGTATATCATTTCAGAAACAAGTGCCAATTTTCCCTCTCACTGAAAATGCTGACACTACATAAGCAGCGTTTTGCAGACATCATGCACTGAACTCTGGAGAGATCAGAGGGCCTGAAATGTGAAGACGCAAATGTCTGCAGATGTTGCTCCGGACATTCTCTGGGTTTTTTTTTAACTAACTGCTCGTATAATCTCAGGAGAAAATGTCAGAGTGAGGCCCATGTGAGAATGCAGCAGGAGAATCTCACAGCCAGAGTGGGCGTGCTTTGGACTGTAAACAGATACTCTGCTTTCCACAGCTGAGTTATCTGAGCCTCCTGCTGTTCTACCCAGGCTCCGGAGATTATCCTGATTTTGTGAAGCGTCTGACTTGGACAATCTCCCGCTGCGTTCGTCATATGTGAACTGCAAACTGCGGTCGCAATTCAGTTCATGTCTGAAAACAGCTACGGTGGTATACTGTTTGTTGATTTCAAGTTTATTTTTATCATCAACTTCTCCTGCTAGAGCATTTACTAGTCTAGTCATTTTAGACTTCATACTACACAGTCAAGTCAATGAGCCGGCTTGCCATCGCTGTGTGAAGACTCGGGGCTGACGGTGGCAGCACTGATGTTGTTGCCCAAGACGTCAGTGATATCCAGCCCAGGTACGGAGGCAGAGCCTCCGCTGGAAGCCGACTTCCTGCTGGGGAGGGCCAGGATTGCAGCGTCGGTCACGGAGCCTCTGCCCGGAGCTGGGCCCTTGCGCTCCTGATTCACTTTGTCCTTTTCCGCTGAAGAAGGGGGAAGAGCACGATACGTTTAGAAGACCTGAACAAACGTAGATGCAGAAATATAACGAAAGCACTACAGTCGGTGAAAAAAAAGGGGACAGAGACTTTGTGAGACGGACAATTGGACAAGATCAGTGTGTTGCAATCAGAGTCTCTGCATTCAATGAAAAGGGTTAGTTTGTCACAAGAGAACATCCATAACCCTGTGTTTGAAATACATGTGCAACGTGAGTGATTCCAAACTATACAGTGCAACTAATGTGTTTAATGACTACCCTGAAATGTAAAATCAACAAAACAATCCCCCACCCACATCCCTTCCCAGTTTGATCGGGGACATGCAGACATGCTTATGGGTTGATTAGTAAGGAGGTGACCATTCTACAGATAAAAGAGAGGGTGGGAACTCTGGACGACTAGTACCTTCAGTCTCCACTTTAGGTTTGACCTCAGCTGTAACTGGAAAGAAGTGCAGGACATGTTCTCATATCCAGACCGTTCATGGACATCAATGTGTAAAGATATTCCATGTTCTAATTTTTAAATGCCACTATTATAGACAAATATCTAAACAATACGTACATTTTGAGATGATTAAAGTGAAAAATCTTTGAGAAACAATCAGACATGAAAATCTAGACACACAAGCTAATACGTACTGTTGCCTGCAATCCAGCTGGGGATGCCAGGAAACACCCCCCTCGGCTTGGTCTTTGTGGATTCATCCTTCTTATTCTGGAAAACAACACAGGTCGGGTGTCAGACGTAAGGTCAAATTAAAGAGACGTGCTTGGGCTGCAAAAATGCAAATGCTCCTCCACGAAAGATTTAATGAGGACAGTGCAGGGCATTTATTGACCCGTCTGGTTACGGTTTATTTATTCATTTGCTTTCCTTAACTGGAAATGGATGTTTTTACCTTTACCAGTTGTCTCCTGAAGAAGCCTCCTCTGGACTTCTTACTGTCTACTGCCCTGGTTTTGACCCCAAGGTGCTTCATGTAGAAGGCAACCGCTGTGAAGATGGATTGGCTATGGTAGAGTATACAGTAGAGTTAGAGTAATTGGTTTATTAAAAATGTCCAATACAGTTTTTTTTGTGTTAATATCTCTAACGTTCTGTGAAATTAAAGGCAGCAATTGAGTACAAAAATGTGAATGTTTGCATTGTCTCTGGTGTCACAGATACTCAGGCTGAGACTTGGTCAAAATGAATAGTACAAATGAGGGAAGAGTGTGAGGATAAAAAGGAGGATGGACAGATGCAGGGAGGGGGCGGAAGGAGGTGGATCGTTGAAGATGTCCAAAGAGGAAAGAGGTGTTTAAAAATTTGGGAGGAGGAAAAACGATTCATGACATGAAACTATAAAGGAGGAGTTGAGGAGAAACAAGAGGAGATGGGAGTTAAACAGAAAAATAGGACTGGAGGAGGAGCCTCTGGGGATGTACATGCAACAAAAGTGTCTCTTATCACCAGTCACAGCAGTTTTACAGAACTTTAATACCTGAATACACTGACAATTCAACGCAAAGAACTTAAAACGCAGAATTCTTGAGAGAAAAGCCATAACAGGGTTTAATAACTTAAGTGCAAAGCATAAATAAAGAAATAGAAAACTTGAGAATGCATATCACTTTACATGATAACGTCATGGAGACACTGACATTTGTTGAAAATTGTACAAAGCTGATAATTTGTAGCTTTGTCTATAGAGCGAGTCAACTGGGTTAGGATGCACTGAAGAAAGGACGTTGTGGTTTGACCACACCCGAGCCTTGAAAAAGCAAAATGCAGTGCAAATCTTCAAAACTTCATTCAAAACACTCGACTTACCATTTTTCCTCGTCTGAGACAATTGTTGGTCTGCAAGAAAAGAGACAGATGTCAGTGATCTTACTGCTGCAGAGTTAAAAAGAAAAAAAGAAGACAGCGTTATGGTGCAGCATCAAGCTCACCTCTTCCTTTTAAGTAGCATTTTTCCTTTCTCTTGTCCGACCGACTGTTAACTGTGTTTTGGGCCGGTGGAATCTGAAGTGGCTGAGCTTTTTCTGATCCAACTCAAAGCTGACAGTAATGTTATTTTGTTCAGAGCAGATGCTATGGAACATATTCTAAGAAAAATTTCAAAAAAAGAGCCGAAAAAAGCAACAACAACAAAAAAAAAAGGATCAAAAAAGTGAGAGATGCATCAAAAGCTGCACCTCTGCCCACTAAAAATAAGAAAGAAATCAACTTGCACTCTTCTGATCTGCTAATAATTCAAACTATCGTCTCAGGACGGTCTAGAACGCTATCTGCACTGATTCGTCTCTCCAGTACGCCGTCTGCAAAACCAATCCAAACTCAAAAGAATGCTCCAACGCAGCGGAAATGTCTATTTAACCATGTTTTAGTCTGATGCAACATGCAGGCAAGACTGTAGAAATTGGACACTCATGTTTTGTTATGAACATAAAGGGTGGGAGGGGTTCCCCCCGAGATTTCCCAGCGTAATCCAATCAAATGGTGCGGTTGGCTTGTCCTCATCAGCAGAAAGACCAATGAGAACCAGACGAGGGGGGCGAGGTCACTTGTGTTGTGGTCTTGTGAGGGAGGGGGTGTTTTCAGGGGAGTTACTGGGTGCAAGAGTGTGGGAGTATGTTAGAGTGAGGGGAATAGAGAAATGATTGTCTGGGTAAATGACTGGATTGGCTGAATTGAATGAATCGTCTGTGCGATGGAGATAGAGATCCGACTGTGTGATAGTAAATGAGAGAGTCCAAAGCGGAACTGTTGTGTCTTTGATACAGTCGGCTTTGAAGGCTTTTTGTGTCTTCTCCACTCACGGTGCGATTACATCCAGAGGACGAGTATTGCTTGTGCAAAAACCCCCCCCAAAAAACTCCCTTAATTTCTGTCGTTCACTTCATTTTTTTCTCTCCCCTCTGACAAGATGAAGTTAGACAGTCGTCTGCCCTCTACCTGGCCTCCTCTCACTCTCTGTCTGACTCGCTTCTTGTGCAGGATAACACATTGCAGTTGGCCATGGGGTCAAGGATAGATTAACTTTCCCCCAGATCTCTCGCTGTCTTTCTTGAACCGTGTCCAGGGCAGGAGCTACCCAGCCCCGATAACCCTCTGGCCCTTTTTCTCCCCTTTTCTCTTCCGATGCGTCTCCCCTCCGCCGCCGCCGCCTCCTCCTCCTCCTCCTCCTCCTCCTCCTCCCTCTGGTTGGCAAAATGCCAGGGGAGAGCCTTCCTGCCAGCGTGGCACTGCTGACTCCATTTTTCCCTCTCGGCCTCTTCCACTTCCTCGTGCTCTATTGTGCTTTCTTCCAATCACTTGAGTTCTTTAGTTCAGTGAGCTTTATCCTCTCCATCTCCCGCTGTATTCCTCTCTGCGTGTTGTATTAGATTGGCTTTCTGCATGGCTAATATTCACTATGCCTACTGTAGAGCTTAGTAAGAAACCAGCTGCCAACTTTAGAGGGAAGGGATCTGACTTTAAACTGTTTTGACAGAGCAGTCATTGTCCAATTTAAAAAATAGAGCAGCAAGTATTAAGGAGAAGAATATTTTCCCCGCTGTGCAATCACAGTTTCAACGTTTTCTTTGAATAATACTGTCACGACAACTGTGTTGTTGCTTTCTTGTATGAGAAAGAATCAGACGTTTCTCGTTCACCGAGATGAAAATGCAAACATCGATGTACAAAAGGGATTTCTAGCTCCTAGTTTAGTTTAGTTAAGTTTACTAGCTCCTAGTTAAGTTCATACTTTCTTGTTCAAACTTGAGAGATGCTTTCATAATTTCTCATACTCACTGTGTCTCAGACATCTTGTCCAGCAGGTTCTCAGCCACAGACTTCTCTTTCATCTCCATCGGGATGCGGTCGGTGGGATAGTGGCTCTCCACGTCGATCAGCTCAGCCTCATTGGGGGTCATACCCATCATCCTCTTCTGCCTGCGCAGGACAAAGCAGGGAGACTTTGTCAAAAATCATATCCATCCAACCCAGTGAGCAGACATATAATATAGATGAAGAGGGTGCATTACAGCATAAAAACAAACAAGCTAATGACAATAGATCCAGGTCCTTTGGGAGTGGATCTAAACAGGAAAATTACTAATTCATGAAGCAAACACATCTCACTATCCTCTCCATGGTGTCCATAACATCAGCCATCATTGCACTGATTATTGGAAAATCTCTCTTCTGACCATTTCTTCTTTGCATCTAAATCCAAGGCAGCTCATCTAAAAGTTCTACTGCTCAGGTTAGAAAAAAACTTACTAATGCTGAGTGAGTGATCAAGATGATCTTTGTTTTCATGCTGTTGCTGCTTTGTAAAATAAAAGCCTTCCAGCAATGAGAAATTTATGTGTGGCTTTAATTGTGAACGTGCCAGAGGAAGTCTTGAGTAAAAGATGCTCACAGCATTATAGCATATAAGTAGGGTAGTTCAATTTTAACACATCCAAAATAATGTCTACATTTGAGGCACTTTTTTGCACACAGCGAACTGCAGTTTGGACGAAAATCAAACTTAAATAAACACAGGTGAATAAAGCAAAGCCTTTTATAATGTTATAATAAAATCATGGTTGTGAGTCAAATATAAAAATTCAAAAGGTACATTTCTCTGGGATCAGTTCGTCCTCTAATGTATTTAAGTTTTAACTGACTCTCTGTCGGTCTTTGCTAACTAACTGACTAACCTGTAGTTACTGGGTTCGGACTTTTGTTTTCGGATATTCTGATCTCCTGTTAACCATAATTAGAAATTTAAGAAAAGTGATTTTAACACTATGCCACTAACGTAAAGTGAGCTTGCTTGCTGGTTGACTGATTGGGCCATTTGAAAATCTATCGAATCTCGGAGACAAAATTAAATAGCTTTAATTTTTACCAGTGCTCAGAAGCAAAAAAGATCATTACAAGCCAGGCCTCTTCAGATTTATATACATTATACATTCTTTAACTAAAGATAGGAGCACTCATCCTTCAACACGTGTCAAACCTTACCTTGTCAGCATCGTCTGAGAGACTAAATTTGTTAGGTGTAATAAAGACGATGCTGAGAAAAGATCAGGATGAGCAGCTTCTCACCTGAAATCTTCCAGCTGTTTGGCCACTTCGGCCGCCTGCAGGCTCTGCACCTCCTGAGCATAGCGCTTTTGCGTGTCCTCGGAGAGAAGATCTGGACGGATTCGGTCTGAGACCAGGCAGACAGGAAGTAGGAGGGTAAGTAGTGATGCAAGGAAAGGGAGACACCGAGTGAGTGGGGCTAGGTTGTGCACATTGGGCAAAAAGCTGCTTTAAATGAATATACCACAGAAAAATGACTTACCCCAATCATAGGTTATATTAGTTGGCACTGCCACTCTGAGAATCTGTTATGTGGAGCAAAAGACAAAAAAAGGAGCAAAAACAGAAATAGGAAAATTACAAATTTAAAGGAGATATACAGGATAAGGCACTTAACTGAGAAGACTTTGTTATGCTCTATGTGTATCGTTTCTTTGTTTTATGTGACAAGGATACAAGTGAACTGATGCAGTAGCTAAATATCACCACAAGGGATCATTTGAACACAAGAATTAAAAAAAATTAAAAAAACAAGCAACAGAAGAAAGAGACATGGGCCAACTTTGAGTAAAGGGGTTCACAAAAGAGATGGCTTTAAAGAATAAGAAAGAGGCCAAGAGAGGATGATTCCTCCTGAAGGGCTTTCCCACGATCCTGACAGGAAGCTGTGGGGTCGGACAGAGACCGACAGGGAGAGACAAAGCAGCATGGAGTCAGCCAGGCTGACAGATGTGCACGGGGCATGAAACTCGGAGGAGGGAATATGACAAAGATGCCCAGGTGAGCAAGGAGCAGTGACGGAGAAAAGGCTGAAAGGTGCTGCACAAACACAGACCACAGACAGAGCAAACAAAGCTGACACACACACACACACAAAGCCGTGCACTTGCAAACAAACCCTGTGCACAGAGTCCAACTTATAGACTACAGCTGATTAGATCAGAGTCCTACTGAAACAACACTGGATATTGCAAAGGCGGCTACGTTTTTTCTAAAGGGATTTTTATATAATACATATCGCCAAACGCTGAAAGAGTAAGAACAAAGCTCTCTACGCAGCAATGGGTCACAATAGATGGTCTAAAAGGACATTTCATCAATACAGGACCACTTGGATGGGTTTCAAAGAAGAAAACCCTGCAAACGTAAATTTCACATGTCTTTTAGCATCTGTAACATCTGCTGAAGTTCACTGTAAAGTCCAAATTGATACACGATGCTGCATCCTGCCCAAAAAAGAGCTTTGATTTCTTCCCCTAACACAAGACGGACATTAAAAACAAAACGCAGCACTGGTTTGACCCGAGTTCAAACGTTATTTCAAGAAAATGGTTACGGCATAATGCTTCTTCTCTGAGGAGGCATTTGAGTGCATACACAAAACAGCAAAAACAGTCACAAACTTCAACTGGAGAATAAAAGAATGCAGAAGTGATCAGACATGAACTCTGGAAATTGTCTAGACCCAATTTTGAGTTTGAGACATTTGAGTTTGCCCGCTCACTCGCAGTGAATCTTTTCCTGCTGTAAAAGTTCCCTGAAAATGTCCGGAGCAACATTTGCATTGTCACGACCAGCCCCGCAGGAGAATGTCCGGACTACAGTGCATGTCTGAAAGCAGCCGCCAAGTGTCTGTCTGCTACTGCAAGGTTTTTGTGTTTTTGTGTGTCCTCTCAGTACTCTTTCACTCACTCCTGACTAACATCGCCACTTTTATTTTATCTTTAGTTCACATTAAATTCAGTTTTGTATTGTCTTTGTGGTGTGCTACTTACTGCACCCTTGTCCAGGAAGGTGTTGTAGAACTCCACAAATTGCTTCTTGGTCTCTTTGGTACTGAAGGTCCTGAAAAGTTCGGCATGGAGGTAGCACAGCTGAGAGTGGAGACACAGACAGAAAACCAGTGAGTGCCGATGAACGTCAACATTTTTTTTTCACTCTTATATAGTTGTGGAGGACAGGGTTTCTGTGCAAATTCTATGTCGACAATAACAACAGAGTACTTGATATCACTATAAACTTAGGAACACCAAGCTAGAACTAATGCAATCTAATGTAACACTCCTGCAATGAATCCCACCTTCATGAAGGTTATTGTTTTCAGTCCGCCAAGGAGCTCATGTGATCGGTTCTGTTTGTTTGTTTGTTAGCAGGATTACTGAAAAAGATAGGTCTCTCCCATGGTAACAGGTGATTCAACTTTGGGAGGGATCCCAGACATTTTGAGTCAGATCTTCACTAGTACGTAATATTTTTTAAATGTGTAGGTCAGATGGAGATGGGAATGCAAGTTTCAGTGTGACACAGCATATAGGTGGGGGATTGCTCAGCCTCGGTTTGTCTAAGCTCGGTGAGTGCTCTTGTTGAAACTGTGTCAAACAGGTATTGATTAAACTATATTATCATTTCAGAGGCTGTGTGTTGTGCTGGCATTATACAGTAGTAGGTGTGACTGTACAGTAGTTTAGCCTACTCTCACTGATTTGAATAGACTGGACAAAATAATAGGAAGGCCGGTCAAAATAATAACATAATAATTCTAATTTTTATAAAATTCGTTTTCACCTCAGGCATGTAATAGTCAAGAGTCTGACATGAATTATCCAATCACTCTCATTTCAGCCATAATAAAACAAGGAGCTCAGTCTCAATGCTTGCAAAACTGAGAGCAGCAGACTAGTCAGGCAGCCACTCTCTCAACAATCTGACACTGATTTTAGTGTGAACACTTAACACTGACGTTGTGACCGACTTATATTCTCCACATGGACAAATGTGAGGAAAAGGGAAAACAAGGGGGAGAGTGAGGGAGAGAGAGGGTTAGGGAGGGAGAGGGTGAGTGAGGGACGGCGTCGTGGCTATGGGAGGTGTAACAGTACCTGGGGTAGGTCACCAAGTCTGCATGCGGAACAAAGGGGAAAGGACAAGCATGCTTTACGTAGGCGCTGATACACATGTAGTCACACTCTCGCACGCACGTACGCACGCACGCAAGACTTATATAGTCTTGACATTTTCCATCAGGGTATATGAGTGTCATGTGTTCTACACAAGCGAAGCCACACGTAATAATAAACCCCAACTCTTGTTTATCTAATAATGATAATAAATATTATTATTATTATTATTATGTAACAGCATCATGATTTGACTTTCAAATGAAAGAAAGCGTGAGCGTGGAGTGGAGTCTCACCATCATCCAATAAAGCACTTACTTTACATAGATAAGTGAGTTAACTGATAACAGATGTTTATATGATGCTATGGTTATGTTGGCCGAGGGAGAACCTTTGTCACTGTACAGAAAACGCACAGTGTAATGCAACTACTTGTTTTCCATTCAACAGCTTTAGTTCACACAACAGATTTCTCTAAAAAACCTGTCAGACTACTTATCTCAATTACCCTAACAGATTTTTGTTGACTGGTAGAGTTGCCAACGGCGGTGTTGACCACAAAACAAAAAGAAAAAGACGCTGGTTGCAATAATGAAATTAATTTTCCTTTAAAATGTTGAAAATTATAAAATTCTATCGAATGAAAAGTCATTTAAAAAACAAGTTATTAGCATCTCAATTAATTTGAATTATTATTTTAGCCACAGTCACACAGATATTCAAACTTCCACCTGGGTCTGTGAACCATCTTGTTTAGTAATGCAACGATAAAGGTGCTTTCAGACATGCACTGAAGTCCAGATATTTTCCTGAACTTCTCCGGGGAGTCTGAATGTGAGAACGCAAATGTCTGCAAATGTTGCTGCTAGTAAAATGTCCGAGTGAGCCCATGTAAGAATAGAGTGGGAAGATCTCTGGAATTGACGGCGAGCTAGTGGGTGTGCTGATCACTGCAAAAGAAACCACTCCTATCCTCAGTGGAGCTTTCATCATGTCTTCCTGTATACTGCATGGTCTGCCCAGACGCCACTGAATATTCCAAAATGTTCCTGTCGGTGTGATTTTATTTAATAATAATAATAATACTACTACTAATAATAATAATTCTTATTATTCTTCTTATTATTATTATGTAATAGCATCATGATTTGACTTTCAAATGAAAGAAAGTGTGAGCGTTTGAATTCAGAGTGGAGTCTTATAATCATCCAATAAAGCACTTACTTTACATAGATAAGTGAGTTAACTGATAACAGGTGTTTATATGATGCTATGGTTATGTAGGCCTAGGGAGAAGCTTTGTCACTGTACAGAAAAAGCACAGTGTAATGCAACTACTTGTTTTCCATACAGCAGCTTTAGTTCACACAAGAAATTTCTCTAAAAAAAACCTGTCAGACTACTTATCTCACTTACCTTAACGGAAGAGGTAGAGCTGCCAACACTGGAGCAGTATCAGCAACTTGACTGTCGAATATTGACCTTACTAAATGGGATGGACACCTTTCTAAATGGCTGACACTAATGATTGCATTTATTATGAACTTATCAATTCATTTTTGGACTGATGAATTATTTAGAAATTGAACAGTCAACCATGGTTTCTCTAAGTTGTTTCTTAAATTGTCCTATTTATTTTTCTGTCCGACTGTCCAAAATATTTTCTGTTAACATCAACTTTTTAAAAATTGTGTCAGAAACACACACACACACACACACACACACACACACACACACACACACACACACACACACACACACACACACACACACACACACACACACACACACACACACACACACACACACACACACACACACACACACACACACACACACACACACACACACACACACACACACACCATGGGTGCAGGGTCAAACTGTAGAAACACATGTTGCATGAAGACCAGCAGGTGTGTCGGCCGATCCTTCAACTTCTCTATGTCGTCAAAGTGTTTGCACTGATCATCCACCACCTGCGAGTGTCAGACAGAGAGAATGCAAAGAAAGAACAGAAATAATGAAGAAATAATAATTGAGAAAATTATCATAAATGACACTGAGGTTGCCACGAATCACTTTTGCTTAAATTCACTCACATCATTCAGATCATTCTCAAAGTCCTCATCTTCAGCCCCGATGATGCTCATGGCTGGGTGAGAGCACTGAGCCCCAAACACACCCTGCCACGGAGAACGAGAAGGAGGGAGGGGGCAGGAGAAAACACGACAATTAGCAAACATTATGGGCCATAATTTGTGCTGGCTGGCTATCTCTTTTTGACATCCTGAGTGCCTGCTGAGCAGTGCCGGAGAGAGAGGGCAGATTATAGTGAACTTGAAAGTGAACTTTCCCGGTGAAAAAATAACATTAAGCGGGAAAGAGGCAAAATGTCCCAGTATCCATTTCTGGTCTTGTGGAGAGAGAGAGAGAGAGAGAGAGAGAAAGAGAGAGAGAGAGAGGGACAGAGCTTGATGTGTCATATTGCTTATGGTCCTTGAAATAAGATTCCATTCACATGAGCCAAGAGAGGCAAAGGAACCTAAAGCTTCAGCGACAGGTTAGGATTTTTAAACTTTTTTTCATGTAAAAATGACTTTTGCTATGTTTTATAAAAAAATCGTGTTGAACTATGATCCAGCGTTACTTCTTTTCAGTAAACTTTTTTTTATAGTTTTAATAAATCATGAGCCTACTGGGAATGGGCCACTGATATTGAAGGAATTAAAAACGGTTTTAATTAAATCATAATATTTTATTAAGGTAGGTGTCGCCTGTGCAATGCTGAAGTCCTCTTCCCCGAGGCCTGGGATAAAACATTCAGTTTTGGTGTTGAACTCACAGAGGAAAGTGACTCAACAAGTAACAAGCGGTGTAAGTTCTCTCCTGAAGTTTGTCCACATTTTGCCTCTTGAGATTATGTGTCAAGACCAGTGTTTGGTTTAATACACTCAAGAGGAAAACTCTCCTCTAGCTGCCATGACATAAACCCTCCAGGTCTGAAGGTTTATGCCTTTGAAATCCATGAATGGAAAGAAAAATGCGTCGGAACGGGTGACCAGTCTATCCCCACCCTTCACACCCCTCACACCACTTCCCCTGCACGCAAAACAAACCCCAAAAAACACAAACAACACATAGCCCTTGAATTGAGTCCACTGAAGGGCGCAGACAGAGAGCCACCACCAGGGAACACACAAAAACACACACGTACACACACACACATCAAAAAACCCGACAGCTAGACTGTACAACATTTACCATTGTCCACTGCAGGGTGTGTACAGAGGGCACACTGGAAGAGCAGAGACAAAGAGGTGAAAGGGGAAAGAAATGAAAAGTGTATCACACAGTCCCCTTAGAAAAAAAAGCCTTTAGAAACAATTAGGAGCATTGTATTTTGATTTATGGTAAAAACTCATGATTCATGAAAACTCTAACAACGCCGTTATTCTGTATAGGGATGGTAGAAGTAGCCAAAGATCCTCGAGCACTGTCCTCTTACTGCAGCTATCAACTAAGTAATCCTTATTTTAATAGCACCTTTCACAGACACCAGTCACAAAGGGCTTCACAACGATAAGACATGATTCAATTCAATACAGTTCAATCTAATAGCGCCAAATCGTTAGATACGTTATCTCAAGGCACTTTACCTATTAAGGTCGCAACCTCGGGTCACAACCCAACAGTTCCCACAATGAACAAGCACTTGGTGACTGTGGAGAGAGAAAAAAAACTTCCCTTTTAACAGGAAGAAAACTCTGGCAGAGCCGGACTCAGTTGTGGGCGGAACATCTGCCTCCAACGGTTAGGGTGAGGGGAGAGAAATGGGGGAGAGGGGGGAGGTGGGCGGAAAGAGGGGGAGAGAAGTGAGAGAGTGGGATGCAAACCCTGGTTCGACGGGCAGAAGACCAGAAGTGATCAAGGCCCAGAAAAACTGAAACGACCTGCCAGACAATATCTGCTCAGCTGAGAGGATTTTCCATTTTAAATAACTTCTCTAATACAATACCTGATTTTAGTTAATTTAAATCCCTCTTATTTTGATACAGTAAAAACATGTTCATGATATATTTTGCTTTATGTCGGACTGTTGTGGTCGTCTCTTTTGGCTTCATGCTGTAAGGCAAATTTTACATGTAGGTTGTAAAAGCACATGTTTTGAACAAAGCTCTTGACATGAAAGTTACTATAATAATCAATTATTTCTACGGTTAAGGACATAATAATGTATCAGTTGTCAGAATTACCCATACTTTTTCTATTGTGGTAGATGTATCTTTAATATTTCTAGTTGTATTTCAGATAATTTCGGCGCAGAACAGATTATGGGAACATTAGATTTGCAGGACTGGTGCATCATTGACATTAAATAACTTAATTTGTCAGATTTATGATAGATTTGAAAAGGCAAAAACAGACATTAGTGTATGGTTACTTTATCTATGAATGTTATCTTTTTATAGTTCGTTATGCAAAAATACCCCAACATAAAATAAATCATACTGCAATAGAGGATTTTATCAATATCACATTCCCCTTTCTACATATTTCTACAAAGACACTCCTCAAGTGAATTATGTTTTGCCCCAAAATACATAATGTAAAACGTTCCATAAGAAACTATTCTGATTGGATATGCAAACTGAAAACATTACGTAGATAACTCAATTAAATCCTGTTGTTTTTTTGTTGATGTTTGCATGTTTCCACAGTACTGTATGTCTAATCATGGTGAATAATGTGTGTGGTTGTGCAGGCCACACATTCACACTCAGTGAAAAGAAGAAAAATCACTTGGTGGTTAGAGTTTATGAGGAAATGTAACTGTGTACACAACCACAATCGATTTACAGACCGAGTACAGAGTGTGTGTGTGTGTGTGTGTGTGTGTGTGTGTGTGTGTGTACAGTGGTGGCGGGCAGGAATGCTTTGAGGTCAAGGTAAGTTTTTGTACAGAAACAGAGAGAGAGAGGAACAGAGCTGTTTGTCAGGGGGCTGAGATGGAGGGAGAGCGAGAGAATGTGTTCATTCATGGATTCATGGCCACATCCAGTGGGCTGCGGGTTAAGAGAGGCCAGTGATCGAGCAACATGCGTAGGAGGGGTTAGCTAAACAGAGAGACACAGGACTGCGAGGGCCCAGAACGCACATCTGTACACACACACACACACACACACACACACACACACACACACACACACACACACACACACACACACACACACACACACACACACACACACACACACACACACACACACACACACACACACACACACACACACACACACACACACACACACACACACACACACACACGGGTTGTCACGATACCAAAATTGTAGACTAAGATACGATACTAGTATAAAAAAAATCTCACTTTCAATGCCACGATAAAAAGAAAAAAAGGTATAGGGACGCAAATAAGATTATTAATTTCTTTTTTTTGAACTTACAACTGGCATAGCACAAAATCCAGGTCAAGAAAAAGTCAAATCATGATCGCATACCAACATTATTAATACTCATCTTGAATGTTTTCCCTATACCTTCAATGAACAATAATAATCTAATGAAATAAAAGTATAACTGTCAGGGGGCATGTCTCTGCATAATTGAGAACTTTCACATTCAATACTTCGATATATAATTAAATTAACGGAGATCGAATTGTTTTGAACACGTGGTATCGAAAAGGTAAGAGCATCTAACCAAAGTGAACCGTCAAAAGCCACCAAGACAATGACAATAGATCACCATGACAACCACAGCTATGACTGGCTAAAGGTGCCAAAGCAGAAATGGCTAATTCCTGGTGGAAAGATGAAAAGCTTTCACTGCTACAGCTCAGGTTTGAATAACAGGTGAACCAGGGATCCTCCTGCACAACGTGTGGTCCCTTTTGTTTGTTCACTTTGTTTGGTGACAGCATTTTGGTCTGTAGAACTTCATAAAGTGAGATCCGTCAGTCAGACTCATTTGTCAGGAGACATCTATTTAGTGTTTCCTACGTCATCTGAAGATCATGTAAATTTGATCTTGCCTAAGAGGGTTTTATATCAATATCAATATATCTGGTCTGTGACACCAGGCCTTTCACACTATCGATGGAGCATTAGCTGTTGTCATTAAAAGTAGAGCTGCAACAGTTAACTATTTTGATAATCGATGAATCAGTTATTGGATTTTTATGAAAAAAAGGGAAAATGGTTGGATTTCAGCTTCTTAAATGTGAATATTTTCTTGTTTCTTTGCTCCTCTATGACAGAAAAATTAATATCTTTGGTTTGCGGACAAAACTAAACATCATCTTAGGGTTTGGGAAACACAATCAACATTATGTCACCATTTTACGACATTTAATGGCATTTTAACTCAAAAAACTTTTTTTTTTTAATCGATCAATTATTGACTGTAGTTGTGAATGAGATTTTTTTTGATAGTGAGGCTGTTAAAGTGAGTTTGCAGATAGTGATAGATTCCATTTCAGTTAACTGACAAGTTAGCAGTTAACAGAGACTTCTTGTCAAACTTTGAGGGAAAGTTTACCCTTTTTTCAAAACCACGCTGATCGCAGCCTTTCAGTCTCCTCCTCCTCGCAGGAGATGCTGAGGCCAAACCCTTGTTATTGTTATGACTCGGTTGATATCGGAGTAACTGCAATGCATGTTCATACTCTGAGAGATAAATTGGAGTCGGCATGGGGAAGCTAATTACAGTTACTCAAAAGGAAGCGGGGAAGGTCAGCTCCGCTCCGAGTTTAAAGAGCACCGGGATTGTGGAGACGCAGGAGTGGGAGCCTCTTCTGCCCAGGAGGAGCCAAGTATTGCATTCCAACATATGGCACGGTTCAGACAACAGATGGAGACAGTCTGAGACTTTCAGCAGTAACCAGACTCTCTCTTCCCGTCACCTTAATTAGTGCACGATCGCTGTCTCGAGCTCCAAACTAAGGGGGTCCTTCCCGGCTGATACAGACGTGGTTGAGGGGGAAAAAGAAAGGGACGACAAGTATGTAGTGTTTGAACAGAATGTCCCGTAAGTGCCGAGATAAGCTCTGGTGCTGAGAGTAGGCAGCAGCTGCCCCCACACCCACCCACCCAGCCAACCACACCCCCCTATCACATTCCAGGACTGACTAAGTGTCAGGTGGCATCAATCTGATGATAGCCATCAAGCGTACATGCTTTTGTGTGTGTGTGTGTGTGTGTGTGTGTGTGTGTGTGTGTGTGTGTGTGTGTGTGTGTGTGTGTGTTCTATGACAACTGGTCTTTACAACAACATTCCTCTTCATCCCTGACCAAGCCTGGGGTCTCATAAGGAAAAAAAAAGGAAAAAAAACCCTGCACCGGTTTCCTCATTCAAACTAAGTAGCATCACAGTTTAGCATTGCATATGTCCACCAGGTTACACGCTGCTGCCTTTTAACTACTGAGTCTATTTTACATGAGGCTCTTTGGATTGACCACGTCTATTGTGAAAAAATAAAAAAAGAATAACAATGAAAGGTTGTTGCTGTTTTAGTGAAACCCATCTGACCCAGATGAGGAGTCAAGCGGTGACCTCACCCCCAAGTGAGCATCTAAAGCGTACATGCGGCAATCGGAGGAGACCACACGTGTCAATCCTGCAGTAACAATATGATGATGACTGTCAGGGGTGAGCGGTCATGTGTTTGGTGGAGCTGAACCAGGACCAGGTCAAATGACGCAGGGTTCATTCATGCAGGTGCACCACAGTGAGTATTCATCCAGCTTGTTAGTGCAGAATGACCATAACACAGACATTCATCAGGCGTCGCCCAAAGCATTTACGGGCTAAACAGAAGAATCACCACAAAGACAAGCATTATGCATGCTGATGCACGTCTTGCACACATGTGCACAGCGAGAAACAATATAAGATTTGACCAAGTCTGTCTGCAGACACATGATCACATGGTCTGGGCTGAGCTGAGCTGACCTCTGGGCTGAGCAGAGAGTCAGTGCCAGGAGACCAGCTCAAAGTTAATACCAGCATCATACGATACTTACAAAGCGAATAACAATAAGCCAAACATATTTCTGAGTGAAGGAGGACTTTAATACTCCAGATAATCTTGTTAGGCAACAGGTGCACTGCAAGTACAGAGTGGCATCATTGTTGGGTGTGGTTACAGGTGCAGTGCAGCACAGTTCAGACGTCAGAGGTGTATAATTCTGGGCCTGAAAAAAAGTTACTCTTTAAAAATGTTTAATTCACATTGAGGGGAAGTTTTAAAAAAAGAAACCATAGCAGGAAAAAAGGGATCTAATCCTTCCATTTTCACAGGGAGTGTCTTTTTTTCAAAGAATAATAAAGAACATAGCTTATGCCACCAGTTTAATCTAAAAGATGCTACAATCACCAATTCTTACTTACTAGTGGCTTTATATTACATCCAATTGTTAACATATTCATATAATATTATGGGAGTTAAAATAATTTCAATACTACAGTGCAGTGTTGAGGAGTAAAATTCAAATAATGATATCCTCTCAAAGGTCTGTGCAATGCTGCTGTTGATCATAATGTAGGAAGGTAAATGTAACCATCCAAATAACAGCAAATGCACCTGCTGGTAAACGTACACTGAAACACGCCCAGTTGTCAGTCGTGCAACGCATCATGGATTATATACAGTGTTTACTGAAACTAGTGTTGATTCAACTGTATGATGTTTTTTAAAGGTGTCGTTTGCGATGCTGTCGAACAGTAATGCATTATGCAGATAGTCGGTTATTCAAAATACCTTCTTTGCTATCAATGTGGATGGGAAAAAAAACAAAAAAGCTGAAACACCTGTTTGCATAACACAACACAAAAATGACCATAAAGGTGCATCCACACATCTCTAAAACCGTTTTAACGACAACTGAACACTATCCATGAACTTGCAGGACTGCACCAGTTATAGATAGCTATACCTAACAAACAGGCAACTGGAGTGTGTATGTCTTCCTACACTGAAAACAATAAAAATAGCTTGGTGCACCTGGCCACAGAATCCATTGTATGGGCTCTCTCCTTACACCCTTTCACAATGGGCTGTGTCCTGTCCTCTAGGTACTATATGATGGCAGCGCCCAGAATAGCCCAGCAGCTAATGGCCACCGCTTGCTGTGTTTGCACTGCTGTTTATCTGGCTCTCTCATCAGGCCTCAGCCTCATTAGCACTGAGTGGGGGGATTCCTACCAGCACCAGTGCTCCCCCCAGCTGCTGCTCCCTGAGGTGCCCGAGCAAAGAAGAAGAAAAGGGGGAGAAAAAAAATTATTGGGGGAGAGGAAGGTGGCAAATGGGGAGGCACACAGACAGGAAGTGGGTGTAATTTCCTCAGGAAGCTATCAGAGCCATTTCCTGTGTGACCTATCAGATGAAAAGAGGGAGAGAGAGAAAGTGAGAGGAGGAGAGCATGGCAGAGGGAGAGAAAAGGTTGAAGAGAAAAGAGCCAACAAGTCTCTCTGTGTAAGAAAGGTGACCGTAAATAAATTCAATCAAACAAAACTTGTTTCCACTCGTCTCCGAATTCGCATGGGAACCAGAAAAGGCAGACTCTGCACAGTGTGAACGAAACCCAGCGACAAACAAATGAGGAACAGAGTTCATGACAGAAGAGTGTGAACAGGAAAGGATGGGTTTGTGACTGCAGGGTTCATGTGCAGACAATTTACATTGTGATGCCATAAAGATGACAGATACCATTGATTGCTCAAATGTCACAAATAGTTTCTTAAAGTGAGATCCCAAACTTCATGAAATGCACAGACATTAGTGTAACTTATTAAAAATCCCCCCCCCCCATATTTCCACAGATTTCCAAATGTTTCGTCAGCCTGTTCATTTTCTGTGTCTGACTTTTCCAGACCTACACTGCAATCATAAACTTGGTAAACACAACTGTGGCTGCAAGCACTAGCCTATATGAACCCTATAGACTAAACAGGGGGAGAAAGCAAGGCACTTAGTGAAGAGGGCGATGGAGGAGGGGAAAATTAAAAGAGGGGGCATCACTGCAGCAGGAAATGAAGAACAAGGCAGCAACAGTGGAAAGAAAGTTTAAGAAAAAAAAAAAACAGGCCCTGGAAAAAGAGTGAGAGACTCTGTGAAGTCTAACAAGCACATAAGGGTCCGAACTGTGTCTGAGCACAGAGTTACACCTGAAAGCTGAACAACTATGTGCATCTGCTTCCAAAAACACGCACACACGCACACACGCACGCAAGCAAGCAGATTCATACTTGATGCTTTCAACTCTAACCGTAACAGTTTTGGTTTTGCAGCTGACAGAATTGACAGTGATCAGCACCTCAGTTAAAACAGACCAAGGGGAATCGGCTTCAGTGTCTGTGTGTGTGCGTGATAGAGAGAGAGAGAGAGAGAGAGAGAGAGAGAGAGAGAGAGAGAGAGAGAGAGAGAGAGAGAGTGAGAGTGAGAGAGAGAGAGAGAGAGAGAGTGAGAGTGAGAGAGAGAGAGAGAGTGTGTAAACTGCATGTCCAGGCGTTTAACAGAGAAAATCAGAGCGGTATCATTGGATTTGGCTTCAGACTTGTTGGGATGTAGTTTATAAAACATGGGCATTTAACAGAAGATCTAATGAAAAACGCTAAAGTTGCTGTCTGGGAAGTTGCAGAATCCAGCGTTTTGGCACTGCCATACTAGTGCCTGAGAGCCAGGACACGTCAACCTCTGCCGTTTAGTTTTGGGCCACATTTTATAAAATCAGTCTCTTGCTGGTCTTCCAGTTTATTAAAAGCGCAAAACACTAAATCACACGATTACCCCCTTTGAAAGCGTAAGATTAACCTCACAGAAAAGCACAAGCATTTTAGGGTTGCAAACACCAGCTTGATCATAAATAGAACCATCAACTCACGGTGATGAGACATTTTCAGATAACAATGACAGAGCAGTGGTCAGTGGTCAGGGCAGGTATGTTGTCCCTGTACCGACAGTAAGAACACAGAGCAGGACATGTACACTGTGAGATAATGAAGACAGTCAGAGCAAAGTGTACAAGGGGTGTGACATCAGTGACTGCGTGAGCCAGCGATTGGCTCATCATCTGTGATGAAGACTTAAGAATATGACCGGCCAGACATTTTTTCACCTTTCTTTCTGTATGTGTTATCTCTCCACATCTTATGTTTCACGTTTCTCTCCCCCTCTCTCTCTTAACCTCCCTCCTCCTCCTCCTCCACCTACAGCCTAAAATAAAGCAGCCCGTTGTACAATCGCTCCAAAACAGCCGGTGCATTCATGGCCAGCAGACAAGGGCCAATTATGTAATTTAACGACCATTACGTAGCGGCTAAAATAAGATTATGGTCAACACAGCCGGGAAAACAGAGGCAGGCCCTTTTTCATTGCAACACAGGATCCTGCCTTACATGTTGCTGCTTTTTCTAAAATGTATTATTCTGTTAAATCCGACTGGATTCTCTAATTTTTTATTTTTTTTTAAAAAGGACCCAGTTTGCACCATCGTTACAGCTCCTGAGAGTTTTACTGCAATGACCTTTTCTTCATATGATTTTGTTTGGAAACAACTGCTGCAAAGAGTCATTGACCTTCTCTGGACATGATTTCAGTTGAGTAGACATTGCCCTCAGAGGTCTTTAATGATGCTGAACCCCCCCCCAAAAAATAAAAAATCTCATCGCAAGACTCCCCAGGTGTCTGTAAAGATTTTAAATGTAATGTTAAACAAGGAATCCCAAGCTACTGCTCAACTCAAACACAACTTCTCTTCATTTTCTCCACTTCACTTAGAGCCAAAGTACACTTCAGTCTCCCGCTCTAACAAACTACAACCCCCTTCAGCTCAAACCCACCCCCTCCATCCTCTCACTCTCTGCATGTCCCCATATAGAGGTCACTGGCTCCATGGAAACATTTGATTGGCCAGGGCCAATCGACTGGCATGGATTGGCAGTTCAGAGTAAACCTCTAGTTTGGCCTAACTGCTTCCATGTGTGCGTGCGTGCGTGCGTGCGTGCGTGCGTGCATGCGTGCGTGTGTGTGTGTGCGTTTGCTAAGGCCAAACACAAAAATCTGTAATCAACATTTGGGGGACAAAAACTGCTCTTCATTCATTCGAAAGTATGTTGTATACGTTTGTGTGTCCTGTGTGCAATTGCATCGGATTTTAAGCCGGTACCAAATAAAAGCAGCAATAGCAAGGCACATGCTGAATGTTTCTGGAAGGAATTTATCCTGCCCAGACTGGAGTCAAAGCTGAGGCTAACATTGCCAAAAATACCTTTGTACTCTGCACACAAGCAGCACACCTTGGTTCGCGATGCTAACCTCATGCCAACAGTGTGCAATCCAAATATGCAACATTCACTGCCTCTCTGGAGGTATCACCTCAGGATAGATTGATGAAGGGATGAGTCAATCTTTATTCCAGACTTTTCTCTCTACTTGACCATAATCAATGTTTTCACTCCAATTTGAATGCATAATGAATCCAACTTTGAATAGCCAAGATTTAAGATAAGCCAAATAACACATTCAAAACAAGAGATAGTGTCGGGTTTAATTCAAAGCTAGGGCTGGGAAATATGATGATCAAACATTTTTTTGCCATGTTTGACACATTCTAATTTTCGATGTGCATTATAACTGACCAAGAATAATGAGAAAAGTTGTCATCGTTTAAGATGTTAATGACTAAACTGAAAACAGAACGCAGCAGAATGTCCACGCTGTTCCATCGACTGCAGTGACTTCTGCTTCCTCGTTACAAAACACAAACAGAGAACACAGATCAGTGTAAAGAAACATTTGGGTTGGTCTATCCATCTAAATGAATTTTTGTGTAAAATTTCAAAACTGCGATTTTCATTTTATGTGATTATCAAAAAGAATACACCGTACAAACCGTAATAAATCAGGACAGATACTAATAAAGCCCCATCTGCACCAAGCATCACAGTTATACTAAAAATAATTGGTACATTTTACTGGTGGGAACTAGACCACTGGTTGTTTGGCATTTAATCAAGAGAAAATTATCCATGTTTATCATTCACAATGACAAAGGAAATTACAAGTTATTGTGCCGTTGCAAACATGCCCATTATCGTTTATCTGTACAGTTACAACACTTCTTACAACATCACAAACACAAGAGTCCTGTCTTTGTTTGTGAAGGCCTTGGAGCTCACATACAGTCAGCGCACTGTCTGCACACACTCCGTCAGACCGGAGGACCTTTCACCCCACCATACCCCCAATCTTTCACTCCTCAAACGTAAACATCTATGAAGTCTAGTCTCGCGTTTTCCACTCTGACTCTCAAATGAAAGAGCTCATTCTCTGCTTTCTCCCTCACTCACACACATCAGCTTGCCAGTCGTCCCTCTGACTCACACTTGGACAGATGGATGTAACTCTTTCCACACTTTTTTTCCACTGTGTGTGGAACCAGCTGCTGCAGCGCACGTATGTGCAGAACTTGAACAGCATCCTCTTTTTGTGGCCCTGTTCAGACGTGGCAAATAACGTTCACCTTCGGTGTGATCCGATCTCAAGCAGACAGCTCTGGGTACAGGTGTGAATGCACCCAAGACGCATTGAGGACGCAAAATGACATCAGATCACTCTTCCGACCACTTTCAGAGGAGGTCTGGGGCGGCATGTGGGCCACACTTGAAGGGCTGCCTACTAACAGCTGACAACCTCTGGCTTGCTCGTTTCCGATACATCGATTATCTATATTAAAATTTCCTGAACTGTATTGTGAGCATGTAAATGTCATCAAATGTTGCGCCGGACATTTGCTGGAACTTTTCCTGGCAGACCCCTCTTAAAGATTTCCAGAAAATGTCAGAAATAAGCCCATGTGAGAATACAGCAGGAACATCTCCAGAAGATTCAGTGTCGATGACTGTCACCAAAAACATTGCTTTCCAAGGCGGAATCATCATCATGTCCTGCCTCCTACAGGCTCTACCCAGACGAGCACAGAATGTTCCGGAAATTTTGCGTACGTGTCTGACTCGGAAAATCTCCTGCTGCGTTTGTCATATGTGAACGGCAAACTCCAGAAAATGTCCGGAGGCAATTTTGCGGACATTTTCTGGAGTTGAAGTCTGAATATAGCTATAGTCAGAATGGCTAGAAAAATATGAACACATTTGGTCTTTGCAAACAGCAATGAAGTACAGGTTTATTTACATACAGAACAGGGAAGTGAGATTTAAGTGTTCACTTAGACACGTTCTAATGATAGGTGTGAACTTTAGTAGAGTTTTCCACTTGTGATCGGATCACCCAAGTGTTAACGCCATTTATGAACAGGGCCTAGTTAGATTGAGAGTACATAAAGGCTACAGCCCCCGAAGAGGTCATTATGTTCAGGGTGAATATCACTGCTGCACACGCATGACTCGCATCCTGTGAGAAGGAAGTCTTGCAGAGCTTGAAGTCGTCCTGACTAACAGCAGGGAGATGACAGATTGGCAGGTGAATACACCAAGCTCTTTGTGTTTCGGCAAAATACCTGACAGCCGGTGCCTGGCACTTTACCAGTTCATCCAGTGTACCAGTATAAATCTGTTGCACGATATGGATTTTTCACATACCGCCATACTGTAATATAGCTATGTCAACGGCTGTAATGTTTCAATAAGTAGCAAATTATGGCGAGGACATACAGTACATCCTTGTGCAATTTCCTCCCCAAGGCTCAGGCTGGGTAATATACACCACTTCCTTGAGTAGTGCCAGTATACAACATTTGAGAAATGTCTTTATGAATACTAAAAAAACACTTTCAGCATTTAACTAATGTTAAAGGGTGTTTATAGAACTATCTTAGCATCTGTCTGACAATGCTGCAGTTTAAATTCCCCAAGTGTGTAAAGTACACAATAAATTGTTTCGTTACAAGCCAATAGGAATCAAAATCTTCATTATATACTAAACATGATAACATTTAAATGTTTTTTTATATATATATTCTCTGTACTCCTGACAGCAGAATAAGCCACTATAAGCCAATATAAAGGGGCAGGCATGAAGAAAAATATTGTTTTACAGAGAAACTACCAGCATCTTGAAAAAATACTGTGATAGAAATGTTTGGACATACCACCCAGCACCTAATGTGAGCTACAGCAGATTCACTTCTAAATCACTGTCATGTGAACGGGCTGATGCCGAATGACAGCTGAACAGTTAATGGTTTACATGTACGACGAATGGACTGAAATTAACTCATGAAAACAATAATCAATGTTTTGTCTCACAGTCAGTTCAGTCAAGGGCAGACCAAGTCAGTACAAATCTGTTTTGTGGGAGACTTGTTTGGCTGTTAATTTTAAAGGGATATTCCACCAATAATAGACAGAGGTCAGTGTACTTCTGATGAAAAAAATGTTTTATAATGTCTTCTGCGGCTCCGGAGGAAACTTTCCAACGTCTGAGAAAATACCAGCGACGTCGCCCTGGTGATGTCATCAGGGTTATCTCGTCATGGGCTCGTAGACCAATTTAAAACAGGAAACCTGTTGTTAGATAATGTGAGTGGGAATTTAAATATGTGGCCATTTATCAGGACAGGATGGGACACTATTTAGATGCATTATGGGATATGTATTTTGGAGCTTGACCCATATCCCGGTTATAAGTCAGGATATCTACTAACTGATGGTGTCTGTAGTTAGCTCGTCTTCTACCATATAGTGCATTTTACTATATTGTCATCTTAAAAAATTCCCTCAGTGGAACAAAGAGTGTTTACAGCACTGCTTTCTAATGCAAGTTGTCACATCTCGCTGATGCAAAAATCCGAGTCGTGAGACATTACACCTGTCATACAGTAGATGATGCAAACATGGTAATCATCAGAATCCGTGGCCAAAATCTCAATTTCCAGCTCACTGCAGAGTAAACAACTGATAAAGAGAGGGCCATGAGTGCATGAGGAGTTACCAGAGCCTTAGTCTTTCCGTGACAGTGCAGCAGTGAGAAACCATTAACAATACCAGGGCCCTGTGACGAAAAAAACATCTACATGCAATTCAGTCATTATTACTTTTATCACAAACACATGTCAAAATGTTTCTGGTGAAACAGACCTGCTGATTTCTGTCATGGTACTGTTGTGTCTGTTTATTCTGCTGAGTCACGCAAAAGAGGTTTCCAACCTCAGTGCAATTGACATTTGAAAAGCGATTTAAAGAGATAAAATAACCAAACGGAAATGCGTGTTCGAGGTGAACCCAGTTAATAATCTAGTAAATACCAGACAAATCAAGGTATTTAATCAAAATGATGCAAAAAAGAAAAAAAACCTTCTCGCTGATTTACAACAGTACTTGTGACATTTGCATTACATATTCTGGATGGCTGTGAAGTTCATTTAATCCTTGCAAACACGTACAGCAACACACAGTGACACCTTGCTCACTTCCAAGATCACCTGTGGTTATGGGGTAGAGTTGCATCATCACCTATGTACTCTCTCACACTCTCTCACACACTCTCTCACACTCTCTCACACACACACACACACACACACACACACACACACACACACACACACACACACACACACACACACACACACACACACACACACACACACACACACACACACACACACACACACACACACACACACACACACACACACACACACACACACACACACACACACACACACACAGCCCATTCAGCAAGAATCAGTAGATTTCCCTGCTAACTTTGTGGAGAGACCAGTGCAGTCTGTCTCTCATTATCTGCTGTCAATCTGACTGCAACGCAGAGAAGAATACCTGTGTTCCTATTGATGTTCAATCCTGACTATAGTAAATTATTAGCTTGCCTTTAACTCATCTCCAGGCCCTGAAGACCCCCCCCAGCTGTTCCACTGTGGGTGCCGTTATCTGTCACTCCAGTTCTTGGGTATCTCTCGTGAAGGCAATCAACGACTGTTACCCCCTCGCCGTAGCACCAGCCCGAGTTTGACTTCCTGCCCCCTGAGAGGTGGATGCGGGTGAGTTTATGTAGGCCTATAACAATACAGAGACCGCGAGGGAGAGAGCAACACAGCAACTCAGATTAAATAGCCAACATTCCTTTAAAAGGAAGAGAAGTTAGCCTTTGGGGTCGAGACAAGCCTGCACTTGTAAAACGCTGCGGAGAGAGAGGGAGAGAGAGATGACAAGTGCGGTGCTCTCTAGTCTAGCAGAACGTAACAAGAAGTGGCAGCGCCTGCTTCACATGGGGCCTCTGGGGCGCAGCGGCTGGCTGCGACCGCGTCACTGTCTGCAGGAAAAAAAAACTGCCAGTAGCAATGCCCCTTGCAACACACACACACAGCAATGTCTAATGATTAGTGAACGTAACCATAATACACATTTACTGTTAAAATGAGTTTGATCAGACAGAGCTCAGGCTTTCCAGGTTGCCCACCAACCTGGAAAAAATGAGATAAATGAGAAAATAGTGTTGTCCATTGAGAGGTAACTAATGAAAGCGTGAAAGCCTGCCTGGCAGCCGCACTGTCCCGGCCTCCTATCTGAGGTTAACGGCTGCGTCGAGGAACATGACGCTGAACCGATGAACAGCAACTGCAGTTTCCTGTGAGCGCAGGAAACTCCCGCCTGTTCAGCAGAGACAATGTCGTCTGTTTCACGAGGCAACAAAAAAAAAAACTCATTATCATGAGCAATCAATTAAATGCAGACACTAATTATTGAACACTGTCTACATTGACTACCCCCCCCCCCCCCCTCGCTCTACATTTTCTATATGGGATGATGTGATGTGGTCCAGAGGGGAGAGGAGAGGAGAGGAGGGACTCCTGTCAGCAATACTGTGGCCTACTTTCAAAAAACAATGTTGACAAATGAGTGCGAGGAAAACAAAGGGATGAATGGATTACCTGCGTCTGTAATCACACTGCCTGAACACAGACGAAAACAACAACAACAACAACAACAACAAAGGCATGGGGGGGGGGGGATATATGATCCGTTTCATCCCTTATGAGAAACAGCCACTTTTACTCCCATGACAAATATCCCAAAAGATTCTCCTGCGAAGAAGATAAAAATAGAAAAAGAAAATACATCAAACTTTCACAAGGTCAGCGACAGAGTTTCCGCCGACGGCCAATGACACGGCGTGGCTGTGACTGTGGGAATATTACAGTGATTTGCAGTTTGGGATGAGACATAAACGAGTCGGGTCAGGTCGTAAAAAAAGAAAGAAAAAAAGAAAAGAGAGCACACGGCCCAACTCTGTCTACACCTGAAGTTGTTGTACCGACGTAAGTGACGCTCCGCGCTCCTGCTTCGAGTCCCCCCCCTGAAAGGGCCTCGGGTTCTTCCGGTGCTACAATAACTCGCCCAAAAAATGTGATTACATTTGACCGTTGTGAGTTCTGCGTTTGGGCAGGACGTGTTGTCGCGTCGGCCGCATTCCTCCGTGTGGACGCGGCCGTCCGCCGTCCGCCGCCCGGGCTGCGGGGCGCTGAGCGCGTCGGGGAGGGAGAAGCCCTCGGCGTCGGCCCGACTCTGTCTTAACGTTGTCGAACAACGCCGTCAAATGTCCGCTCGCTTTGCGGCGTTCGTGAAGTATTTTGTTTTGTTTTTTCACAAAGAAGGAACCGCGTACTCACCCTCGAAGTCAGAGAAAGCGACAGGCAGAGCGGCCGATAGGTTTCCTGTCCCGAAAGTTGCCGTGTGTCAGTGAGAAGAAGAAGAAGAAGAAGAAGAAGAAAAAAAAAAAAAAAAAAACATTGTACGCGGAAGTACACATGAGAAAAAAAAAAAAAGAAAAAAAAAAGCACAGGGTGATCGGGAGGGAGCTGCGGGGGGAAGATACATAAATATGTGCTGTTCCGAAATGATCCAGTGCGACGTGTCCGACACAAACATCGGTACTGATGTAACTTATTGTTTGAGTATGTTTTACGGCTCCAAGTTAAAAAAAAATTAAATTAAATTAAAAGTAAAGCCTTTAAAGAGGTTGTTTCCGCACTGTGTTACACAGAAACTCGTCCCCACTGCTACGGGCTACTGAACATTTGAGTATTTCTAAATGAGGACTGAGGCATTCACGGCTGTTTGGGAGTTTTATATATATATATATACTATAATATACTATTCAATATAATGCGTATATTGGCTAAATTATTAGCCAATTTCCGACATTAACTTGACACAACCGACACAACTCTGTTGCACAAACCGGATTTCTCTCTCATCTCCGTGTCCGAGACTCTTAAATTAGTCGTATTATTTGTTGCTAATCAAGCAGGCTCTAGAAGTATGTAAAGCACTTAGCCTATGTTCATTTTCACAGCTGGTCTGATCGCCGAGCTTTTTACGGCCCATAAAAAAAAACCCCAATTGTGACGGCAGTCCGGAGAGATTACAGCTGTTTGAACAACACAAGGGACATTTGTCCGTCGTGAAATCGAGGCATCTGTTTGCGGAGTTGATTGCTCGAAACCAAACTTTCACCCCCCTGCTGCTCGGTCCCGCGCTGCCTCACTTCTGCTTCTGGGTCTCAGACGCCACCCTGTGGACAAACATGGACAACATGTCTCCAATCCGGGGAAAAAACCCCAACCAAAACACATCCACTGTGCTGATCAGGTGGTCTAATCTGACCTGTGCGATCCAGCATGGCCCAAGGGGGAAATAGGCCAGACTTGTATCTTCAGTAAAGCCTTCAGGTTGAAGCTCAGCTGTGGCTTTTTTTTGTACAGATTAAAGTCTGGAGTTTCAAATTTCCTCCAGGGAAAATAACAGCCCTTTGGTCGATTCCATATAGGCTCAAACATCTTCCAACATTGAGGACTTCTCGTCAATTTTGGCTTAAAATAAGACGCTAAAATCCAACTACAGTAAAATGTGGACCTTAGGAACACCCACATAATTGACGCCAGGAGGACCAAAGGCTTCCTAAGCGTAACACTCCCTCCGCCGGACTGTCTTTTTCCCATAGAGCCTCCTGCCCTCCCCATGCACATGGTGTGAGAGAAAATGGGAGTCATCAGACCAGGCCACCTGCTTCCATTGCTCCATGGTACAGATCTGACGCCCATTACATGCCCAGTACAGGGGTCAGCATGGGTACTCTGACCAGTCCATGCAGCCCCCATACGCAGTGATGCACTATCTGTTCTGACAGCTTTTCTATAGCAGTTTGTGCAACTGTAGCTCTTCTGTGGGGACCCCCCCCCCCCCCCCCCCCATGTGCATTAATAAGCTTTGAGCCCCCATGACCCTGTCGCCAGTTCACAGATTGTCCTTCCTTGACCACTTCAGTGGCTCACTGTACCATGGGAATGCCCCACCAAACCTGCCAAGAACTGACTTCAAATCTTCAATTACTCACTGTTCACTTGCTGCCTGATATGTAAATGACCTGTCAGTGGGTTTTTTTAACACTAGCTGATCGGTGTATTTGGATATTTTTTTGATTACTGCTCATCTCTTGGGAACATAAATCTATTTTTCCGTTGAGGTTGTCTCTCAGCATTGAAAAGTCAAATTGATCTTCAAGAAAATGTTCAGACTGGTGACTCACATTCTGCGTCTGCAGTTATCAACACATCTAATTGCCTTTTCATTTCTGCCTTTAACTGGAAACATTACATTTTCCCTGATGTCCTAATTATAAGCACATGAATGTTTTTAATTTTTAATAATAATTAATAAATCATTCACTTTATTGCCCTTACCTGTCTGTATATTTTCAACCAGTGAGAACAGGAATGAACCTTAAACCTGGAAAACACTTATTTTAACATGCCAAATTCGTTAAAAAAAAAGAAGCTAAGTGAGGGATACCATCTTTTCATTACTAATCACATATTATGAAATTACCATCAGCACAAGAATGTATATATCAATTATATCATCCCCTGTCTGAATTAATTCAGTTAATATGTCTGTTAATTGTATTAAGTGGAAACAAAATTTGGGCTGTTTAAACAGAAAACAGAAATCAATATCAATTTGCGAAGATTAAATCAAATGTCTCAATTTTAATTTGACATTTATTCACAGTGTATCTCTGTGTTAAGCTAATGCTTATTATTATGTAGCTTTCTGTTATCAAATTTTTTGCCGGTATGCGAAAGAAAGGTTGCTTTAAGGTTTAAGAAACGCAAACGTTCAAATTGGGCACATATCAGCAGGCACACCTATAATATTTATATCATATTTCAACTATGACACATTAAATGTGCTCAAATGAATGTAGTTTGATTCCAATTATTGAAAATATACCATGGTGACCACATTAGCAATGTGTGTACACTGCTGTAAATGGCTCAGTATCTGAAAATGTGATGAAAATGCTGCAGTGAAGTTCAAAGATCATGAAAGAAATTCAATGGAAGTCACCGTACATTTGTCACTGTGACACAGATAATCAGTTCAACAAGCTCAGTCAAAAACAGTCCACTATCCAGAATAATGTTTATTGCTTTTGAAGATATTAATCTTTTTCTTCTTTTTTTTTTGCACTTTCAATTTTTCCTCTTTACAGTAAAACAGAGCGATGACAGGTAAAACCACTGCATTGTCATTGTTTGGATGTGTACACACACATACACACACAAAGGAAACAGTATTTACAGCTGCAGGTTGGTGTCTTTCACATGGAGGTGACGGCGCCTCTCCGGTAGCAACTCAAAACATAGAGCTTTACATTAACTTTATAATAGAGCTTTCACAACTAATCATATACTGCCACTGTTTGACAAACCATAGGCTATAAAGGCTACGAAGCTGTACAATATGAGTTATTGATCACTCTGCGCTGACGAACTGGGCCAGATAAAGGGTGTTGGTCAAAAACCGATGAACAGTTTTTGAATATTTTTCTTTTCTTTTTTTTTTTCACGTCCTCAAGCGAACAGAATTGCCCCGCTGCTGGCATGGACAAAAAGCATTGATTGCAAAATAATCAAAACAGATTTTCAGGGGAGGATTTAATAAAGAAAATGCAAAGACCAGTATTATTCACATTTGACTAATTACAGTACAGTTACACTGGGCGAATGCTAACTATAAAAATAAGTCTACTGGCATATAGTTGAACCCAAAGGGTTTGTAACGTTGGGCATCTGGCAAAAATGACCAAAGGGCACAATTAACTGGGGTTGAGAAAAATCAGAGACAATTCCCAGTGTGACTTCTGTCCTCATCATAGAAAAACACCTTCAGAGTGCAGAGCTTCTGCCATTAATAATTTAAACTTTGATACACCTAGGCTTATAATTTTTCCAAACATGTTTAAATACTGAATTAAATCACAACAATACAGCTAAATATTATCATAGGGAATAATAATTAAATGTAATGTACACCATATTAAAATATATACACAGAAATATCAATACAAAGCTCTAGATTGGCCCAGCTCCCCCTTGCTCTCTTTTTCTTCCCTTTTAAAAAATGTGCAGGAAATACTTGAACCACGGGACAAAATAAATATTCACAGACTATCACAGTTAGCACTATTAGAAATATGGATTTTTTTTTTAAACATGTGAATTGACCTGCAAGAAACAACACCATGTAAAAAAAAAATTAAGTGCAATATTAACTTTGGGGCAGCACTTTCAAGAAAAAGATTGTTGAGATGAGACAATCTCTCTGAGGGCGACTTGACTGAACGAAACACTAGGTGGCAGTATTTGACTATGTCTCGAAAATGATTTATATGTAATACATATATATATATTACATTACAATTTCTGTAACACTGGGTCGATGTGAGCATTATTTGTTGTATTGTTTTGTTAGTATATGGATGATGTTGACATCGCACTGTTGTATTACTATTTCACTGCCTTCTATTACGGCTTGTCTGAGGACAACAAATTGTAGAGTACCGCTCGCAACACGTAAACATGTCTACAAACCACGGGGCAATTATTCGGTGTGAGAGATCAAAGCAGAAAGGACAAGATAAAAATTTAAAAAATGAGTGAACGCCCCATATGCTCTGAGATGGAGAAGTCGGTAGTGTAATGGACTGTAGGCAAGTGAAAACTTAGACAGCAAACAGGGAAACTGCAAATTTTGGAAGAAAAGAACGTAACCGCCTTGCCTGGAAAAAGTATCTATCAAGACTGATCAGCGAGTTGATCGTTTGAAAAGCAGAAAAAGTGTCTCGGAGAAATGAAAGGAGAGAAGAAGAGAGTTATCAGAGCATAGACTTGCAAGATGGCGGACGCGGGAGAAAATGTATTAGCTGTGTATCAATTTGAGAGTCTCTGTCTCCCTGTGTCTTTCATGCAGAGCCATGGCGGGGGAAAGTGACGGCGCCAGGGATGGCGGAGGAGGACTGATGGGGATCAGGCTCTTCAGAGGATGCGGTGACACTGGCGGGGGGAGAGAGGAGATGGGTGGCAGCGCGCTCCCTTTCTTCCCGTCCAACAGGATCTGTGCTCGGTTCGCCAGGCTGGATTCCTTCCCCGTGCCAAATTCGTGCTCGTTCTCATTATCCGAGCTGCAGTCGCTCAGGTCTGTGATCTCCAGGTCCGAGTCCGACTCCGGGTCCTGCTTCACCCCCCCTCTCCTCTCTGTGGGGCTCTGCCGGCCTGGCCCAGTACCGGCTCCCAGCCCGACCGCTCCCAGCCCCAGACTCAGCACCGTGCCTGGGGGATTGGCCTCCGGCCTTTCCCCCAGTGTCAGCCCGTTGCCAATGTCCGTCCGACCTATCGACAGGCTCCCTGGGTAGGGTGGCAGGCACAGTCTGACTGGCTGACCACCCGCTGTGCCGTTTGTCCCTCCAGTTTGCCCTGCCGCTCCCCGCTCACCCCCACCTGCCTCCCCAGGGGGGAGCAAGGAGGAGAAGGGGTGAGGCAGCTGTGAAAGGCTGCTCTGCAGAGGGTTGGGGTAAAACTGGGAGGGGTAGAGGGAGCCAGGGGGCAGTTTGGGGCAGTTATTGAGAGAGAAGGCCCCTGGGAGGTAGGGGTTGAAGCCCCAGGGGTAGTCAAAGGGTGGGTTGCGAGGGTACGGGCCCAGCAGAGACGGGGGTTTGGAGTAGCACGGGGCACCTAAGACAGAGAGAATCCAGAGATGGAGGTTAGAACTCAAAGGGGCCAAAGGTTTCTTGACATACAACATCCAAGAATGTTCACTAATTATGCTCAGTGGTATTAGCAATTCTAATCAGGAGCCACGGGGGGCAATTCTGGCATGGTTGCTTTCAACAAAAACCTGATGGTTCATTTATGCATGCCATTACTGTGTAGTACACCCACTTCACACCGCTGCAAACCAGAGGTGAACACAAAGATTCTGCACTGCAGTCTGAAGAAAAATTAAATCGACTAATCAAGCCGAGTTAACATCGTCCTAATGTTGTATTATTTATGTTAGTTGAAATATTTGAAGACATGCTGCCACCGTCACCTCATGTAGGTTAAATGACTGACAGGGAGAAAAACTCATAGGCCGTCGATCTCTTGAGCCCCCCCCCCCCGCCACTTGTCTGACGTGTGATCAGATATCAGTTTAGATTAAGCAGAAATTGCATCATATTTGAACTTGGTTCATTGCGAGCATCATTGATAAAAGAAAATAAAGGGGTACATTTGTGGTGATGCTGGAATTCAATTTTAATGAACAGACAAAAAGTGTTGCCTCTCAACCTAGTGTACTTCCTTCCAACTGACAACCAACTCAAAGATTCTCTCTCTTTCTCTCTCTCTCCCAGTCTCTCCCTCTCTCCCTCTTTCACTGCGTTATTTACTATGCAGGGCTAATTTGACAGTGGTGAAGTCTCTGCGTGCTGGGCCAGGAGTAGCTGGCAGACACATGAATATTGAATCAGTCAGGCAGGCCTCACTTGCTTATGAAAACACAGTAATGGGTGCCCACAGGCCACAAACTGAAGCCTGCACCCTCAATTAGGGCCTTCCTGCCTGGGAAGGGATTAGGACAGCGGGGACACATGGGAGGGAGAGGAGGGTGAGAAGGGGAAGGGGGGGTATAGGACCTGAGGACAAACAGCGAGTGGGGAGGGCTGGGGTGGAGGGGGGAGGCGAGTTGTGTGATGAAGACTGCATGTGTGTGTGTGTGTGTGTGTCTGTTTACATACTACCTCTCTAGCTCTATACATACACATTGTGATGCACATACAGAGCGCGCAATAAAACAAACAAAGGCAGACATTGTTAACATTCTGTACGTATCGTCAGCCTCGCATGTGTAAATCCACGATGCATTTAGTTGAGGGACAAAATGCGAACGGTCGCGCTGAAAAAAATGTGGACGACTTCTCCAGCCTTCAACCTGCTTCTGACCGCTGCTCATATACATAATTCACAAGCTGACCTGGCCCCGTCTCACCTGAAGCGCAGCCTCACTGTGCAGAGCACTGGGAAAACAATCTCTCTTATTTCCTTTAACAATAAATGCTCATGCCTCTCTATATCCTCATTCCTTTCTCCACTCTGCTACTGTCCCTCTTCACTTCCTTCTCCTCCTCCCTTTGTCTAAGAGTGTCTACTCTCTCTGCCCACACACCTAACACACACCCTCACAAGCTGTCTTTTTTTCCTCACGAAGTCGGCTTTGTCCCCGGGATACTAAAAGATTCCTATTTTTTTTCACTGGCACTTAAAAGTTTCTGACCAAGTTTTCTCCTCCTGTCAGCTCACCTGAACTGAGGAAAGGGAATGTGTCCAGTCTTAGCTTGTCTCCCTCAGGCCCCGGTGCCGTGGTCCCTCGATCAAACAGGGATGTTCCTCTGCCGGAGTCTGGCAAACGGGGAAACAGGGACTGTATGGCCTGGGGAACAAAGAGGGAGATAAAATAAAACAAGAAAGAGAAGGAGAGAGACAAGGGACAAATGTTTCAGAAATGAGCAAGTGCCACAAAAACAACTTCCTAAATAAAGCACATGTATTCCTACAAATCCCAACGCGTGGTGCTGCTTGTGCGACCGCGGAGTGAAGTCACATGTTGACAGCGGCGCCGAATGGAGTGTGATGCAAACGGTGACACAGTCGCAGCAAGGGCAGGATAAAACGGGACGCCATGGGAGTCGGGGCAAAAAGGGAGGTGGGAGGACGCGGAGGCTCAGAGACTCAAAGACAGGAAGAGTACAGAGTCAAACGGAGACCAGCGATTAAGACCGTGGGCACAAAGGATAAACGACGAGAAGAGAGAGGGATTGTGGCCCCAGTTTGTGTGCAGGGACACAGGACGAATAGGACTGAGATCTGAGGAAAATGACATCCATTCAGGATGTAGGGCAGCTGTGTGTGTGTGTGTGTGTGTGTGTGTGTGTGTGTGTGTGTGTGTGTGTGTGTGTGGGTGTGTAAAATATGTGAAGGAGAGGGAGACAAGGTAAAAAAATAAATAAATGGAACAGTTGAATCTCAGGAATCAAGGGGACAAAGGGGGATTTTTTGTTCTCCCCCTACAAGGACTGTGGATCAATAGTATCTGTCACCTCACAGCTCCAAGTTTGAAAGGCGAGACTGTACTCCCAAGCTGCGAGATCTGCGTTGCTTAACAAACCGCATTAATGACCCGCCATTGATCTGATCTGACGCGACCCCTTTGCTTTCTATTTCTTTCATTTTCAATCGATGACAGATGGATACGCCATCGGAGACGGGGATGAGAGAGGGATGGGATAACGTCTCCTTTTGTTTTAAGGACAAGTTAAACCCCCCCCTCCACTGTCGTCTTCAGAGTCGCTCTGTCCTTATCCCGTCTTAAAGATGGCACAGACAGATGATGGATGATTCTCACTTACTGTACTTTAAAGTTACGCGCATTTTTATAGGACGTTAGTTGTTCAAAATGAAATTATCTGAACACTTACACCTACGTTAAAAAATTGAGTATACAGAAAAAAATTGTGAGGCTTTAGTCCTTAAATTAGCGCAGAAACATTCAAACGGATGTCTTCATTGTTTTATTTCCTCTTAATACCTGAGCAGTTTAACAGGCCTGCAAGTAAAGTCATAACAGTCTTTATCAACTTAATTAGAACATTTTTGTTTGAGACAGTGTACATGAGATATCATGAAATCCATCCTTTCTATAAAAAAAATCAAATGCACAGCAGGAGCTTATCAAAAACATTCAGTTGAATTAGATCACTATTAATAGAAAAGCTGTCTTGTGATTTTTTTGTTTGGTGCAGGTTTCTCTTCTTTTTATTCTATGTGAATCTAAATACCAATTTCTTAATATCCACTGTCATATAGCAAAATAAAATAAAAAAATTATAATTTATATATCAGTCTCATTACCCAGATGTGTTAGGCTGTAAATTAATGTTCATTTTATACATGACTGATGCTGCACTATCTGCATTTTTATGCAGATAGTGCAGCATCTCGCAGTTATCTCAAAATATAAATCAAAATCTATCCATCTAGTTTCCTCCCGCCCAACCCTCCGTACCTCTGGGGTGCAGTCCGGTGTGGCCGAGTTCCCGTTGAAGTGATTCTGGGCCAGAAAGAAGGGGGAGTTGGCCATGTCCAGGATGGGGTAGTTCACCAGCACGACCTTGCTGAAGTTAAACTTGTAGGTGAAACGTTTCCCTTTGGTCTTGTGCAAAATGCGCTTGTTGTAATAATACCTGCAAAAGAAAGAGGAGAGGATATTGAAGCAGGGATGGAGTTGGGGGTATAAAGGATAAAGGGAAAAGGAAGAGGATAAAGGAAAATTAAAAGAGTAGGGGAAGATTAATATAATGCTCACATCAAGGTTTTGTATTTCATCGCTAACAGAAGAGGATAAGTAAACAACTCCAGCGCTGCGGGGCGAGAGCTATGCTGATTTCCCACTGTTTTTATTCATCTCCTCCTTCCTCAAATCAATTCATGTCGACCTGCCTCCATTCAATATAGTATGGTGCTTTAAAGGGAAATTTTATTCAGCTCATATCAGACAAAAAGCCAAATTCCTGAATCCCTTTGAGTGTCTGAGGACCTTCACATACAACATTTAAAAAACTACAGAACAACAACAATAACAAAAACAATCCTTTCAGCATGCACAAGACTATTAATCAATCACCCAAAATATTATGGGTTATTATACATCATTGTATATTATTATACCATGATTAAATATCAAAGTGAATGGAAAGATATTGGGATCCTGAAAATTATCGTTGCCTTAAAAGAAAAAAAGTTCCATGAAGTACAAAATAAAGAAATTGATTTAATTCAGATCAACAGAATAGTTTTTTTGTATTTTTTACTGTTAAAGAGAAAATAATTGACTTAATATCAGAATGAGATGTTTGACGAGGAGCAGTGTTTTCATCCTGGTATTTAATTTGAATCATCGGAGGCAGTTGGGACTCTGAAAGTGAAACGCGTGAATGACGCAGAGGCCACTGTTTCCAGCAGCAAAGCACATTTGCAAGGAGGAGTCGTCTCCATGGCGACGACCTCAGGTGTCTCCCGCTGGGCACGTCGAGCCGCCGTCATGCCAGTTTCCTGTGCCACCCACTGAGGTGTCACAGTGTTCAAGTCTGCCAGGATGCCAGGTTGATCGGCAGCAGAGGCAAAACATGGAGCCATCTGGCTCAGGTGAAGTAGTGGGTGGGGGGTTGGGGGAGGGGTTGCTGGGAAAAACTTGCGGACATTTTATCTCGTGTTAATTCTGTGCTTAGATTTCTCTGTTTGGAAGTGACCGCAGTAAGTGCGCCAAGCGACATTAGACAACCTCAGCAGTAAATACTGTTGAGCAGGCCTCATTATGCAGATTGCACCATATCAACAAACACGGCAGCGTGTACATATCAGCATGTATCCACGGTGGCTGCACTCGGCGTGATGGTGTGTGTGTGTTTTGCTTTGCGTGGCAATTGTGCCGTGGCCCTTAATTGAGCAATTAAGTGAGGCTAATTAAGAAGGCTAATTGTGGCCCCAGCCAATTCATAACAATTAGACTCCGACGACAGCCCCCATTAAAAAGAGGCCAAAGGAAAGCAGAAGGAGGGGAAGGGGGGTGGGGTTGGAGAACAAGTTGGGGTGCCGTGTATTTGCATAAGAAAATGTGTGGTTGGGGGCGTAAGATGCTGAAGGACTGGAGTGTGAACATTATTGTTTTAATCACCTTCAGCAGTTTCCCTGTTCTGAAGAGTCCGAGCAATTTCAGACTGGGGCTTGACTTTGAAATCCCTATTGAATTTTTTATTTATTTTTTCATTTGGCAGCTCAATGGTGAACTTTTCCATTAGGGCGTCCGCAGATAACCAGAAATTGAGGGTATTGACATTAGGAAAAAGTCCCACTTTCATCTTTCCAATTTTTTACCAACATGGAGAGTGAGACACATAAGTGAGGACTCAGAGGAGAGTAAACAATCCACGCAAACCGCAGTAAACGTGATAAACATCTTTATCTGATACAAACAGTGTAATTGCTTGACATTCAGCACATCGGGTGCAAACACATGCACAGACGCCAAACGCGCCCGGCGTAATGATGTTTTTTTCTTGTCTCACCTCAGTGCCCTGCTCAGCTTGTCGTAGTTCATGTGAGGTTTGCACTTCCTGATCCCCCACAGTCGGGCCACCTCGTCGGGGTCCTTGATGACGAACTCGCCGTAGTCCCCCTGCCAGGCGATCACCCCCTGGTACTCCTCCTTCTGCAGCAGCTCCAGGATGAAGTGCCACAGCTGGATCTGCCTGGACCCGGGGCTCGACTCAGGCTTGTAGGCCCAGTCCGGGAAGGCGAACCCTGGGCAGAGGGAGGAGGAAAGAGCGGAGGATGAGACCGGGGCCTGTCGTTTGTCCCGTTGCTCACGGGAAGGGGGTGGGGAGGGGTGGAGAGGATGGGAGGGGGGGGGGGTTGCCTACTGTCTGAATGACTGATGAGTGATGGAGGTGAGGGATGATGTGTTTAATATCACAGCACGTGCCTTGAGCAATGTTATTCTGCGCTAATGCCCTCTAGCCTGAACAGATTGGTCAGTTGGATGATGACAGCTCGCTGGGAGAGATCTGATGGATGCGGCACGAGTCTGAATTCTAAAAGCCGACTGTATGCACACCACTGATGGAGTTAAGTAGGCTTTTTTTTTTACTCATCCCAAAAGTGAAACTCACACCAACTAGCCTTGTAAAAATATTGGACATACAACCAATTACCACCAACAGAGACACATTTTGTTCAGCAAAGTGCGTGTGTATGATTTAATCTTTTATACATTCATTTTAACATGTGATTTGGATCACGATGGGGATATTTCAGATATTTTTACAACATATATTTGCTTTTTTTGGTTGTCCGGTTTCATCCAACTTACACACTTGACCTGGGTCGAAATGAAAGGGAATGTTTAAAGATTTCTGCTCATGCACGAGCACTTCTTCCCCCCTTAAATTAAAACTTCAAGCCTATCACAACAGATAAAGGTCATCTGAGTAGGACCGTGGGACTGACCTGGTGTCCAGAGTGCCGGCACCGGGGGGAGCAGCAGATCACTGACGCAGTTACAGTCCATGCCTCCACAACACCTGTAACAAAACAAAGAAACGGCACAGATGAGAAAGAAAGTAAAAAAAACAAACACAATTAAATGAACACGAAATGGCAATTCATAGAAAAGTATTTGCGAAAGCCAAAGTCGGCTCCCCAGCAGGCATGTGTTCCTGAGCTGAAGTTGAAGAGTGTAAACTTTGTTGAAAATGGAGGTATTGCATAAGTGTCTAAAGGCGCACTTCGAGTTCACACACATACCTTAAATCGATGTGAAATATGGCGCGGTTATGTTTCATATGTTTTTGGCAGCGATCAGGTGTTTGATGGATGTAATCTTATGTGGTCACCCGAGGCTGTATCTGATGCAACAGGGTGGACATTCAACAGGAGGAATTAAATAGACTTTTGAAGCGCAAGTCAAAGTTGAGTCATATTATACCAAAAAATATCTAATATGTATCAGTTATTCCAGAGTGATGTTTTTCAGAGTTAAACTATGTATTAAATCTCTGTGCAAAGTTATGTTCAGGGTCACGACCACTAAGGGTCACGTTTACACGATTTATTAAGGACTATACTTTTCGTAAAATATATTTAATTTGCTGACTTTTCCTGGTTGGATAATTTGAGTTGTGTTGCAGGAAAGAACAGTTTTTGTGGCCGCAAAGTTCTGTGTTTGCATATGTAAGAATTTAGGACAAAAACTTCAACAACCACTACACTGACATAAAGTGATTGTAAACTGTAAATTATGTAAATATTGCACTAAGTGAGAGCAGCAGTAAAATCACGTAGAAATATATCCTGCAAGATGCCATCAAATATACATAATATACAATATATTTAATGTTTGAAAATGCATTATGCAGTCAAAATGGATCTAAAAAAAATCAAAAATCAGTCAAAAATCTATAGCAATGCATAATATTTGACAAGCACGTTTATTTTATTTGAATGTAAAAAAATCTTGATCTGCAAAGAAATAGTGACAGTAGTTGTCAGAAAGTGTCGAGGAGTAAAAAGTGAAACATTTTCCTCTGAAATGTAGCAGGTGTACGAAACGGCATGAAATAGAAGTTGAAGCTCAACTGTCATTTTGCACTATTCGGATTCCGACCACACCAACTGGGCACCACAGGTGTGTGTGTGTGAGTGTGTGCACGGAGGCTTAAAGTAATATGCTCATTTCTACTGCTCCGCATCACTTAGTGCCTCTTTTAAATGGCCAACAAGTGACCTGAACGCAGCGCAAACCGTCACGGTGTGTGTGTGCGCACGTGTGATTGAGGGAGGCGTCGTCGGTTTGCTTTGTTTAAATTTGACAGATAACAGCGATAACGCCCTCCGAATTAAATGCAAACAGACGCCTGATGACCGGAGAAGGTGAGGGGATTCCTGACGAGCGGGCCAACTCTGAGACGGGATCTAGTTTGGATATCACAGTTTCATCAGGGTTGTTTTACAAAGCTCAGATGGAAGAGATGTCCCGCTGCTACATTGGTATCTTTAACACCGGCCTCTCCATCGCTCCCCTCACTCTCTGCCTCTATTTAATTATGCTCTGTGAATTTGGGATTTTTCCCTCCAGCATTGAAATGGAACGTGAATTATTAAGGTGTGTTTGTATAAATTATTATTGCTAACTCCAGGCATTTCTCACTCTCTCTCTCACTCACTCACTCTCTGGCCAGCCCTCTCTTTCTATCCATCCATCCCTCGCTCGCTCTCACCCTGCTCCCAGCCTTTGGATTGTGGCCCCTCTCGCTCTCTCCTCCCTCTCTTCATCTTTCTTGTTCTCAGGCTGCTCCTTTCTGTCTTCAAGTATAGAGTTGGCATTCATCCTATCTCACTCACATATTTTTTTTCTTCCCTATCCTTCATGTTACCACTCCCTCTTTTTTCATCCTCTTCTCTCCGTCTTGTGTCGAGTCGACGCCTGCACTGACTTTCCCATAATGAGACAAAGTTATCGTGAGGGTTCAAATAACGACCACAACTCATATCTTCACACGAAAGCGGTTCACTTTCACGTGGGATTCTACAAAAAAAAAAAAAGAGATTCTGCCTGTAACCGAGATCATTTTGTATTCGGTGAACCAGCGGGATATCAAATCGCACATTGGCCTTCGCTCATTTAGAAACGGCTCCGTTTCAAAACACACATCCTTCCATTAAAATGCTAATGTCTGGCTCGCTCATCCGACTGAAGGCCTCTGCAGGGATCAGTGTGAGTCTTTAAAAACTAAGATATTCTTTGTGTTTGAGGTAGTAATCTATAAGTCTCCTCTTCCCTGTGGGCTGCAGGTCATCAGTACTGCATCATCTCTTCCATTTTCCATATTCTTGTGGCATGTATAGGCTCGTCTCCTCGGAGAATGATATTATATATATGCGCTCTGTCGGGGTCTCTCCGGCTACCTCTCGTACCACCTACGCACTTGCCTCTAATCTATACCCATCCTTCCTTTTCCGATCTGACAGCATATCTTTACAGGTGAATCCTCCTTTCCTCTTTCCCACCTCCTTCCTACTCACACATACACACCTATCCACCGTGTTCTCCCCTTCCCCTCCCTCATGCCCCACCCATCTCCATCTCCATCTCCCTCTCTCTCTCTCTCTCTCTCTCTCTCTCTCTCTCTCTCTCTCTCTCTCTCTCTCTCTCTCTCTCTCTCTCTCTCTCTCTCTCTCTCTCTCTCTCCCTCCCTCGCTCCTGCTCTGTGTGTTTTGATTCGGCGCAGTAATTTTCCGTTTGATTTCGGAGGTAATGCATTTTTTACAAATCAAAGAGGAAGCCAGGCTGCCCCCCCCCTCCCCTCTCCTCCCCCTCTCCCTCCTCCTCTTCTTTCCCTCCCTCCCCAGTCTCCTGTTCTCGCCCCCCTCGGCCCCCCAGGCCAGAGAGGAGATAAAGGAGCCCCCATCATTTCCTTGTTAGTTTTGATTTGGGCAGCGCAGGGCTTTCAAGTTCCCCCCATCACCCCCAGAAACATTATAACTAGCAGCCCAGGGAATACTCTTCCTCACACACACACACACACACACACACACACACACACACACACACACACACACACACACACACACACACACACAGAGGCATCCACAGACTGTCAGATACAGACGCTCACAGATTGTAATGGATTGTACATGCAGTGAACAGTCTCATGCAGATATGGCACAAATACGCAGGTATTCAGGTACACACACACACACACACACACACACACACACACACACACACACACACACACACACACACACACACACACACACACAAAATAAGACATGGAGCCCATAGATATTGACTGGATCAATACAGACACACTAACACACATCTCACCGAGCGGGAAGACAGAATGCACTTTGTTTACCAAAGATGCGGGTGGACTGATAAGAGCATGTGAGAGGACAAAAACACAACACATGCATTTTCTTTCACACCGGGTAGCTGTGGACACAACGGTCCACACAAAGGATCTCCCTCCCACAAAAGGCCACCCATAAAACGCCAGCGTGGATGATAGATCACACAGTTTATCAGTGACAATAGTATAGGCACACACACACACACACACACACACACACACACAAACACACACAATAGGGGCGCCCGAGTTACTGTACACAATCGCCTCTCGGTGAGAGGAAAACCTCAGTTCCACATGTTGTGAAGTGCAGGCCTACGCTAGTTTCAGAAAAACAGAGCGTTACTGTCGAAAAACCCTCTGGTGTGTCGGTGAGTCAGAGGCTTTTGAAAATTCGGTCAACTGTTGAAAGTGTGCTGGGTTGTAGGGACAGGTTGTTGTTTTTTGTCAAAGATGAAAGGATCCGCGTGAGGTCAAGGACGTTCAAGGGCTGAAAAGGTGCTCGTGCTGTTTGCTGCTTTGCCGGATCTTTCAAACTGCAAACTCTCATGGATCGTCTGATCAGTGCAAAGTCTTTAAAAAAGCATCTTCAAACCTGCAAAAACTGTTCTGTTTTTTTTTGTCAACCACTAGGGAACTGCGTAAACAAGCTGCAAAAAAAGATATTGACATGTTATCACCACCAAGTTGATATGGTAAACTTGTTGGCTCTCGGTTGCTTATTTACACATCCAGCAGATGCGGAGCGACATTATCATTCGTTTGGAGTCGTGTTTCAGGCCTCTTGGTCAAATATTCACTCTCCATTAAATCCGGTGAAAAATATATGGTTTTTTTTTTCAGCTAAATGTTTCACAGGTAAAAAAAAAAAATTGGGGGGGGGTGGGGGGGGGGGGGGGGGGGGGGGGGTGGTGGATAAAAGCTACCTGTCGTGGCTGGAACCAACACTGATGAGTGAACCACAACAGTCAAGTTGTGGGGCCAAACAACCAAACAACCAGTGAGCTCAAAGATGCTTCAACACTTCACGACGAGTGAAACATTTCACATTATACTCAGCCATCCGATCCATTGTTAATATAAAAGTATTAATAATTGTAACATTGACTTGTTTTCTTTGTCCCTTTTTCAAACAGTTCCTGTTCCGTGCCTTTTTCAGACATGCACCGAAGTCCAGATATTTTCTTCTCAACTTTTCTGGAGGGGGCGTGTGTGTGAGAACGCAAATGTCCACAAATGTTGCTCCAGACATTGTCCGGAACTTTTCCTGCCAGCTCCATATAATTATGTTTGAGTTAGCCCATGTGAGAGTATAACTGGAAAATCTCCAGAAAGTTTCCAGCAAGCGAGTGGGTGTGTTGATGACCGCGAATAAAAACACGGCTTTTGGCAGCAGAGTTATCGTCATGTCCTGCATCCTGCACGCTCTACACGGACGCCACCGACTGTTCTGACTCGGACAATCTCCTGCTGCGTGCGTTTGTCATACGTGAACGGCAATGTCCGGAAAAAATGTCCCGACGCAAGGTTGCGGACATTTTCTGGAGTTCATGTCTGAAAACAGCTGTGGTCCATTTGTTTCCTTTCACCTATATGTCTCTTTCTCTTTCATGAACTATCTTTTTGTCGCGTTGTAAGGCACTGTGTGAGTCCTGTTTTGAAAAGTGTAGGACCGAAATATAGTTCTTTGTGTTACAGTCACACTAGTTTCATCAGAGTCACATACTCTCACCCGCAAGATAATAGAAAAGAAAAGAGAAAAAATTTGTTAAGAGGCCAAATGAACCACATTAGTTTTAGCTAGAAAATTTGTGTGGCCGGCTTTTCGGGTAACTACTAAATATTGCTCATGAAAAATAGATCACAACAAGTTGAGAGGCTAATTTCCAAAGAGTCTGAGAGTCGTCCTCCGCCCAGATAGAACAAACTGATCCACTCTGATACAGGTCCGCATCAGGGCCGGTGTTCTGCAGGACCAGTCAGGTCAGTGGAACTTTTAGACTTGTGGAGCCGCGGTGAGTAGGCCAACCACAGGGGGGAAGAAGCAAATGGTGTGAGGAATACACTGTTGTACCAACTCTCTGTTTTGAAATTCTGCAGAGTGACTCGGGTAGAGGGAGGAGGAGGGCGGGCGGCCTGACATTCAGGCAACATTATGTCGCCAGTGCTGTCTAAAGAAGGAAAGCATGATGGGTCGTGATATAAAAAGATAGAAAAGAAAACTGAGAGGCATGAAGAGTCTGGCCTCTCCCACTTTCTTTTTCCACTAGATGAAACAGACTCCGCACATCTGTCTCATATTCCTCTTTTCGGTTGCCCCTGAAAAGGGCCCAACTGAACCCTCTCTCTCTCTCTCTCCCCCCCCCTCTCTCTCATTGCCTCTCTCCCGCTATGTCTGTCTTGGCCTCTCCCTCTGTTCCTCTCCCTGGTTAGCTCTGACACACTGGTCAGCCTCAGGGTGGAAGAACAGAGGGACTCTGCTATGGGTTTGTTAGAGGAGATGGAAAGAAGGAGAGTGGAGGAACGAGAGGGGGAGGAGAGGAGGGGAGAGGGTTGGTCAGGGAGAGGGAAAAAGAACCTGTCCCTCCAAATGAAAAGTCGACGCCGAGTCAAATTTTTATGACGAAAGTGACCTGGTATTCTTCTAATTTAGCTAAACTTCTTTTCTAAATTAGGAAATAACAATCTAAATATGTCTTGTGTCATGAATAGGGAAATCATTTGTGTTTCAACTTTTTATTCTTTAATGTCTGGGCTCTTTATCATTTAATAATATATTTGAAGGTATGAAATAATATATACGAATTTATCTATGGTCTGAATCTCCTCACATGAAATTCCTACTTTTTTTGCAAAAAACAACAGCCAAACAAGGTATGGTGCTCTTATTTAACAGTATATTTGAAACGCTGTCTTTAAAGAAGTCATGTCCCTTGTGGTGAAGTTATGAAACATGACAAAAAATGTTCGTGCTTTTCGTAGGATATCATTCAAACTGCAATGAGAAGACACGCGATTAATTATAAAGCATCCAAATGAGCTTTTTTAATATTAGTTAACTTTTTTTTAAATTTCACATGACATGTTTTGTGTCTGTTCACACACTGGGACTATGTTGGTTATACGTTTTCATCATTTTAACAGTTTATCCATGGACTGGTGGGTTTTTTACATCCATAAATAAATCAGATAAAACACAGTGGAAAACACACAAAAAACACTACACGTGCAGTGTTTAAGAATCAAACTCTACACTGGCTGCGTTACACCTTATGATGCTACATCTCCACACGTTCACTCATTTCTACACCTTGAACTTTTGCACACGGTCACATGTACGAATGAGATCTCACTGTCTCTGTGATAGGAACCGGGGCAGCACTTGTCAGCGTATTTAACCAAGATGTACTGTTGTAGTATACAGAGGGCTCTGTGAGGGTGTGCTCGCTCTCCCACTGTGCGCCCGTTGTTCCCCACTGCAGGGGCAAAACTAACACTGAGTCCTCCACCCCAAGACGGGAGCGCCACACCACAGCATCCCTCGGAGAAATTCAGTCTGGACGATGCTCCGAGTGGGTACAGTGATTGTGAAGCCAATGTCCTGTTTTAAAAGTGTGGCTGTGTAAGTTTAAATAACTTTAATGAGAATTATTAAGTTCATGAAGTATAGCTGATGTTATAAAATTAGTCACGAATATTTCGTTTCAGTGTGGGGTTTCGGCAAATTAGGGCATTTGTCATCTGTGCCAAGGAGGTTGTGTGATTGGTTCGGTTTGTTTGTTAGCAGGACTACTCAAAAAAAGCTTAGGGACAGATTTGTATGGAACTTTTATATCAAGGACATGGTCTTTGTCATGGTTACAGGTGATTACATTTTGCAAAGGATCCAGATGCTGGATCTGGTAAAGGGATTTTTTTTTTTTCTTCGATGGGTTCTTCACGTTTGTGAGTGGCAGATGTGTGTGTTTGAGTGTTCTTGTTCATGACTATTTTCAGCGGCAGATGGTTACACATATGTGAGGACGCATGAGAGGTCAACTGGATATATGCTTTAATAGTTTTTTGGGGAAAGCAATGGAGGAATGCATTGAGCATGGACGACTTGGCGCTTGTCAGCTGGATCATGTCATTGTTGGTGTTGATCTTTTGATTGGATTTGTTTTTAAATATTCAAAATACACAATGTCACCGTATTTATAAAAGGCCAATTTCATTCATGGGTAGTTGGATGAAGTTGTGGAGCTTCCCTGCAGTCAGGTAAAGGTAAGACTCCTACTCGGGTCATCAACGGGCCACTGCAGCTTCTGATGAATGATGAAACATGATTCTCTCAAGACTTTCACAAAAGGTGAACAACTCCCAACAAGTTTAAGAAGAGGTGAGCGATGGAGAGACACGAGGACGTGAGCGCGTGATAAGGATATTAGTGCGGTATGGAACGCCGTGGAGCCTTAAGAAAACAAGGAAAAGAAGGGGGGGTGAAGGGGGGAAAAAGGAAAAAAAAAAGTATCAATCGATAGGGTTAAATTATTCATCGTCATTAATTATCGATCGCTCTCCGCTGCCGGCTCGTCCGCCTCGCGCCAGAGTTGAAAGGAGGGAAAGCGCGCTTTATTAAAACCGGCTCGAGCCTCATTGTTTCATGTCCCGCGGCAAAGAGAAAGCTCGAGTTCGGCTCTGCCCGCGCGCCAGTGGAGGGGGAGAGAGGGGGAGAGAGGGGGAGAGAGAGAGAGAGAGAGAGAGAGAGAGAGAGAGAGAGACACACACACACACCCTGATCTACCTTCCTTCTTTGCGTGCGTGCTCTCCCTCTCTCTCCATCTATACCTCCCTCTCCCTATCTGACTCTCTCCCCCTCTCTCTCCATCTATACCTCCCTCTCCCTCTCTCTCCATCTATACCTCCCTCTCCCTATCTGACTCTCTCCCCCTCTCTCTCCATCTATACCTCCCTCTCCCTCTCTCTCCATCTATACCTCCCTCTCTCTCTCTCTCCCTCTCTCTCTCTCTCTCTCCCTCCCTGCCCTCCCTCTCTCTCCCTCCCCCCTCTCTCTCCCTCCTTGCCCCCCCTCTCTCCCTCTCTCTCTCCCCCCTCTCTCTCTCCCTGCCCCCCCCCCCTCTCTCCATCTCTACCTCCCTCTCCCTCTCTCTCCTCCCTCTCTCCCTCCAGACGTGGTGCGGGAGCAGCTTTGGGGAGCCTCGCGCGGTGTTCACGGGGCGGCTGTGTCTCGCGTGGATCGATGCGGGATCAATGGCTCGCGCTGACTAATAGCCAGAGAGCGCCTTTGATCTCGCGGCTGAGAGATCAAAACCCGCGCGCGAGGGAAGAGGAATAGGAAAAGAGAACTGCGCTGGCGAGCTGACCTTCACACACACACACACACACACACACACACACACACACACACACACACGAACAAAATATTTACGCAAAACAGGCGTAGCCATACGCACACGCGCGGCTTTTTACGCGCGGGTAATCATCCTACCTGCGAACAAACCACGACAGACAGATTGTTGACAAAAACTGAAGGCGAATATTCAATGGACATATTTAATATAATGAGAAAATCTATATCCATAAGCTATAACTCCTCAACACTCCTCATACCACACACACACACACACACACAGACACACAGACAGACAGACAGACACACAGACACACACACACACACACACACACACAGTCAAACTAATCTGTACACACAAGCACCCTCACTTCCGATACACCTCGAGTCGTCGCCCTTGATTTGGACTTCCTCAGACAAGGTGATACAGTGCGAACGAGGGAAGCATCTGTTGTTTCTGCAGGGAGCAGATGAGTGTCCTATGGGCTCAACTTCGCGCCTGCAGAGGAGGAAGAGGAGAGGAAGAGGAGAGGCGTGTGTGTGTGAGCGAGCCGTTCATCATACCTGCTCTCATGTGTGGGGTGGCGACGGGTGATGTCTGAGGAAGAGCAGTTTGCACACACCGGCAGCACACCTCCTTTTTTAGAAATGGAGCTTATACTTTGTGAAAACATGGTTGTTTACCACAACTGTAGATCTTTGTTGCCATGCATGTGAATCTCCATATAGGAACATTGTACAGTATAGTATAGACACACAGGCCCCATGGCCCTCAAAAACACATACTTCATATAGTTTTATAACCTACTGGATGCGTCTTTTAATTTTATGAAAACAGAAAAAAATTACTAATTAGTCCTGATAGGTTTCAAACTATAGATCTGTAGGCTATAGGCTGAAAGGTCACTTTCATATACTTTTGGAGCTGAAGAACCCAGTACCTCTTAAAAAAACATATACTTAATATAGTTTTATTACCTACTTAAAACTAATAACCTTTTAATTTGATAAAAACAGAAGAATGACACAATCCTCTTGTTTTGGCGTCTCAGGGACTCCTGATATGATAGATTGTCATATGCTCTATTGGTGATAGTATGTTTAATCCCTCCCAAGATATTGTCTTGTAGAAGTTTTTTTTTTGTAAGTTCAAAAGAGGTCTAACAATGTTTTTGATATAGTCTATGATTTGGACACATAAGTGTTCAAGATCACCAATTAACTCAAAATATTTTCTTTATGTTCACTTCTGCATGAAGTGATACTTAAGTATAGTTTGTGCAAATGAGGTTCAATAAATTAAAAAAAATCTCTTGATTATAGTTTTCTCTCACACATCAATAAGGTCCATGTGACTTTAAACAACAATAAAGACAGTTTCCACCATAAACAAAGGTTAATGAGGCCATAGTTAGTTACTAAAGAGAATCACAACATGATTCCTCACAAAATATATAACATGTTTTCCAATTTTACCAAAAGAGATGAACCTCTCTCTCTCTCTCCCTCACTTTATCCTTCCTCATCAAAATCCTCTATCTCTCTTTATCCCCTCCCTCCCTCCCCTCTCTAGTCAGTGAGTTACTCTCTCTATCGCTCTCACTTCCCGAATTAACCACTCAAGAAGTCACCACCGACTCAATCAATAGCTCATACATAAACCCTGCTATAATCGCTCCCCCGCCTGTCTGTCTGTATGCCGCCCTCCCTCCCTCCCTCACCTTCTCCCCTCTCCTCACCCGCGTCTAACCGACACTGCTCTTCCTCTATGTCCAACTGTTTGCCCCTTTTTTTGTTTGTTTCATAAAGTCTTCATCCTGTCCTAAATTATCATCCCGAGAGACACTCCTCTCGCATGAAGCCGGGAGACCTCTGTCACAAAGTCAAGAGCCTCCTCTGTAAAAAATAAAAGCCCCTGCGCCCTCTGCTCGTGAAAAGTGTCTGATCTCATCTCATTTTGACCTAATTATATAAAAATTTTAAAAAGACATCACCAACCCCAACCTGGTTTTGCATTTCTCTAGAAGACATTCAAACAAATAGGCTGATACAGAAATGTTTCAAAAAACACTGGGACGTCAATAACGTATTAAGATTTTCAGCTTGTATCATCATAGACATGATCCTTTGGTTTTATTTGATTTGGATGCTTGAGAGAGTCTTGATATAAAAATACAACACGAGTCTTCAGAGTCAGGGGTGGAGCGACAAAGTTTTGGAATTATTCCCATCGTTGTCCCTCGCTTACACAGTCCATCAACCTTTATCGAGGCGGTGACAGGCACCCAATGTCAGGACATTAGGAAATATTATTTTTAAAAGAGGAACTCAAAAAGTAGTCATTCAAGCAAACATTCCAGTGTTTGGCTTGTTCACAAAATGAAGGGCACGGAGTGATCCGCAAGGGGGGACGGCAACATTGAGGCCAGAGGACACGTCTCGAGTCCGTCTTTTGAAAACGAAATACATCGAGGAGAAACTCACCCAAAGCTGTAACGCGGTCCAGTCTGGACCCGACGTTCGCCTTGTGCCGAATACTTAGTCTGAAAGGTGACCTGGTGAGTATTTGCAACTCCTATGGTTCCACTGACTCTGCTCTATTCCTTTGGGGACCTGTTATTTGTGTGGCGTCCCTCTAAAATTTATTACAGGATCACAGTAATTCTTTTAAGTGCAAGGGCACTATCAGCCCATGTTAGTGTGTCCAGCCAGAATGGGCCCAGTATTGCGTTATAGCAAAGCCAGAAGGAGACATCAATATTGCATTATCTCATGTTTAACTGTGAGACACAGATAGTTGTTTTGGGGGCCTTAAAGATATTGTATTACCACAGGAGATACAGGCAGACGTCCACACACTCACACAAGAGGACGGTGGAAAAAAGAGAGAGAGAATAACACAGAGAATTTTAAAATTATAAGGCCTCCACACACACACACACACACACACACACACACACACACACACACACACACACACACACACACACACACACACACACACACACACACACACACACACACACACACACACACACACACACCCTCTGCTCGCTTTCTCTCCTTGCTTCTTCTCTGCCTCTCTCTCCTCTCTCCAAAAGTCTTTGATTCGTCCGTACGGTTTGATCTGCGAGAGAGCGAGTTTTGTAAACACATTTTTCACGATCATATAGCCATGGGCAAGGGGAGCGTGAGGCGCGGAGGAAGAAGAAGGAGAGGGAGAGAGAGGGAGAGGCTCAGAGGGAAAGACGGAGAGAGAGTGAGGGAGGGTGAATGTGTGTGTGTGTGTGTGTTTGTGAGGGACGTTTAATGAGCGTGCGAGATGGACAGACAGACTGACTTGCAAGGATGAAGGCTCAAATGTGGCTAACACAGAGCAACAAAGACGCACGCACGCACGCACGCACACACAAACACACACACACACACACCAGGGAGCCCAGACTGATGGTTTTGGCACAAGTAAAGCATCACAGGGGTTGACGAAATGTGAAGCAACAACGAGAAAAGGCACGTTGTTCATTTTTCCTCGTCATGCAGAGGAGGGTGACACTCCAGCACTGTATTCCCCGATATGACACTTCCTGACTGGTGAACCCTTGTAGAGTCAGGGAAAGTCAGACACACACACACCAAGGCCCGCGCGCGCACACACACACACACTGTCACCCACACACGCAAATAGAGAGAGAGAGGGGGGGGCTGCATCTCGTTTGGGATGATGAACAGAAAACAGAGAGAAAAACAGATTAAGGGGCGAGCCAATAAAACGCATGATTGCAGACGGTAAACACACCGCAGTGTAAAGCTACTCTAATAAAAGTGCGAGGCTCTCATCCCCCTACACTTAGGTCCTTTTTTTCCCCTCCACTCTGTTGAAACACTTTCTTTCTTTTTCTTTATTCATTTTTTTTTTTTTTTTTCATCTGGCAGCTGCTAATCCGGTTAGCTTCGATCGGCTCCGGTAATGGCGCTAAGCCGTCGCTTTCTACACCGGCTCCTCTCCACGGGGCTCGGTCGGAGCGTCGCGCGGGCGCGCCGGCGCCGGCGGAGGATGAAGATGATGGGAGAAAAAAAATGTGTGGAAAAATGTAACATAATTTGTCCGTTCAAATTGTGCAACAGGTTGTTGTTGTTTTTTTACAGCGCAAATGCAAATGAATGATTGGGGGAATTTACAATTATTGGCGGATACATATATAGGCCACATTGGCCTCTAGAATTAGCCAATTGCAGTGCTAATTAGGTGAAGATCATTTCATTATACAATTTACAAAAGTAAATTTGGACTTATTCATTGGAAAAAGAATCTTAAAATCTTAAAATGCTAAATCTTACCGTGCATTCTTTCAAACTAAAATATTTGAATTTGGTTAATGCCTGAATTATCATTACCCACACACTAATAATAATAATAATTATACTAATACTAATAGTAATAATGATAATAATAATAATAATAATAATAATAATAATAATAATAATAATAATAATAATAATAATAATGAGTTTTTAGGTTAGAACTTTCTGATGAATTGTGGCTCCCTCCACTCTGCGCGCGGGGCCGGGGTGAGACGGAAAGTGCTTTTCCACTTGGAGATTTGTTTGTTTTCCTAAAAAGACGCGGGGAAACACTCCTCAACCAATTCTGCACAAATCCCCCGCGTCAGTCGTTAAAAAAGTGATTTTCTTTTCATTTTCCTTTTCCTTGCATTCTTTCCTCTCTTTTTTTTCTTCTCTCTCCTCCTTTTTACTTTTGACTACTGCTTTTTTTTTTTTCCAGAAAGAAGAAATAGCTGCAAGCAGTGAAGTCGGTTGTCAGAATGCGTGTGCGTGTGTGCATACAGTGCAGAACAGTGTGGTGTAGCGTTTCCTCTTCCTCTCCCTTTCTTCTCTCGGTCTTCTCCGTCCGGGGAATTGTTCTCAACGTCCACAAACACATTGCAAATACCCGCCGGCCCAGCGGCATCGATTTCTAATTAGACGCCGGGATAATCGTTGGGGAGAGATGAAAAAAGGGGGAGAGAGCGATAGCGGGACGGAGTAAATAAATATATAAACGAATTAGAGCTCAGATTAATTGAATGAATATGAGCATTAAAAAAGAAAACAGAGGTGATCTTGGCGGATAAACCCGCGCGCGGACAGAAATAAGCTTCGTGTACACATGAGCAGGAACATAAAGCTATAAGAGAGTGTGATCCCAAAACGGAAGGGGCCTATTTCTGTCTGCCACGACTGATTGAACGTCGTCGTCGTCGTCGTCATCGTTGTTTTCTATTAATGACAGATGCATAAATGCTTTTTTGTTTAGATGATTTTATGCATATGTTTATAGCGCGCAATGCGACGCCGCGCATGCCCGCAAAGCAACCGACGGCGAATCCAGTGAAGACGTAAAGAAGTGGAGAACGAAGTGGCGACGTGATCATAACCGGAAGACAATATTTTTGCACGTTCGCAGGCCACGAGCTCGTACATACAGATACGAGACAAGACGGACAACTGGCGCACGCAGACGCGCGACACCTGCCTGAAACTGGGACAGCGATCAACCTTGAACTATAGAGCCACAGCTGGATTATCAAACTTCTCCCCCCCCCTCCCTCCCTCTTCCCTCTGTCTCCTGACAGAGTGTGACAGGGGGTTAGCCGGGGAGCTCAGGTAGCTCGTTTACTTTAATTAACGTTTCATCATCCTCGGAGCGGCACCGCGCCGCCATACATATATATATATATATATTCTTTCATGCTGCAGCGTCTCTCATCCCTGTTCTCCATCCATTCATCATTGGCCCTCCCTTCCTCCCTCCCCCATTTCTATCTCCCACCAAAAAAGAAAGAGAAACTCTTCACGTCGCCCCCTGCTCTTTGCCTCGTGTCCACTCGGGCATGTACAGGATAATAATTCAAACACGTTCCATCCTTCACTCCTTCCTCACTTCCCCGCCTCATCCTCCTTCCTTTTTACAACTCCTTTCTGTTTTACTTCCCTTTGCTTCCCCCCCCCCTCCTCCTTTGCTCACCCCATGTTATTAACCGAATGATTACGGGACGGCACTGCAATCAGCCGGTCCGGAGCGCACATGGATCAACTATAGCCAACACACGTCCGCGTCAATGCGCATGACTATTAATAAACTAGCATTTATACACATATTACAGAACGTGTGATAAACAAAAATATCATCTATCATATAAACTGACCTCTGAGCACAAAAAAAGTCCCAACAGGAATATTTGAATCATTACTTGTGGTGCAGGATGATATGAGGCCCGGTGGTTTGTTCGTTAGGGATGGACACGTCACGTCTCCGGGGGGGGGGAGGAGGGTAATTGAGCGGTATTGACCGCCTCTGATCACATAATGGAAAATAAACCTTCAGTCGATGATTAGCATCAGGCAAAGCGACCGCGATCAATTCTAGGTCTCTGTCACATATACGGGCTAAAGAATCAATTAGTGGGATTTTTCTCTTTAAGTAGAATGTCTATTAATGATATTAATTGATGCAGCCACGTCTGTAATACACCAACAAAACAGAGTGGTTGCTTGTTCTTGCTCTTGAACGATGACGTTCACAATACACATTTAACCCGTAAACAGCAGCCGCCTTTAAAGTTCGGCGAACTTTTACGCACGTTTTCACGCAAAAAAACCCCGTCTCCAAGCGCGAAGTGATTCAACTGGTTTACTGAGGCCAAGTCAAGTTATCGCGATGTCCGGACAGATAAATGGATTAACTGATGTGATGAATTAGTATCTTTGACCACACTTCTGAAATGAGTTGTCCTTGTGTTATCGGGCTTGTCCGAGTGTAAGCTGAAGGCTCCTCTCATTAAATAATTCATCTGCGTTTTTCTTCACGCCATAATTGGCCCTCACTCTCATCTGAACTGTCAAAGGGTTCACCAGGGGATAAAACAAGGGTCGCTGTAAGTCTCACGAAACTTCTATAAAACTTTGTTTTCATCTGTAAAACAGTTTCATGACTCTTCTCTCTTATTTAGGCCTATAATGGCTCGCTTTGTTGATTGCAATGACAAAATTACAAATATGCCAGGAAGTAAAGCCGGAAATGTATCAGCCTTGTATGTGTTTCTATTGATTATTGACAATATTACAATGATTTTAAAATAAAACAACAGCCATCCAGCAGATTCCACACTGAGGCACAAACTGAATTGTAAAAAAAATTCAAAAAGATATAGTCACATAAAATACATGGGAAAAGTCTTATATTTTGTTAACTTGTGGTTAATGAAAAAAACAGGGAATGATGAAAATGAATCGATGAAACCAACAGGAAAAACTGGAGACCATCGCAAACCAATAGTGTTGAATCCCCCTCGGAATCTGCTGAGAGCTGGAATTTGATAAACTGGTGAAAATGGCAGGTGTTATATGAAGCAAAAAAGAAAGAAAGAAAAAGAAAATGAGAGAAAAAGAAAGTTAGGTAAACGCAGTTAGAGTCATACGGTTGAGTGTGGTCCGGGTGTGACTCCAACGCGGCCTGGGACTCAGCATGGAGCGTTTTGTTGGTTTAAACTGTTTAAAACACTTACAGTGGTAACCGGATTTGTAGCCTTGTGGGGTTAAGAACTTGATGAAATCCGCCGCGCCCGCTGGGACCACAGAGGTGAGCGCTCACATACAAATTGCCAGTGATAAAGAGCAAAGAGGAAGCTCCACCATCGCGGAACCTTAAACCCCCATCCCACTCATGCTGTTTCAGAAAAAAGAAACCCTCTTGCCCAGTGTGCAGTGCAGCTGACACCCACCGGGACCCCAGGGATTGACATCATTGCATAAAAATGTTTTTGGATTTGCAATTATTCTCAACCGATTTCTTTTTGAGTGGGAATCACCCTATAACCAACAATGTATGCAATCAATATTGTGTGGTGTGTGTGTGTGTGTGTGTGTGTGGGGGGGGGGGGAATCGTAGCTTTGCTGAATTTTCAAACCAGCTTGACCTTTGTTAGTCGAGTGCAGCCGGCGACTGCTGCTGCTCAGAGGTGCCGTCGATAACCAGGACAAACTACGAGCCTGTGTGTCTGGGTTTCCACAAATGCACCGTGATTAGTGTCATAGCTGCAGGTAGGAAACCAATTTCATTGGTGTGCCCGGGACAGGTAACTGGGACTCAACATGAACCTCACAATAAAAATGAATGAATGAATGAATTTATTGAAATAAGAGGATGAGGTCATCGTGGGGCCCTGGATATAAACCTGACACCAGGAGTGAGACTGGACAGAGGTGCTTGGCACCAAAAGTGTAGGTAGCTTAGATGTATAATCAAACCACCAAGTTGGCCGGCGGTGGTTGAAGCAGCTCGCACAGTGCAAGAATATTTGTCTGCAGTAAAGTGAACATCTCATCACAGCTCGCTTAACCAGATCTCATTGGTGTAGAGTGAGACTGATACGTCCGCCTGGCCAATATCAGCTTATTGCAGTGTTGTGTACTTGTGTGTTGGCCGTGATTGCAGAATTACAGAAATGCAACAGTATAGGTCTGAGGTAATTGAGAAACAGCATCCCATTAAATAGTTTGTCTATACCAGAGAGCACCGACAAGTTAATGAACCACAAAATATTCCACTCTGTCCATATCTTGGTCACAATTAAAACAAAACTAAGGGATCTGCATCAAGAAGTTGGCTGATATATCCTCATCGGGGCTATAATCTGGGGAGAGGAGTTATAGAAAGATGAATTTTGGGTTCATCCGCAGTCCTAACTGCGGGTTGAGTTGAATCAAACCTGGGACTGCGAGGACGCAGGTTGCCTCAGGTGTATTGTAAAACCAGGGAGGCAGCGTTTTTGTGATGGAGAGAAACCTCGGTTAACGTCTGACCACGGAAGCACACATTTGTGTAGGTTAGCCGTTATTAGTTTTTCCACCGTCTGTCCCTTTTGTCCATTATTATTGGATATATGGGGCATAACAAAGTGGAAATATTTAATAATGAAATGTGGGAGCGTCTTGGTGGCTATTGGTTGAAGACGCTGACCATATAATTACAATGTTCCCGGTTCAAATCTGGTCGTGGACCTTTGTTGCACATCACTGCCCCCCCTCATGATCTGACATCTCTCTATTAGAGCTGTCATATAAAGGCAAAAACACCAGAAAAAAATATTTAAATAAAATGGGGCCCAAGAGTGAGAAGTGAGAAGAAAAGAAACTATGGGCATGATAAACAAAAGTAGAATTTGAACAGCTTTTCAAAACTGATTTTATGGATCGCATAGAATTCTATTCAGTTCTTTATACTCGCCTATAAATTGTACTGTTTTTCTGAACTTTGTTAAAATGAACAAATAACAAATACACAATGAACTACTTTGTGAAACAAAAAACGTCATAGTTGAGAGAACTGAGTCAAAAATCTTAAACCACAAATGAGAATAATCTGAACAGACTGTGCTGTTTTACAGTCTTGTTTTCGACAGTTTTATTTGCCCTGCTGGTTGTTGACTGGGACTCATGGAGATACGGTCGTGAAACATGTTCAGCACACAGACAGACACATAAAGTCTAAGTCCAGACAAATATCTCAAACACAAACAAGTCCCCCCCCCAACACAAGTTTGACGAGCAAAGATTCCAAATGAAATATACGGACACCGTGAATCACGGTCTCTAAACCGATTACCCCGTCTTTTGTTATGACAGCTTCCATATTTGCTACCATTTCAAATTTCTATTCTCTCTCTCTCTCTCTCTATCTCTCTCTCTCTCTGTCCGTGGACGTGTGGGACTGTTGCCTTTCTATTGAAACCACAACACAAACTCATATATCCATGTGAGCACAGACACACAAACACACACTCACACACACACCATACACACACACAGAGACACACACACAAAGACACAAACGTGCACACACCAAAATTCAATCTCTCCATCTTTCTATCTTTGTTTCCTCCTTCCACTCTCTTTTGGCACACACACAGTCAAACTAATCTGTACACACACACACACACACACACACACACACACACACACACACACACACACACACACACACACACACACACACACACACACACACACACACACACACACACACACACACACACACACACACACACACACACACACACACACACACACACACACACACACACAGCGCCCGTCCGCCCTGGCCCCCGTCGGCCCTCTCGCCTGTGTGTGCGCGTGTCAAATCGAATCTCCACCTCAGTGCGCAGTACACCTGCTGTGCCGGCATATAATGCGCTGCATACAGTGAGTGCACGATGACGGATTACTGAATTAGACCAATAATGACAAGTGACACTTCTGTTACCGCTCCCTGAGCCACTGCGGAGAGCAGGGGAGAGGTGTAAATAAAGAACAGACACAGCGGAGAGAGGGAGGGAGGGAGGGAGAGTAAGAAACAATAGAACAGAGACAGAGGAGGACGTGGAGTCAGATAGGAAATTTTGGGCTCGTTCAAGAAGAGTGAATAAGTTCTGTTTCAGGCGAGTGCATCTCTTCCCATGTCCTGTATCTCTTTTCCTCTCTCTCTTTCTCGTTTCTACAGTGACACTCGGTTGTCATGGGCACACGTCGGTGGCAACTCAGAATACAGTAGATATATATCACAAAAAGATCTGTGGTGAAGTCAAGCAAGTGTTTTCTTTTTCTGAGATGTTTATATTTCATCACTCTCTCTCTCTCTCTCTCACACACACACACACACACACACACACACACACACAAACACACACACACACACACACACACACACACACACACACACACACACACACACACACACACACACACACACACACACACACACACACACACACACACACACACACACACACACACACACACACACACACACACACACACAAAGATACACAAACGTGCACACACCAAAATTCAATCTCTCCATCTTCCTTGACCACATGTAACTTTTGAGCATCACAGTTTGAGTCTGGGGGTTGGACTCAAACTCTTGAAATTTGTATCAAGAGCATATTAATAACCCCCCCCCCCCCATTCTACAACCCCTGGACTCAAACTGTGATGCTCAAGAGTTTACATTTGGTCCAGGCATCGGTTAGAACTAAATCTAGGCAGAAAAATAAGTTCAACTTTGGCATGTTTGCCAAGTCAGAGCTGCTCCGAGAAGTTTTGCTCATATGTTTTCCTCATGAATATACATGGAATGCAGAGCAGGGTAATTTGTGCATGTCCACCGGTCGTACACACCGGGGCAGTTTATCTGCAGGATGCCTGGGCCCCCCCGTGGACCCGGGTCTCTGCAGGCCTGTGCTCAGGGTACTAAACCATTGCCAAATGAGGAAGAGGAGGTGCAGCGCTCCCTGGGACCACATGAATAAATCAGCCTACCACCCGGCGCTTCATGCGCTCTCATTCATACATGCACTCATGTAGCAGAGAGAGGCTGGAAAAAAAACAGCAACCGAAGGTGTGATACATGTAAAAAAAACAGTGGCATGTCTCCCTTTTCTTTTTGGGGGCGAACTTCACATAGCGTGGACATCAAGTGGAATATTCCTGCTGGCTCTTTGTCAGTGATGTCAATTTAACTGCCAGGCTCGGCGTCCTGCCTGCGTTAGAGAGAATCATCGGGGGACATGAGCCTGCCAAGTCCTCCAAGTCATCGTGCCACAACACGGCCCGCATGGCTCATGAGCCAACGCTCCAGGGCGCGAGGGACACTTCTAAAACTCACGTGTATCACTCAGCACCCACTTGGCGGAGGAGACAGGGAACAGAGGCGAACAAAGATTCTCCTGTGAGGAAGGAACGAACACTCACATCAGAGGGAGGGAGGGAGGGGGAGACAGCGGGAGGACGACTGGAGCACGAGAGCGAGAGGCAGCAATAGGGGGGGAAACAAAGAGGAAGGAAGACAGAAAGAAATATTGACAAAGCCTAGATATACACATAAGTCACCCGACACGACCCGCCTGCTGCCTGTATTTTATGGAGCCGCTCTGTGGCGGCGGAACAGCGTGACAGGCCAGTTCCTTCAACGGGAAATATGGTCCCTCTCTCTCCCCCTATCACTCCTGCTCTCCGTCTATCCCGCCTGATATCATCCTGTCACCTTGTGCGCCGGGTCCCTTTTTTTTTTCTTCCATCATCCACCTTATTTCTGCCCTCCCCGTTCCTCAACCCCCCCCGCCCTTTTTTTATTGGCGCTCTACATTCCAGCCGTCATGTTTCACTCCCCTGTTTCTATCCATCTTCCGCCGCTCTCTTAATCCCCTCTCATTTGCTCTGCTCGGCCCCTCACCCCCTCCTCCTCCACCACCTCCACCATCCGTTCCTCTTCCTGCTCTCCCAGAGACGTTTCCGCGCGCCGTCCCATTTCCACCTACTCCTCGCCGTTTCCCCTCATTCTTCCTGATTCATTTCCTCTCCGCCATCCGTTCCATTCATCCCCTCTCTCCCCCTACCTATATTTGTGGAGAAACACATTGCCGTCGCTCCCCACCCATTGGCTCTCTTGTCTCCATCTCACACTTTCCCATCTATTTTTTTTTCTTCTGTGACCTTCCTAATTTCCCTCCCTGGTTTATAGTTCATCTGTCACTCTGTCTCTCCATCAGGCCTGGAGATTTCATCCATCCACTTCTCATCCATCCACTTCTCTAAACTGAACACCTCAGCGTGGCCTTTTCACCCCCTCTCATAGCTTCTTCATCCATCTGCATTCTTCGCATTTTCAACTATCTTTTTTATATTTACACGATGATGGTTTCTTTCCCATCCATCTGTTCCTCCCTCCTCTATGTTTCTTTTATTTTTCATTCATTGGTTTTTGTGTCTTTTTGCCCTTTTCTTTCCTGTGTTTCTCTCTCTCTCTCTCTCTCTCTCTCTCGTGTCTCCCCCTGCACCCCCCCCCCCCCCCCCACCCCTCCCCTCTCTCATCCGCAGCCCGAGCACAGAGCTCCATGTGTCGGAATCAATTAGGGCTGAGAGCCGTCGCGGCCGCTCTTTCACGGAGGTAAATATTAAACTGCACCAAGCACCGAGGAGGAAGAGAGGGGCGGAGAGGAGGGGCGAGCGGGAGCCCTCCGTCCCTAATCCACCGCATCGATCAGGCGGGGATGAGGGTAATATATTATTTTGACAAGATACGATCCTCCGACGCGCACCGCTATCCCCGGCGATCGATTTCTTTTTTCTCTCCTTTTTTTTTTTTTTCTTTTCCTTTTTTCTTCTCCCCTTTCTCCCCCGAGGCGAGCGGGACACAGTTCGTGCGTTACTGAGCGTGTGCGTGCGGTTGGCGCGCGCCGCGGCGCGTGCACGCCGGCGTGTGGACGGGTGACAATGGCAACAGCGTCGGGAAATGTGCGGAACGAGACGAGGACGGCGCGTGGGTCTGCGCGTCCCCAGACTGGCTCCTGGCCGGACGCGTCAGGGTCACAAGTTAGTCAAATTGGCAGAGCTGACCTATTGTAAAGTTAAGTGTCCTTCCCCCCCACGATGTCGTCGTCCCGTCCCCCCCCCCCCCCCGCCTCTCTATCGCTTTGTAAACTGTGTCTAAATGCTAAATTCCCAGATCAATTTTTTTATTCAACCTCTCCCCCCATCAACGCACTGACTCTGCCTACCCCCCCCTGCCTCCGTCAAGCAGCTTCACATTTTGCTGTCCTCCAGTGATGGAGTGTGTCCTTACTCCTGCGTGTCACTGTTTGAGTGCAACTTCAAACTCGCAGCAGATCCTGTGAGATTCCCCCCCCCCCCCCCCCCCCCCCCAAAAAAAGGTGCATATTCACTCACGTCACATGCAAATGACACATGCAGTCATAGTTGCAGTGCCGCTGAATCTTTCAGTGGTCCTCATAAAGCTACACAACAGTTTTAAACTTACAGATTTCATATGGACACTGACTGGAGGAAGGAGCGACATCCGCTTGGGCTCAGCTTTGTTTCTCTGATCCACTGACAGACCTCACGGTGGAGTGGTTGAGCCCCGGACAGACGTGAACGTGCACTTGCACCACCTGGTTGAAATCAAAGTAAACCTGTGGCTGTCGAAGAAGACGAGCCACTGAGCCACAAGTTCAAGATTATAGAATATTTTTCTCGAGAGACCATAGTCCAAATTAGACGTTAACCAATTCGTTAAACATCCCAGATGTGTTTGTACTTCTTGTGTGTCCGGATGTCTAAGTATAGGCAAATGTTTTGCAAGCGGGTGAGTTCTAACTTATCGACGAGCTGTGAGAACGTCAGTGTCGGAGGACTCAGAAGTAAGACGACAGCCTGTGTACCCTTACTGTACTGTATGGGACTGGACATCGTTATGTGCTGAATGGATATAGATTTGATGTGGATGTAGTTTTTGGACTAATACATCACGTGTCTGTAGGTTTGATGCAGCTTTAAGTTCAGTTCTCGATTACTATGTGTGTAAGTTGCGTGTAGCGAAGTTAGAGTGTATAATGCCCAAAATCTTTCGACAATATCACACAAGCAAAGCAGAAAAATATAGATGAGCAACTAGAAATATCCCATGAGATCTGACTCACGCACGTGTGTCTGCATGTGGTGCGTGTGTGTGAGCAGTTTCTACATTCAGACACAATGACCAGCACGAGTGGAGGACACTGTGCTACTCGGACACACAGTCCCCGCAGGAGATTTGCACCACGAGACTGTTTCCATGTCTCCGAGTGTGTTCGTATGGATCCATGTGTTCTGTGTGGATGACTTGCGGCTCGAGCTCGTCCATGTGTTCGGTTCGGCAGCTTCAAACGCTCATACGCACGCACGAGCCCCGGCGCCCAACCCGGTTTCCTCTCTGACAAATCTCCGTCCAAACAAGTGTGTCAACACCTGCTGGCGTCCAGCGCCCGGCTCACTCCACTCTCTCTCATACTCCTCGTCTCTCACTCTCACTGTTTCTGCCTGCCGCGACTTGTGAGTTTTCCTCGTTCCTTCTGTCCGCTCTCGCTTTTATTGTGCCATTTTCTGCCACTTTGGTCTGAGAAAGGGAGGCCATAATGCAATCTCTCCCCCTCTCCGTCCCCTGCTGCGAGGGAGAGTAGCTTGGCCTGTGTGCTGGGCCGGGGAGAAGGGGGGAGAGACGGGGTCAAGGTGAGCTCTAATACACTATTGATCTGCCCCAATTGAAAACCTGATGGAAATTTTACCCCCCTCCCCTCCCATCCTCCTCGTAGTTCTCCCGCACACCCCTCGCTCTGTTTTTCTCCCCCCCACCCATCCCTCCTTTCATCGACCCCCCTCTCCCTTCCCATCTCCCACTTCTCTCTTCCCTTATGTCTTTTTTCCTTTCCTGTGTATCCTCCCTTGTGTCTAGAGTCTTCCTCTTTTTCAGTGTCTATCCCCGTTCACTCCAATCTGTTTTCTCTCCCAACTGAATGTCTCTTTCAACCGCTGACCACTTTCTCTCCGCGCCGGGCAGCGCTTTGCCTCCACCTCTTTTCAAATGTGCCTCTAATCATTTCCTCTCTTCTACTCTCCTCCTTTTGGTTTCAACATCTCCTCTTTTCCCCCCAAACCTTTCCCCCTATTTTGTCTCCTTGGAATCGCTTGCTACCCCTCCCCACTGTTTCGGTCTCTCTCACTCCTTTTCCCTCACCCCCCTCTCTGAGTGTGCATCAGATGGTCCATTTCTCTCTAACCCAGTGCATATTGATCCCTATGGCAGTAGCATGCAGGGTGAGGGCTGCGAGAACCACTGCTACAGTGTATTAAACGCCACAAACGCTTTGGACGTGGGACCTGAGACACGCCTCCCCGGCAGGGCCCTGTCAATAGCTGCTCCCTCCTGTCAACAGCAGCCAAATGGCCTCTCAATCTGGGACTTGTGATTGGGCTACAGATTGGTAGAAACTGCAATAGATGCGCCGCAGAAAAACAGAGAGAATCTCGGTGGGGAGAAACGCCAGTGTGAGAAAATGAAATGAAATAATGTGTATGAGGTACTTCTCCCTACGACGGTGAGCGGCTTTAATGTGTTCCAACACTTGATGCGACTCAATGAAATCATGTAAAACCATTTCCATTCAGCTGTCTAGAATGTTGAACAACAAAAATCTATGACCTTGGTGTTCAATTTGCTTCATTCTTTGCCTTAACAGGTTTCATAATAACACACTCTTGTCCTGTGGTTATGTGGAACTGCAATTACGGACGCGGTCTAGCGTGCAATACGCAGTTTTTCGAGCACGTCAGACAAAAGAGGCACAAACACGACAAGGGCCCGAACAATGGAGATGGTAGCGGCAGAAGTAAAACCTTTTTAAAGCTACCCATTACTTTCCAACTCAACAAGACAGAGCACAACCTCTCCCTCTGCCCCGACTCTATGCAGAGTTGGCTGCTATCACCGCACTGGCTGAGTGGGAGATAAATGGAGCGAGCGCGCGTATGCGCGCGTTTGATTTATGTACTGTTGTGTACGTGTCAGACGGCCGGGCTATCAGGACCACCATCTCCCAATAGACATAGAAATGCTACAGCAGTGGTGGGACCTCTCTGTCGACCCCCGGACCCCCGATACACATCTGGAACAACAGAGCACAGTGAAGCAGGGATTGGAGGTGTTCGTTGGAGTAGGAGGAAGAGGAGGATGAGGATGACGGGGGGGGGGGCTCTGTGCTTTCTTTTTTTCATCTTCATTCAAAGGAGATCCGTCCACTTTGTCCCTTACCCTCCATCTCTGTCTTTTCTTTTTCCTCTCTGCCCTTTTCCTGTCTCACGTTGACGAGCGGTCAGCGACCACTCTTCTTCCACCCTAAAAAACTCCACTTCACAACCTCTGTCCACTCTCGCAGGAATAATCTCACCGGTGCTTTCACGTTAAACTCCTGTCAGCTGTGTGATCCTGATCTCGCGGGGAAATCCACGGTCTGTTTGTTTGTTTGTCCATTATTGGAAGGACAGAGGAACCAAGAGAAGAATTGTGACCAAATACCTTCTGCACCACATTATGAAAAATATTTCTCCAATCACCTTAACCAAGTCTTCCTACTCCATATGTAGGTGGATTTCATTTGAAGCTGTGATATTTGTGTGAGAGTTGACTCCACATGTCACACGTTTTCTGTTTGTGTTACTGTATTTCACTGTCTCCAATTTTGTCCACTAACTGGCATCAGGAGTTCAGACACCTGTTTCATGCCCCCACCTTTCTCAAGCACTCTTTTCTCCTTTCCCCTCGCTGTCTCCTCCTTTTCTCCCCCCCTCTCTTCACCCTCTCCATCTATTTCTTTCTCTCTAGGAAGGAATCAGTCTCACCTTAATTGCTCTTAAATCGGATTAATGACTGACCGGGGACAACTTGACTTAATCTCTCCGCTAGTAAATCTCTTCCTCTTCCCTCTTCTCATACATCACTCTTATACATGTTATCCTCTCTTGGCCTCCCTCCTTCACTCCCTTTATCTTTAGTCCTCTCTCTTTTCCGCCCTGTCCCCTGCTCACTCCATCTCTCTCCGTCCTCCTCTTTCGGCAGCTCTCACCTCTTTTTGCTTAGCTCTCCATCACCTTCTCTGCCTTCTTCTTCCTCCATTTATCCTCCCTCCTTCTTCTGTCCCCGAGTCCATCCCTCCATATTTCTGGACACGCATGTCATGCTTCAGCGCTGGTCCTCGTCTGGGTCCCCTCAAAATTTCTCTCTCTTCTTGTTTTCGCGCTCTTTCGACAACTTTCTATTATTCTTTAACTTTATCATCCTGAGATTTTGCTCAAACCCCGTTGGACTCGGCTGTCACTTTCTCCATTCTCCACTGTGTGTGTGTGTGTGTGTGTGTGTGTGCGTGTAAGTCTCTGCTAGGTTGGCCATTCGCAGGTTGTTGTGTATGTGTTTGCGCATGTCGATGTGGTCCTGTCATTGCCTCCTAAGTGCTTTGGCAATACTAGACCTCTGCTGTCATGCCAGTGCAACTAATCTCAATCGAATTACATTGAACTAGTATTGAGATGGAGATAAAGGACATGAGCGTCTGTCTGTGTGATTACTCAAGCAGCTTTCTCATACCCATGTGAAAAAAAAGCATGTGCTTTTTGCAAGTGCACTTGCACCACACTCAAATGACATGATTTTGATATTTACCCTTAAAGGGATTATAACCAAAAACAAGTGCATCAGAGTGCAGTAGAAAACAAGTCACACGGTGGCAAACTGAGGTTCTACTACTGAGGCAGAGAGATTGTGCCACCTTCCAAACCCCTGCAGTTCACAGAACTGAGGGAAAAAAAGAAAAAAAGAGGCCAGCCTTGTGGACAAAAGCTCATTTTCCTCTTGGTTGCACACTGCTGCAGGCGGGCTAACATGCCACAGGAGAATTCAACCACTCATACACCTTTGTTTTCCTCAGGTTTTTCTCAACTTTACACACAGCAGCAGCAGAGCCATAATCAAGAGCGAGCCGTGGATTCCCGTCAGCCCAGAAGGTATGTGCCTGGCCTGTCTGGCCCGATGCCAATTCAATGATCTGAGAGCCAAGAAGTCGCCGCTCTTTGGATTTTGGGACGGAGAAAAGAAGGATCCCGTCATTTCCAAATGCGGTGCACATTTTGTTCGCCTTCCACTTTGGCTGTGACCACTCCCATGTCTCCTTCTGTCTATAATCTCCTCTCCCCAACTCTATACCAAAGCTCACCCCCAACCACCTCCCAAACTGTCTGCATGCCCATCTGCTTCACAGCGGCCCTGTGCTCGTCCTCTCTCGATCTTTCCCCCTCTCTCTCTCTCTCTCTCTCTCTCTCTCTCTCTCTCTCTCTCTCACACACACAGTGCAGTCAGGATTAAGCATTTATCTCGGTGGTCCTCCTCTCGGCCCTAAACGCCCGTGAGGATGATAAGACTCGCTGGGATTTGTCAAATTGTGCGCCATTGATTAACTGACCTTTCACGCCTGCAAGTCTCTCAGCCACTCCACTAACTGCCGACAGGCGAGATAGAGAGATAGATGGATACATCTGGCTGTTATTGTTGTGTACAAGTTTGTAGTTACCAGGTGTGGCGGCGAGAGACGACACGGGGTACGGGGGCCACAGGAGAGAGGGGGGACATGAGCGGGGGAGGGAGGGAGGGCCGAGGCTTGGAGATGGTGGGAGCGATACAGAGGAGTCCTTCAATTGCCCTATAGGCTCAGAGTGTAACAGGCAGAAAGGTCTACCAGTAAATAGTAATGAGTCTTGAATAATGAAACACAAATTTTAAGGTGTGCCAACGGGCTAATATCAGACAGGAAGAATTAGGGGGGAACAGAGGAGCCAGAGGAAGAGTTCACACATTGGCTGGCTGGAGGAGAATCGAGCACGTGATCGGTAATGGCCGAGGGCTATTGCATGGAGAAATTGGACACTTTAGATCATTCACACACGGACAGGTCTGCGTTGATTCTCCGCAAACACATTTTCAAGAGCACATTTTCAAAAACAAACAAACAATAGAATTGCTTTTTAAAGAAAATGCTTCCAAAGCTGATAAAAGGAGTATATGAGCAAAGAATATTATTTTTAAGTATAACAATCAAAATGTCTTTTTTGATTGTTTTTATGTCTGTTGCCCTGTGAGTCACTTTGAGATGGTCTCAAAGATTGTATATGAAGCAGTGATATATAACTGAAAATTGAAACTGTGTTCTTGGAAAATTTCTAAAATTTCAGCTCAACTGGCAAATGTCCCCTTTTTCTTTGCCCACCTGGACAAACTACAAACAACTCCGATCTTCAGTTCTTAAATCAACAGCATGGCTCCTCCGATCAGAAAACACTTTGACCTTAACTAAGCTAATCAGCTCCTCAGAATATTATTATTATTATTATTATTATTATTATTATTATGTTCTGTCGTTCGTGTACGTGCTTTAAATGAAAAGTGGAGGCGAGAAAAAGCTGTGAGGGAAACCAGTGCGAGACGATGAAGATGAGGAGGAAGGTCACCCACCTGGACCCTCCGCGTCGCCTCCGCCTCAGAGATGCACCTGAGGCCGAAGCCCGATCGCTGTCTCTCGGCCTGGACTCGGGAGTCGGCTGCGTCTGCGGCTCTTGTTCCGACCCGGGAGGGAGGGAGGGAAGGGGGGAGGAGGTGGAAGTGCCCGTGTCGCTCTGCACACAGGCGTCACTGAAAAACAACAGATAATTAATAAAAAAAAATTATAATTTCCCCCAAAAAACATCCTCCTTATACCGGACAAGTGCTTGTTAACATCGTCCCTCTTTCATAATAATGATAATGATGAGAACAGAATAAAGTCGGGAGACGCTCTGGTCCAGCAGGACGGAGCCGGTCCTGGGGGGGGGGGGGGGGGGGGGGACCCCGGGGGACCCCCGCTGCCCCACAGACCACAGATCAATCATCTTATCTACTCTCGACTGCCGTACAGTGTCGGAGACGGAGCGAGGCGGGGAGCGACGCTTCTATGAGACAAATCATTATCATCTAACTCCACTCACGGCACATGTTTGTGAAATGACCTCATCGCAACTGCAATCGAGTTGGCGTCTCTGAGATTTTCTTTCCCCCAACAAAATCCCCGGAGCGACTTATTTTATAATTCTGCTGTATTTACATTGGATGCTCCTGAGACGTCTATGGCTCCTTCTTTTACGCGCGGGACGTATCCGGGTGCGTGTGCGCGCAGAGCGCGGACAAGAGGCCCTGGCTGCAGCTCGGCGAGAGGCTCCGCCGCCTCGTTATCGATATACGAGGGAGCCTGCTGGAGAGGATATTGACCGCACTAACTAGCCGCACTTTGATCAGACGAAATTGCTTTCCAGATGACAACACATTAAGGATGAGAGCATTTTCAAAAAAATCAAAACCCGCCTCTCGAACCTGTCACAAGTTTCTTTTTCCGAATGAGAGGGAGGCGAGAGCCGCCGCACAGGTCGAACGAAAGAAAGTCAATAGTCTATTCCCCCAAACGAAGAACGAGAAAAGTTAATATATAACACGAGGGAGGTTTCATCTCAAAATGTTTTTATTCCACGACAAAGAACCACGACCAGAATCCAAAAAGTTACAATCCGAGTGTATAAAAACCCAAGTAATCTCACACAAACCGGAATGTATGACCAGATTATCATAACCTTTATGAAGTCAATTAACAGGAAAAGAATAGAAACACAGGTTTTAAAAAACGAAGCAGCAATATATTTATTTTCTTTGGAGAATAAGTGACTGCGTGTGAATTACGAATATGAACCTCGGTTACAGGCCAGGATTTTGTTCCCTATATTTATTCATATTCAAAAACTATATTTAATAAAATGAACGCTAAAATATATTAAGACGTGCAAAATTAATTCTAAAATGGTTATCAAGAATATGACAAGAGTTTCAAATCAAGATGCTTTTCGAAATCAAGTTTTGAGATTATTCGTTCAAATATGACCATGATTGTTAATAATAATAATGATTATAACATTATTTTCTAAATAAAGAGATCATGTAAATAATAATAATAATAACACTGATAACAATAATTGTAATGATAATAATAATAGTAATGTAAGAACTGGCCCATTGGCTGAAATGAAAATACGTTTCATACTGCTTGCTTTATGAGCTGTTATTAAAATCGATTAAATGTATTATTATTATAATTATTAATAATGCAATTATAGTAATTATTATGCCTGTAAATAGATGGTGTCATCAGTGAAATACTAATATTTTTTACCTGCAGAAACCTGAGCTACAAGCAGCAACGTTGAATAGCTGATATTATAACAAATGTAATTGGAGGGTTAATTGGTTCAAAGGCAGCCGTGCAGAGGTGAGGGGGGGCGGGGGGTGTGAGGGACGTGGGGGGAGAAAATTTCCCCGAATGCCATTTAATGTCGGAAATATTTCCACCTGGGTATTGACAGCAGAGAGACGGATGAGGCGGCCGGCGAGAGGCGGCACGAAACCAGCGCAGTAATCTGATTATACGAAGGACCGGAGAGGAGAGGTTCAACACGTTGGCCTGGAAGTTCCGAAGGAGGGAGAAGAGAGAAGAGAAGAGAAGAGAAGAGAAGAGAAGAGCGGCAGGACGAAGTGTCCTGGAGCAGGCAGCGGGGGACGGGACCGGGGCTGGCCAAAACATAAATCACTTCAAATAGAACGGAAAAATAAACTTGAAATTCAGCATTTTATATTTTTACTCCATGAATCTGAAAAACAAATCATCATAATAATAATTATTATTATCGTTATTGTAATTATTATTACGTGGGTAAATTAATTTGTTGCCAACTGCGAATTAAATCTTCTTACCTAAAGCCTCCAAACTTGACCTATCGCACTACACACACACACACACACACACACACAAACACACACACACACACACACACACACACACCGTATCTTATAAACTTCACTGAAGACTGGTGCTGTGTGGAAAGTTAGAGGTGAATAATTGACGCCAGAGAAGAAGAAAAAACAACACCAACAACACAACACTGACTGGGGTTAGGGAGGATCCATTGATCGATCTCTTAATCTGCAATAGTTACATGCATGTATTGATTTAGAAACACTGTTTATCTGGAAATATACAGGCACAAATAATTGATGGAGTTCACCCACGGCACGCATAAATATGCATCAAAGTTGTAAGAGGGTAAACACCTAAAAAAGGAAAAATAAAAAAAATTAAAAAAAATATCTGAGGGAGAGACTGCAGCGATTCCACACAGAGATTATTCCAAATCTGTTTTCTTTTTTCAAGTTTGACTTCGCACTGTATCGATGCACCACACTTCTGAAGCAAACTCCCATGCGAGTCTGACAACACACGCACACGCACAAACACACGCACAAGCACAAACACACGTACACACACATCACCGGCTTCACTCCTGTATAGGGTAAACTCTGAGCATATTGACGGACGGTCACAGACACTAGCTGGGTTTGTTTTTTTTGGGGGGGGGGGGGGGGGGGGGGGTTGTGTGGAAAATACTGAAATATAAAAAATGTTGGTGCAGGAAAACTCTTTGAAAACACAGGTTGGTGATCCTCGAATGAATGAACCTCCGGTGGCAACAATACATTTATGAAAAGTATATTATAGCACGCGCAATTACATCCCAATATATCCGACAGAGCACACGAGCAGCAGGACACAAAACATACGTCTCTCTCTTGCACACACACACGCGCGCGCTTTATAAGAGTAAATTAGACAGGGTCATTTACACACGCGCACGGGGGGGTTGCAGCCCGCCGTGTTAGCGGCTGTTTAATTGACTGATTGATACGGCGGTGCGGAGGAAGGTGAGCGCTGGGCGCCTGAACAAATGGAGACACTCAGGGGCTAATCCGGGCCAACGCCGGCAGCTGAGCGCATCAAAGCGCTCCCGCATACAGCCGAGACTTCCGCACCTGATCACACGCGCGCCAAAACCATGTTTACTTGCGTGCGTGCGTGCGTGCGTGTGTGTGTGTGTGTGTGTGTGTGTGTGTTCGTGTGTGTGAGCTCCCTAAAAAAGGATGAAAGTGAAGCCTCTAAAACTTCCACAATGTTCCCAAAAAAAGAGGAGGAGAAAGAAAAAAAATCCCAAAATATAGCGCTAAATATCAGCCCGCGTAAATTACGCACGGTCCAACTTTTTGGTGACGGGTTTACACCGCAATCCTCAAACTCAAACAGAATAGGCAATAGGCAAAACATAACTGAAATCCAATAACAGCAAAATCACTGCAACAATGAACAATAATAAAATTGATATCGCCAACACAGATCGATCGCGACACACGTTTTAAACGACACAAATCATAACTTTCTCGAGTTTCTTCTCTCGACAGGAAAAACAAACAAACAAAACGTTTACGATAATTCGAAAAGATAATATAATATGTAGGCTAATAAAGTGTGCAAAAAGGGGGACAACATACCTGCAGTCTTTTATTTTCAGGAAGCGGTGTTAAAGCTCTCAACGGCTCGAGTGCGACCAGTCTATCCACACGCGTTCACTCTGACGGCGCAGCGAGCCAGCGACCGGAGAGGAAGCATCACTACCAACCTGAACCCGGGGAGGAGACGCAGGGAGGGAGGGAAGGAGGGAAGAGGGAGGAGGAGGGGGGGGGGGGTGTTGCGAGGAGAGGAGGTCTCTCTTCCTCTCTCTTTCTCTCTCTCCTTGTGTGTGTCTGTGTGTGTGTGTGTGTGTGTGTGTGTAAGTAGTTAATTAGTAAATCCCCATTCGCTGTGCCTCAGGTCGGTTTGTTTTCCCCGGTCGACAAGCCGAGAGGAAAGAGAATTTGAAGTAGGATTCGACCCGTTTCCGCTCCTGTGTCTCATATATGAGGTTTTGTGTGTGAGGGAGAGAGTTTTATAATGTAATGACGTGTGTGAGTGTGCGAGAGATGTCTCTTTCTATAGCTCTATTTGGTGTCACAAGAGGAGCCCCTGCCCCTGCGTCCCCTGTCCCACCTCCCGGGCCATCGCCGAGTTGACCCCAAAGGATACTCAACTTGAATCATGCAGCAAATCCCCACAGAACAAGCAGCCGAACCGACCCCCTCAAGGAGATTCTGGTGCCCAGGAAAGCTGCGAGGATTCAAGTCTGAAAGTAGAGGAATCACAGCAGTTTCCTATATCTTTAAGTAGAGTAAACTATATGTATAGTCAGAACAATATGTTCCTTTTCTCAAGGAAGCCTAAAACGCCACTCACTGGAGGTCGAGCCCCACCTGTCAGCCTGGCTTTGGTTCTTCACCAAAAAGAAATTCGATGCGCTTGTCAACATTTTCTCCTCTAGTCTACGCCCCTGCAGACAAGATCCACGTTACGATGAAACTCATTATCTGTGTCCAACTCAATAGCATGACTCCTATCAACTGTCTGCATGGAAATCCCACACAGGCCTACACACACGCAAAAACGCACATGCACATGCACACGCACTCGCACTCGCACACACACACACACACACACAGAGTATAGAGGAGAATAAGCCCCGGCTCTCATGCCAGTAAATTGACTCTGCCCTTAACAAACTTTAATTATTTAATTGATCCCCAATCAGCAACTTAATAATCAATTAGGTAAACCAATGGAACTCACTTGAGTGCAGAGAACCGGAGTCTATGACAAGGGAATCAGGAGAGGAGAGGATGAGGAGAGGACGAGGAGAGGAGACGACAGGTCGAGGAAAGGACGAGGAGAGAAGAGGAGAGGACGAGGAGAGGAGACGACAGGACGAGGAGAGAAGAGGAGAGGACGAGGAGAGGAGAGGAGAGGACGAGGACGAGGAGAGGAGAGGAGAGGACGAGGATGAGGAGAGGACAGGACGAGGAAAGAAGAGGACGAGGAGAGGAGAGGAGAGGACAGGACGAGGAGAGGATAGGACGAGGAAAGGAGAGGACGAGGAGAGGACAGGACCAGGAGAGGACAGGACCAGGAGAGGACAAGGACGAGGACGAGGACGAGGAGAGGAGAGGACGAGGAGAGGAGAGGACAGGACGAGGAGAGGAGAGGACGAGGAGAGGAGAGGAAGAGGAGAGGAGAGGAGAGGACAGGACGAGGAGAGGAGAGGAGAGGACGAGGAGAGGAGAGGAAGAGGAGAGGACGAGGAGAGGAGAGGAGAGGATGAGGAGAGGACAGGACAGGACGAGGAGAGGACAGGACGAGGATGAGGAGAGGACGAGGAGAGGACAGGACGAGGACAGTAGAGGATGAGGACAGGATGAGAAAAGGAGAGGAGATGAGAGGATAAGGAAAAGGTGGTTGAACATTGAAGGATGAAAGGCTCTGCTCTATCTCTGCTGGACATCTAGCTGCTGACTAGTTAAGTCTGACAGTTGAATAAGGTCAAAATAGTGGAAGAAGTTTTGTTTTTTTGGGGAATCTTTTGGTGTTGGGCTCTTGGTTAGGAGAAAAAAAGCATGCGATTTGAGGACGTCGCCTTGGGCTCTTGCAAACTGAGAGGGGGACGTTCTTCCACTACTTCCTGGCATTTTAAAGACCAAACGTCAGATCCCCCAATCAAGAAAACTAACCAGCAGATTAAGCGAAAAATAATAATCAATTGCTGCCCTGCCTCAAATCCAAGAATTGATTTGAATCAGCGCTATGTATCGATGAAACAAATGGGACAACATGATGTTTGGAACCAAACATTTTTTGAATGCAAGTGTAGTACTGGTGAATCGTGGCAACGGTCGAGGCCAAAGCGGCACACCACACAGGCAGATACAACCCAGGCACCTCTTTGTTGCCCTCTAGTGTCGACTGCTGATGAGGGCCGTCGCCGCTTGTTAACCCCTCCAGCTGACACTTTGCCCAACTCCTTGGCCTGATTCTTTTTGGGCTCACGCTTGCACACAGCTACACCCAGAGTGTATTTGTTTGTGTGATTTTTTCTTTCTTTCTTTCTGTATGCAAGGCTTTGTCTGTCTGTGTGTGTGTGTGTGTGTGTGTGTGTGTGTGTGTCAATAGCAGGAGACATCAGACACTCTCTCACACACTCTGCAGATGAAAGCTTTGCCAATACTCCGAGTCCCCTGAGGGTCATGGCAATATTGATGTGACCACTGGTGTGTTTGTGTGTGTGCATGCTGCTGGTGCATGTCAGTATGTGTACATGCGTACGATGTGTGTGTGTGTGTGTGTGTGTGTGTGTGTGTGTGTGTGTGTGTGTGTGTGTTTGTGCGAGTTCCAATGGTGTATATCACCTCTAAAAACCAAAAGGGCATGAGCTGATGCAGACACACTGAAACATGTCAGTAACCTCTAACCACTGATCTCAGACCAGCTCATTTCTAACATCCACCATCGAGGGTGTGTGTGTGTCCCCCCCCCCCCGCTGATCTCTGTTCAGCAGATGGAGCGCCTGAACCTCTGACACCTGGGAGGTATGTGTGACAGAGTGGGGAGGTGCAGCAAGAGGATGAATAACTGACCTATCACATCCCCATTGACCAAGTTAATTAATATAAGTAGAGCGGGGGATTCTGAGCTCACTTTTCACTGTATGGATTTGCTGTCTCCTGACATTTGGTATGTTTTATATCTATTCGATGCAAATCCAATGTGTTCTGTCCCGCGGCCCGATCATGACAGCTAATTTTGGTATGAGGGCTATTTTGATAGGGCGGATTTTAATTGTGGCACAACACGGGGGCCTCCATGTGATTGATTGATATCAAATCTCATGCGAACGGATGTCAAATTGAAGCACTATGAACTGGTAAAGGACTTTTCTCTACACTATGGTCTCTGGTCAACACACATTGTCTACGGATCCTTTGGATTTGATTAAGCTACAAAATAATGCTTTGCAATTCTTCAGAGAGGAGATCCTTGTCGGTACAGAATTTAGCAGCGGGAGTTGTGCGAGCAAGAACGGAGGAAGGAAGGACGAGGAAGTCTTCACTCTTCTACATGCAAAGACTCTTTCTTCCTCTTTGCAGGTGTGAAAGACAAGAGAGAGAGGAAGAGGGGAACACAGGGGGGGGGGGGGTGACACGAGCAGGGCAGACAGGAAGACAGGCAGGAGAAAGTGGGAAATGGAGAGAAAAGGAGGGGAAGGAGAGCAAGAAAGAGCTCCACTGCCTAGTCTTAATCTGAGCTGTTCTGATCAATAGCCCATTTCCCATTGTTGCCAGAGCTGTTCGATCGCTACACCACGGAATTAACACACCCACTTTAATCTAGGGGGAGAGGAGCGAAGGGGGAGGGGGGAGGGGGGAGGGGAGGGAAAGGGGAAAAGGGGGGTTAAGGGGGTGAGAGGGGAGCAGCTGTGGAGGCATTCTCGAATGAAATCAAATCTAATTGTTATCACTGTAGCTGCTGCACTTATTACCACCACTGTTACAATTATCCACCCACCATATAGCTTTTTTTCTCCCTCCCTCTCAAACCTCGCGTCATGTGGTGTAAACTGCACGTAAATAATCCAAATTAGTGTTTATTTGTTTCATTTTGCCGGCCGTAGATTGGATTGGGTCGGGAGGTTGGGGGGTGGGGGGGTGATGGTGCGGAAGGCTCGGCTTCTTCCTCGGTGACAGGGAATGGGGTTTGTGGTCAGGTATATAGTGCCGGATACACTCGTACACTTCTTGATGTCTCAGTTCAGCATTGAGACCGTTTTAAGCGATAAATTCGGGAGAACACGTCGTCATGTTGTAAGAACATGTTCGTGAGCAGAGCGTTAACGTTGTAAACGTAGGAAGGTTTGATCTGTTGGTACCTTCATGTGTAGAAGGATAAAATGTGGCTCAAGAAATCAGGTCACACTAAGTTTTGTATTTTCCGTCCCCAAAACAGTGGATGGAATTTCAGTTCTGGTGCTAAAAGCAATGAATAACAGGCGTTATAAAAATCCAACAGCCGCGTGTCTTCGCAGATTTAAGTCCTGATTACACAAGATGCACTAAACCGCATTGTGAGACCTTGAACAGCATTTGAACCATTTCAACTGAAAACATAGTTCCCACGAGGACTTTTATTTCTGGAAAAAGAGTTCCCATTGATTTTTTTTTTGCCACGTTTGTGGCACAACTCTATGGATGCTAATGACGTCTGTCGATCCGTAACTTTTGTCCAGAATGAAATATCTCTACATTTTTCGTGGCAGACATTTGGACTTGCCAATGGCTCCATTTCATCAAGCTACATCAAGCTTTTTTATCAATTACACCATCTTTGCCATGCATTTATATAAAGCTAGTATCAAGAGGACAAATGCTGTTGGTGGTTCTTTGACTTTTCCTCTGTGCTTCTGAGAGAAACACGTTCACATCTCCCACATGATGAGTTGAATTTGATGTATCATTCACCTCCATTGTACTAGAGTAGAGGCAGGAATTTCAGAGACAGACATTTTGAAATCTGTGGAATTGAAAACAAAAATATTTGCCTTCGTGAGATAAGTGAGAAATATACATATATATATATATATATATATATATATATATATATTTGGGTAAGGTGACCCTTTACAATTTTGCACAAAATGTTAAAGTAATTGTATTAACTTGTCGTGTTGCAAAATAATGGTTTTCCCAAACACTTCGTTTAAGGTCACTTGAACACGAAATTCATCTTGGTCACAATATTGCACATGCTGCAGGGGGTAATGTGGTATATGTCTGTTATTATTCATGGACTTCGAAAGACCATGACATGTACTGTACAGCGATTACAGGTTGCCACTTCCAATAGACGAAATGTAATAAGCATCAGCTTGGACAACGGCCATAATTTCATTTCATACAGAGTGCAGGCAATCCGTTCAAAATCCATCGGTCACACCTGCTACACTGGCGTTTTCGCTGCGTCGTCACGAAACGCGATGTATATTTCTTCATGTAAGACACATGAAATGAGAGTTAACACACACCAGACATACTGCACATTTTTAAATGATGAAAAGACACCAAACTGGAAACCAAAGTATTTCCTCCCTTTTAAAACTAAGCTCTCAAGCTTACAAACACACTCTCCTCCATTACTGAGGCGAATACTTCGGTTGTTTCAGTGCCAACACTCGAGTTTAGCTGTTGAATATTGTAGTCTACAGCTCTGGGTGTTGCCAGCGGACTCTTTGCTTATGCTGCTTTCTACTGAGACAGCTCGAGGGGGGAAAACACAGCAGAGGAGCTCTCCCGTGCCACCCGAGGCTACCACCCAACTTTTCCTCCAATCCATTCTACTTAGTCTAGTCCTTTTGAAGTCATTTCATAACGGAGCAATTTTCTCGTTAGCGTTGGCTTTAATTGTGGGTAATTAAGCGTGCTCCAGCAGTATAGGGAGCGCTGTTCGGGGGGACTGGGGGGAAATTAGCCGTAGTTCAGCTGTGAAATATGGGGTTAAGTGGGAGACGGGGTAGGGAGAGGAGAGAGCCGAGGGGGGTCAGTGACTCCAAAACATGGGGGTATTGCGGTCTAAATGGAAAGCTGCTTTGGGTGGAAGATGGGGGAAAAGAAAAGTGGGGAACACAAATAGGTAGTTTAATCAACAGACACAATTCAAAAAGAAGTTCAAGGGGGCTGAATGAGGCACTGTGGGGAACGCAAAAAAGAAATGATGATTTAGCGGAGGAAGGAGAGAGAAACGAGTGGACACAAGCTCTAAAGCTTAAATATGTACCAATGCACAGACAAAATAAATAAGCGCAGACAGCAGGACAAAGAGCAGCGAAGAAGAAGCTACATTTCATTTGGATGCTTTCATACTAAAATCAGAGTATTTTACGTAAGGTTTTAGTGCAGTTACAGAAGTGAGTTTACGTGACATTGTTTTTAAGGAAGTTTGAAAAAAAATATTCGGCATCAAGAAACGATCTGTGTTGTGCATGAGGAGAGAACGTGTATTCTCGTTATCTACAGATAACGATATGGCACGTTTCACTGAATCTTACCACAAATCTCCCTCCACATAACCAGACAACAACCGTGGCAAATTTACACTTAATGTCTATAAGATTTTTTTTTTCGCACAATGAAGATCTCAAGACCAAATCATTGTTAATAAATTGGGTTCATGAGAGCGATTGTTTTTCACATTTCACTGAATGAAATCAGTGCATTCCGCTCATCACCCGCCTTGCAGCAACAGTGTGCATGTACAAGCAAAACAAAAGGGATGACGCGTATCGTCACCGAGTGGATTATGGACTTTACACACATGATTAGATGCGGCACTGCGCTCGACAGAGGCCCTGCCCTTCACATCCATTAATGCTTTTATTTTAACCCCATAACGGCGATAAACGTCGGTGTGACCATAAAGCAGATGAGGAATGATTGGAGCCATTGACTGTACTGTCAAAACGCTCTGTGGACGGGGACTAACTCCGCCGGGGCTCTTTACGAGCGCCTCTGCCCCCGGTGGAACCATCCCCGCTGACGATAATGAACCTGTTAAAGCCTCTATAAATATTGGCTCCCCGTGCACCGTGGTCGTTTGAATACCTCCGAAATAGAGCATTTGTTTGCAATCAAGTGGCTGGGCGTTGGAGGTGGTGCAAGCTAATACCTAATCAATGGAGGGACGCTCCCCTTGCAGCGGGTCCTCGCAGAACCGAGATTCACGCAGAGGGTACGGATACAATGTGGTTTGGAATAAGCACAAAACTCTGGTATTGATGAACAAATTATCTACAGGAGGTTCTTTCAGGAGGACTTGAAAACTGCAGGGATTTAGAAGAAAAAAAACATATCAAGACTGCAGTGGGAAGTAAACATCTTCCTACCAGCTTTAGTGAGGAATGAATTAGTGCTGGTGGAACATATTGGATGTCCAGGTTCTCCCAGGAAATCCAAAAAACAGATCCGTTGATTGATGGGAGATATTTAGTTTACAATTGCTTGAGCAAGGCTACTCTGCTATTTTAAACGCTTCAAGGAGAAAATTTTGATCTACTCTGTATATAAACCAACATGATCTGTGGTGCCACCATGACACTGTCATGGACGGATCCATGTAATTTGTGACTGTCATTGATTAAGTTTAAAATATATATTTTTTGTCATACATATTCATGTTGATGTTTCAGATTTGGCACTCTCAGTGCTTTGCAAACCGTTTGTTCTGATAACTGATCATCGTGGTGCTACATAACAACAGCAGCATCAGCGTCACACTACACTGTCAACGACTGACATTTCCCACTGCTTGACTAAAACAGACACAGATGACATTACTCATTTCCCCTGTATACGGAGAGTCGCACAAATTCACGCTTGCACATTGGATTTTGATTTATGAATAAGAAAGGGAGAAAAAAAAAACAGCTGGAGTCATCTCAGTTTAACAAGGAATCATTCTTCTTTTACCTCGTGCGACATGAACTCAAAATCAATGAAAAGGTCATGCTGACAGTATCCAGAGGAGGCTTTTTTTTCTGCACCTTGTATGTGGGGGAGAGGATTCGTGAATGGGGGGAGAGCGAGAGAAGCAGTTTACACTTGTGAGCGAGGCTGCGGTATTCAATTAGTTTCGACAAGTCAGTGTCTGAGGATGTAAACGCAGCTGCCGGAATTCAAAGACTGATAGTGCGGTAGTGGTCTCAGAAATGGTGGAGTCATGACGTGAAAGATGTAGACGGCAAAAGTGCTCAAGGATGTTAGCCGCACGTTAGTGAAAGAGCCAATCTGACCTTGACCTCTCGGGTACGTTCCCTTACTGATGTGAACGCAACACGAAAGCTTGCAAACATAATCTCCACCAAACATACGAGTTCACAAATTCGCTCTCTCTGCATCAAGTAGGCAGCTCTGCAGAGTGTACGAGTATATGAGCTGGACATCAAAGCTCCGTGTCTCACTTCTGTGCTTCTGAGTGTTTGGGGATGGAGTCCTGCACAATCACAGAGACTGGGCGGACTACCCCCGGGGGGGCCACCAAGACATGATGCTGAGCCAAGATCCCTTTCATCCCTGCATCCGCAAAGTTAAATGTGACCACACTTGATGTAATTATATGGGACATTAAGAAGGTAACCTTGTTAGATAGATGTTGCTGTGCACCAGTGAAAGCAGCTGACAATGTTGACCACAACTAAGTTCGCAGGAGTGCACTTGTATTGTACAGCTGAGTGCAGCACACTGTACCTGGATGGTTATGCTCACCTTTAAATAAACAGTACCTGAGGCATCAGTCCACATTACAAATAGTCCACAAGTTATCAAATACTGAAATGGGTGAAATACCCTCACGCCCACCTGCGACGTTTTGAGTTGGACAACTTTTACAAGTGAACATCCTCATTGCCCGAGTTCTTGCTCCACTTCCCCGGCCGCTCTTACACTTTTCCTCTCCTGTGTGTCTCTCCTCCTTATCGTCTCAGTCTCAGGTGCAGCAGCAGTATAAAGGAAACAAATCGCAAATGCAAAGCACAAACGCCTTTTCACACTAAGGGCAGAATATATATATATACATATTTTTTTTTTGGGGGGGGGGGGTTGTTGACGATCTATTTGCAGGGAGAGACGCAGTGCGCACTGCGCGCTGCTCGAGAAAACTCTCCGGCGCACGAGCGTGTACTCGCCGCCTACATCAATCAATTTCTGCAGGAGGTTCGCGTGTTTCCATCGCATCAAAGTGCATCATATATCTCACGAGAATCTCATTTCGCACGCGTGGCTCCATTATTAATGCCACATGTCAGTAACAGAACGGGAAAAGGAGGACGCTTACCTTCACCGGCGCACCTTCATTGACCTGACCGGTAGCTCCCACTCGGGTCGCTGGGAATCCTGTCGACGTGCGCGGGGGACTGATGGTAATCGGGGCAGTTTAACGAGTCGAACCGCGCATCCTTCCCTCCTGCGTGAAACTACACTGGTGAAGAGTTACACTGACATGACCTGCGAGTGGTAACGTGAGTGGAGAGCGCCCGTAGAGAGGGGAGAAGACGGGTCAAGACGAGCGAGGCGGCGCACAGGAAAAAGTTGTTGTCGAAAAAAAAAGTTGACCGGAAGAAAAAAAGAAAAAGAGTGACTCCTCTGCGACCTGATACTGTCCGAAAATGGTGTGATGTCGTTCACATTATCACTGAACGCAAAGTCTACAGGGGGGGGGGGAGATGCAGAAACAGGCAGGTGTGATGGGGAGAGAGTGCGGAGGAGAGAGATCCGGGCGCATGGATGGACGAGGAGGAGGAGGAGAGAGGGGGGGCGGGGGACCACAGGCTGCTGAGCCCGAACCTCCGCCTCACACCGACCGGACTGCGTTGAAGTTTCTATCGTCTGCGCAGACTGTTCTGCCTGCGCGTGTCTCCCGCGGACGCGAGGCAGAAAGATTGACCCGCGCGCGGCGCAGACACCGACGGGTGGCGGCCAGAGAGCGGATCGATCGGGTTATAATTTTGTCCAAAGTCGGGGGGAAATAAAGTTCACGCAGGAATGAAATTCGAAAAAACAGATGGCGAATCCCGTCGCCTCTAAATAAGATTCGATCTTTGGGAATGGAGTGTAGATAATATTTGGTTGGACGTTTGATGAAAATGACGGATTTTTCATTTTGGACGAGGGGGAGGGGGGTGTGATGGGGAGGGGGCGGCGTGGAGGTGATGGGGGGGGGGGGGTATATGATGTGTCTAGAGACAGAAACTAAACTTGGGAAGAGTGGGAGAGTGTGACGACGCAGTGTCCCCCCCCCCCCCCCCCCCCCCTTCAGATTTCATGCAACGACCTCATCCCCATCCAAGGATCTCATCCCCTTTCTCCATTTGCCCCCGGTGCTCTCACACACACACACACACACCTCCCCTCGCCCCGCACAGGGGGGTGTTGGGGGTGGAGGGAGGAAAAGGAGAGAAAACAAGAATACCAAATAAATGAGAAATTTTCGTACAGGCCCCGCTTCCGTGCGTTCCATGCTAGCAATAACAATTAAATATCGACCGCTTTCCCGGCCAGAGAGAACCTGAGATACCCAGAGACTGCCAAGTACCGAGACCCCCCCCCCCCCCCCACAACACAACAGCCACCCTCCCCTCCAATTCTCCCCACCTTCCACATATGCACTCGCTCACTCACTCTGCTCCTTTTCTCGTCATCCCCTCCCCATATACCTCTTTTCCTTCTAATCCAAGTCCATCAGGCCAATCTCTTCTAATTTGCTGTATCTCATTTCTCCTGATTCCATCCCACAACCCATTTCAGCTCCACTTTTATCATTGCTGATTTGGGAGGGGGAGGGGGAGGGGGGCGGCCCCCGCGGCGCACTCGCCAATCTTCTCCTCAAGTGCAAGAGGACTTCCTCCGCACCGTGCGCGTTAGTTTATCAGAATCAATTATGGGATTGAGATGCACGTATGTTGCACTTCCCCTGGATGTTGGAGCGCGGGCTCGTCGGAGCTTCACCAGGGACGATGGATGGATCCTTTTCAGCGCATCTGACTGTGCGTCTGGTTTCCCGCACTTACATGCCTGCAAAAGACACTTTTATTGTTATTAAAAATGTGCTGTGCGCAAACACGGACACAAACGTGTGGGGGAAATGATCACAACGTGTAGCGCGGACATGTGCCAACCACTCCGGAGCAACACGTCCATTTGCATGACAGGTTGGCCTCACGTTACGCTGGTTTGACTGCGGAACTATCCGGGCAGCGTTTTTCCATTTGTGGCAGACGAACGGTCCTGAGAGTCATTCGAGAATCGTTGCCAAAGTTGCAGGAGGTCGCACCCAACCAAACTATGGAAGTTCACACGACACGCTTTTGGCCACGGGTTATTCTCTGAGAAGCATTTACTGGACTGAATTGTTCACCTCCATCGTGGACGAATCCACGTCTGGCAAGGTCAAACCTTTAAGGCTCATTGTCCAGACCACACCCATCCGAACTGAAGACATTTAGCAGGGTGGACGAATGGATGCGTCATTTGATTTATGAAAACTTACAGGGTCATTGCAGCTATAATTTGGCGAGGCTGCAAATAGGGTGGTCAGCAAATACCCTTTTCCTTAGCATTCGTTTAGACACGCGTGTCTAAGTCCTCGTGCAACGCGGCGACCTATAACCCGTGCGCTGTGTCCAACAGGGAACAACGGAGCCCCCCCCCCCCCCCACACACACACACACACAACAACCTCGCGTGGTTGATTGACGGGGGCCCCTGGATTTGTGCGGCTCGTGACACGACTGCCAGATGAGTGGCAGCATCTCTCGGACTCGCTAAGTCACCAACTTTTTCTTTTTTTTCTTCTTCTTCTTCTCCAAACGAATTGCACAACTATCAAAAGTTTCTCCATCATTGTCGTTGTGTCTTCTATCACTCCTCTTTATATATATATATATATATTATTTTTTTTTCCGCCTCAGAACTTCTCGCTGCTCGCTCCCGAGCCATTCAATTTCTATTTATGTCACCCCCCCTCTCGACCCTCCTCTCCTCGAGCCCCCCCCCCCTGTCTCCCTCATCCTCCCTCCCATCTCTCCCTCGCGCCCTATTAAAACCCTCGCTCCCCCTGTTGTCGCCCTGATTCTCCTCCCTCCGTGCCGCCGCCTTTCGCCTCTCCACCCCTCAGACTTCCCTCCACCTCGTTATCTCCCCCGTTTGACTCTAATTAGTTGATGCATTCATTATCTACGCCCCGATACCTGCACCATTGCCATACCCTCTCCTCCCCGTGGCTCCCCTCTCTGCCTCACCCCAAGGCCTCTGGGCCGGAGATGCGTTATGGCCACGCGCCTGCGGGCGCGCGCACACGCGCAGCCACACCAGCCCGCCCTCTCCCCTCTCCGCCTTTTTTACCCCATGCCTCTTTTTCACTCTATTTCTCGCTCTTCCACTCTTTGCCCCCTACCTATTTCCCCCCAAGTCATCTCTCTCCCCCCGTCTATCTTTCTCCTGCCCCCCATCTCTCTCCTCTTTCTCTCCCTGTGCCTTGCAGTCGCCTCTGCCGGCTGGTCTCTCTCTCCCCGGCGACGGAATTATGAAAAATGCGCCCATCGACAGAGCGCCTCAGCTTCGATTAGCCGAGATGGGACATGACAGGCCGCGATCAATACTTATACCGTCCTATAACGTGTCAACTAATGAATCAATCTCGGCTAAATTTTCCATTTTTCAAAAGCCGACGCGAGAGACTGGAATATCCTCTTTTGTAAAGATATTATTATCGATTTCGTCGGCAATTTGACATCGGGGGTAGTTAATTCCACTCTAGAATAAAATTGAAAACACTTGAGATTGAAGTGAGAGAGGGGGGGGGGGGGGGAGCGAGGGAGTGAGAGAGGGAGGGAGGGAGGGGAGAGGAGAGGAGAGAGGCAAGGGCAGACGGGAGGGGAGGGGGGGAGACGGCTGTTGACTTGATAAAAGAGAATGGGAAGATGGAAGGAAGGGGAAAAGGGGATAGGAAGAAGAGATTGTACTGGTGCTGTTGCAGAGACAGCAGCAGTCTATCTATCTATCTATCTATCTATCTAGGAGAAGATACTATAGGTGGACAAAAAAAAAAGATAAACTAAACACATGGCCAATACAATTCAATATTGCAATAAAACCTATATACTACATTTGTGATGCTCTGCGTCACAGAGGTGTCGAATGAACTGTCTTTTTTTTTGAAGGTGTAGTTCCTGATTCCTATTATTGTTATTCAAGTATATAAAAAGGAAACATGTTGCGTTCGCTGTTGCTTCTGGATAATTTACTTCCTGAAAACAGCTGCATCTCTATGTTCCGTGTTCTATGTTCAGTCAAATGATTGTCCATTGAAAAAATAAAATAAATAAAGTTGAGTAACTAGTCCCGTGTCGCTTGACGGAACTTTAAATATACTTGTAAACACGTGCACCTATTATGAACAAAAAACTCAAGTTATGATATCGGCAGCATCTTTGCACGCACGTGCACAAGCATGCATGTGTGTATGTGTGTGTGTGTGTGTTTGCCAGCAGACACAGCAGAGAGGCAGAGAGTCAGCATGTGTGTCAGAGTGAAATATAGATGGAGGAGGCCGGTGTGCGCGGGGGTCAGCGAGGTGCAGTGTAACTGTCGACAATCACAGCCTTATTTACCTGTCAAAAACACTATCATCCCACACAGCCCCAGCCAAGCAATTTCTCCTGTCTCTTCCTCCCTCCGCTCCTCTCCCTCACTCTCTTCCTCTCCCTCTCTTTCTACCTCCAATTACAACCTAGAGGGCTATTTCTCTCCAGGACAAAAACACTCCCCGCAAGCCCTCCCTCTTCTTTCCGATAGCCCCTTCTCTCTCCCCATCGTTTCTACCCTTCTCTCTCTCTTTTTTTCATCCCCCCCTTTCTTTTCCTCTGCCGAGAGTTGGAGAGTGGAAATGAACAAGCTGTAAACACACACCACTTATCCCGGTGTACGCTGTTTGTGTGTGTGTGTTTGGCGAAGGCATGGCGAAGTGAAGGCTGATGTATATGAGGCCAGAGGTGTGTGGCTACCTGGCCAGCCGGACAGACGCGAAATAAAGATGCACCGCGGGGTTGAAACGCAGTTTGATCAATGCACTGTTGCTCGCACAAAACTGCAACTGCTGAAATGTGCCTCCACTGTTACAGTGGAATTTTTACACAGACAGTGTGGAATAGGTCTTGTGCTGTCTGCTTTCCATCACTGTTTATGAGGCCCTGCTGCCCCTTAAGGACACCGCTGTCGATATTCTGTATTCCTATTGTCAACAAATCCCAAATAAAAGACGAAAACCATCAGCAAACTGTTCCTAACAAACTATTGCTGGTAGCCAAGGCCTGATGTCTCTTTTCCCCGTTTGCAAGATTTTCATTGCTGCTCAGAAACGGTCAAGAACACATAAATGAGCCACAATGCCACACTAAATATGTATAAACCTGGCACTTAAAACAGTCCACAACGAAAACAATTTACTACTTACTGTCGTAGTGGCCAAGCTGTTTTAAGAAGCCACTAGACTTTGGGCTGAGGACACACACAAAGCAGGGAATTCAGAAATTATTAAGAGACGGACTAATACAATATATATATTTAAAGTAAAGACCTAGACCTGCCAGGGAGTCCTATCTCGCCAAAGTAAAACTAACTGAAAATAAAAAATACAGACTCCAGCCGATTAACCCCGATACGCTCCAAAATGTAATGACGTTGTTCCTTATAGGCCATGCCCCACCCCTGCAGAAAACTCCATGGAGATCCATCCTGTACGTTTTTGAGTAATCCTGCTAACAGACAGACAGACAATCAAACAAACTGCGATGGAAACATAACCTCCTTGGAGGTCATAAAGTCAGATGTGTCCTTCAAATTCAAACGTAATGGTATGAAAAGGGAAACCCGCAGCATATTGTGCATCAATACTTTCAGATTAAATTAGACAGTAGATTTAATTCAATGTTAATTTGGATCAGAAATGTCTTGTTGACAACACAAAGCTACAATGTCATGAAGTTCTTTTTTTTAACTGTTCTACAAGTGTCTGGTTCGAAACAGAGAAACCGAGGATAGTTTTCAAAAGATCTAACTATTTTGTTCAAAGGGGAACTGAAGAGACAAAAAAACAAAACCACATCCATTTGTATGTATCAGTAAAAAGAACATCACCAATCCACAGAGGGTGGTGCTGCTTCATGATGAATGTTTGTCTACTGGTTATACTATGACCTGACCCATTATGTTGATGTCCGAAACGTATTGACGGTAATTCTGAAGAAAAATATGATGCACATTCAGACCGACACTGTGGTGGGAGTACCGCTGGTGCGAAAAAAGAGTGCATTCATGTGTATGTCTGTGGTATGTGTGCGTGTACAATTTTCAAGGCAACTGTCTTTTCATACAATAACATATCAGACTGATTAAGTGTGATGATGCGCCACATGACAGACGGGGACAGACAGGAACGACTGTTGTGCCGCCTGATTGAAAAGCCACTCGGAGGAATTTTGCTGATACACCACTCTGGCGGACACTCGGGCGGCCTTTTATTTCCTGAAACAAGTCTTGATGCATGTGACTGAAAAACACACACACACACACACACACACACACACACACACACACACACACACACACACACACACACACACACACACACACACACACACACACACACACACACACACACACACACACACACACACACACACACACACACAGAGAGAGAGACTGATAGCAGTCCCCTGTCTGTCTTCGTGACTGGCTCTGTGAAAAGGCCATCTGACAAAGCCATTAACAGGGCGGTGTAATACCTGTGTCTGCAGTGAGCTGCGTGACACAAAAAGACATTTATGGGCACTGCCATGACAGGAGAAGCACGGCGACATCTGACTGACCCGATTGCGAGCTGTCTGACGGATAAAGGCGGACAGAGACACTGACACCACAGAGACGGTGAAGGAGACGAGAGACGGGACCCGAATCGTGTCAGAGAAGAGTGAAGGACGACTCGCATACCTCAACAGGACTTGTTGGATAGCTACACGTGGAAAGATGTTGGCATGGCGATATTCACTGTATTGACACTTGACAGCTGCAACGTTTCTCCAAATCTATCAACACGGGCCAAGATTTTTTACACATTGGGTCAACTTAGAGCCCACGAGGATTACAGCTAACGGAGGGCTAGAGTGTTCATCCATCCCCAAAAAAATGCATTTTCATGGTCAATAAGTGTAGCACACTGACATTCAGATGTCATTTAGGGCAGAGAATGGAAACACTACTATAAAAAGCAAACGCGAGAAAGAGCTGGTGAGAGTCGCAGACAGTAAGGCAAAAAAGAAAGAAAGTCCGAGACGAAATGTTAAGACGGAGACAAAGCATGAGAGAAAGAGAAAGAAAAGAATGATGCCGAATTGAGTGTGTGTGTGTGTGTGTGTGTGTGTGTGTGTGTGTGTGTGTATTAGTTATAGTGTGTGCAGCCAGGGCAGCAGGCAGAGGCAGCTAAGCAGAACCAGCCAGCCCTCACAAACCAATCAGGCCTTCATTAGGCTGGGCGGGAGGGATCGATGGCCAGCCCGCATCAATTAAACAGCACCCATACCACACTATACACACACACACACACACACACACACATACACACACATACATATCCCTATTCTGCTACACATATTGAAACTATATGGAAAAGATAATACTGAATTATCCATATTTTTCATACCTATTCTTCACACTGTTGTATAATTACACAATACATATGCTGTCCTTGTTCACCAAACCTCATTCCACTCATACGTGCCGGTAACTAACTGAAGTTTTTCGTTAGGCGTTTGATATTGCACCTTCCCTAAATGCCACAAAAAAAAATGTTATGTAGGTTTCCTACTAATCATTTTACTTAGAAGTCACCTTGGAATGAAAAAAAACCCAGTATTGATAAAAAATTGTCCCCATTTTAAAAAGGCTGGAAAAAAGAGCAACTTTTAAAGGCACTTTCCAAACTGCAATCACACTGTAACCTGTCCATTCGCTCTTTCACCCTTGACATACACTCACAACATCGATAACACCCAATTACACACAAGCTCACACGCGGTGGGTCCTGAAAACACACAATTACACGAGCTCCGGACACACTTTTTATTAACACTCAATTACACACGCGCATAAATCACTCACGAGTCGCGCACACCTACGATGGCACAACCGGAGACTGCCGAGTGAGGGACGGATCATTTTCTTTTGTCATTGGTTTCATAAAAGACCCAAAAAATCTATCAATAAATAGGCTTACGAAGAGAACAAGCGCTAGATCTTTTACAGGGGAATGGTGACGTTACAACACCTTGTCCGTATAGCACTGACATCCAACGAGCAAGAGCATGTCTCAAATGCAATGCCAGATATGCTTTCTACAATATGGTGTCCCGCTGCCAAAGTTCTAGTCCACTTGAAGTTCACCTTCTGAGAGCATTCCCAAAATGCAGTGGTTAATGTTGTCACCTCGCAACTAGAAAGTGTTGTTGTGTTGAATTTCTACCCAGGTGGATTTTGTGGGTTTGTTTGTTCTCCCCATGTGGCATGAGTTTTGCTCCGAGTGCCCCATTTTCCTCTTACCACCCAAAGGCACGCAGGTCAAGTGAACACAGACTGCTCGCTCATGGTGACTCACTGTAGTCAAATTGTGTGTGTGTGTGTGTGTGTGTGTGTGTGTGTGTGAATATACTTAAAGGTCAAATTTAACCTCGAGTTCTGCTTTCTTTTTCAAATTGATCGGGAGGTCACTTGGGTGCACTAAGACAACAACTGAGTCTGAGTTTATAAGGTTTTGCCCATTTTTTCCCACATTAACAATATTTGAAGTGCACAACACTACGTGTAAAAAAACTGAGGTTGTTTATCAATCGGATATTTATGTATTTTTAAACTGTGAGATAAAAAGCCTTTAAAGAACGGAAATGAAGAAAAGCCTAAATAGATACAACAAAATGTCACGATCAGTCAACAATGGACAATTGATAGTCAAATAGTTGCAAAACTGCATCGGCATACTCCAATGCATATGCCAATAAAACACCATCATGAATGATTCAGGACAAAAGAAAATATGACATTGCCTAATGGGCTATTTCATAACCATAATGTTTTTACAACTCCTCTATTGATTGCCACCACTTGGCCACACGTGAAGGTAATAATCAAACACCAATACTAATAATTGTTTTACAAATTATCTAGGTGGACGATGGATTCTGATACAGATCAGTGAATTAGAATCAGGTTTTATAACATTTTCTATAGCTTCAAAGTTGAGATAAGATGCGACCCCCCCCCCCCCCCCCCCCCCCCCCCCCCCCCCCCCCCCCCACACACACACACACACAGCGGTGTGGTAAAAAATAAATATATATATTCAACTCCAAAATAAATGCGTCTGTATTGGGCGATTACCGGGCCACGCTTCCTGAGCCCCGCGCGTCACCTGCTCGCCGCGGCATTGACACGTCAGTCTCCCGCGGCTAACGCGATGTGACAGTGTTGAGATTATAATATCTGGCCCGTATTACCGGGCATTAACGCCATTACCGCGCCCCGCCCCGCTCAGGTGGGCCACTCCGGGACTGGGAGAGGGAGAGGGAGAGAGAGAGAAAGAGAGGTCAGGAAATTGAGCGAAGGCATTGTGGCAAAAAAAAAAGAAGGGAGGAGGAGGAGGAGGAGGACGACGACGGTGTGATGATAGATGAATGAATTTGAGAAAATGGAAGCAGCCGTTTGGCTCCGGTAAGAGTACAGTGGCGCAGAGAGGGGATAAACATCTGACAATCAAATGGGAAAGACGGGGGCCTTTGTGTCTGATTTTATGGCATTTCAGGAAGGATGCGTTTAAAGAGGAACTGTGGCTATTACCACACAAGGTGGCTGGTGTGTGTGTGTGTGTGTGTGTGTGTGTGTGTGTGTGTTGTAGTGTGTGTTTGAGGGTCAACACTTGGCATTAGGGTCAAGGTTAGAATTAGGTCACAGTACGGGTTAGGGTTGCCGTAAGATATTTTGGTTTTTGGAAAAGATGCAAGGATATAGTATCATGTCAAAGAGTGTCTTCACAACTGATGTAAGACAAATATAGGAATAGAGACCCTACAGCAGCAGGGGACCACCACAGAGGGAAGCTGTCTGTTCTTATGGGTTTTGGGATATTTTTTTGGAATATACAGCACCTTGGTTAACTGCTGTTGTTTTTAAATGTGCTCTATAAATTTCAGTCTGTCCGTCTCTGGACAGATTTCATCATGTACGATATGTCGAAATAAGACGCATACAATAGCGTCGCAGCCGTGCAAGACGCAGTCACAGAACTTACAACCACAGTCAAGATCAAAATGACAATGGAGAACATCACCATGTTGACAGGCGGGCGTCGGGGCTGGTGTGATCTCAAGCTGTGATCCTGCCAGTGGCAAATAAACCGTTAACTAAATTATGATGATGAAATTGTTGAAATTGGATGTGTTTTTGTGTGTGTTTGTGTTCTCCTTAAGAGAGAGAGAGAGAAAAGGCTGGGATGATATAACAACAAAGAAAAAAGGGGGTAAGAGTGAGGGCAGCCCAAATGGATAAAGCTATTCTAATAATGAACAGCTGAACAAGCACCATCACTTTACATGATTTATTGTTTACACCATTCCACGCCTGGTTTCATATCGCTTTTCCAGGGCCTTCATTTGTTTTCGCCCAAAGAAAACACTTCTATTCTACAGCCTTGTTGTTTTAATTAGGGAAATTAATAAATAAGAATAAATTAATATAGCCTTTCTCGCCCCCACTCCTGCCTCCCCACCCCAGCACGGTGGCAGGGAACCGTTGCCCGCCTCCCTGACTGCACGGGATGTATTTGCGTGCCATAATTAACGCTTAATAAGTAAGTGATTCATTATGATTAGCATGCGGATTCGCCGTAATGGCCCCTCTCTGTGCTAGCAATCAACCTCACTCTGTTTATCCACACACGGGCGCCCTGATCCATCTCTGTCTGCGATCTCCCCAATCTACATATCAGCCACTGTACTCCATTCCTCTGGTCCTGATGCCGGAACATTTGTTGGGCGGCTGGTGGAGGCCTCTATCAATCTGAGTGTCATTAGTCAAGCTGTAGGGAGAGGAAGGGGCCTCATTGTCATCACAAAGTAGAGCGGGGGTCGCAAGATAGGAGGATCACTCATTTTGGTGATGGGCTATAGAAGTAAAAATGTGTTTATCCATGTGGGAATTAATATGTTTGCCAAGTGCAAGAATGAGTCAGTGCGGAGAAAAGCTTTGTGTGTCAAAGGATCTCTCATCATCACTGATCATCAAATGGAGGATGTTGATGGGGGGCTCATCACAAACCCCGAAAAAGAGAGAATAGAGATTAATTCATTATTGTTGTAATTTTTGGGGGTGGGGTCTGGTGGGGAAGTGCTAAAATACGGTGACGCTTGTAATGTGATAAGATACTCATTTATTCAAAGTCTCTCGGGGGCAATTTGTTTATTGTTTCGCGTTCACTTATGGCCCCATGAGGGTGGTGTGTAATGCTCCAGAGGAGCCAATTGACAGGAGCCGTCGATGACAGAAAGAGTATAACAAGTAAAAAATCACCGCTTTACTGAAATCACTCAACAAACAATACTCACAAGCCACACGTATGTTTGAAAGACTACTTCTCTGGTGCAACTGACCTGAAGTTCAACGTTTTTTAGTTTGTGCTGTTTTACCCACGTAAAGGGGAAAAGTGTCTGCTCTGAACGGCCACATTCAAAAATCAGGGGTGAAACGTTTCAGAACGGGAATAACGGCGCACACTTGTAGTCCACATACAATTTGACCATATAAAAAGTGATAGAAATAAGCGTGTGAAGAATGAAACAGGATCCCTGCACGAAGTGAAGGCGATTGTCGAGATTTAGGGAATTTACAGAAATAGGAAGGAAACAAACTAAAGGGAAACTAAATAGACCAAAAAAGAGATGGCACAACAAGTTCTATGTGGCAAAAATGAATTTCTCATAAGTGTTATATATTCCATATTTCCGGTCTTGTTAGTATAATACTTGAAAAATGAGAGTAACACTATACATGACTTTACAGCCATGAAGGAAAGGAGTGACAGAGCTCTCTAAACATATAAAATTTGCCATTACAACTTAGGACACCCTCGATTCCTTGGACTCTCAGGAACAGAGATGCATAATAAAGACATATGTTTATGTTGGAGTGACAAAGACCTCTAGTGGCTGTGGGAAATTATGGAGGTGATGGTGTGTCATTGTTATGGAGCGGATGGTTTGTTTGACATAGGAGACAAGTGGTGGCCTCCTGCTTCCTACAAACAACCAAACATTGGTTGGTTTCCCAAGTCATTCTTCTGCCCGAGCGAACCCCAACCATCGCAGTGTCAGATTAATTTAATTTGTTGTGGTTTTGGAAAATTGCAGACAAATGATGTCGGATCAGAAAACACTGATCCGACTTTTTTATCCACTTTTTTATCCACTGATTTTGGATAAATAAGACTTTAATTCGAAACAGCCCATAGTAATTTCTAATCTAGTGAGCGCACACACACACACACACAGACAGAGGCAAACATGCAGGAATGCACCACACAGACACGCACAAATAACCCCCTCAGTCGGCTCGGTGGGAATCTACCTGAAGATCCACTCTATGAGCTTTCTCGCCGGCATGTGCACTTGACAGCAGCTTGCTCGAGCCATTTTGTACCCTTTGAGAAAAGGTCTGCACTTTCCCCCGGCCCCCCCTCCCCCTCCCCCTCTCTCTCACCTCCTAGAATGTTCATTGCCCAGAAAATAATTTCTCTAGTCATTTCAGCGCCTTTTGTGAGTGGCAATCAATTTCTCTTCTCTTCATGATGGTCCCGCGTGTGGGCACAGAAGTTTGACCTTCTCTAAAAGATCTATCAATTTATCCGTCCATCCTGCAACCTATCCATTAATGTTTTCATCTTCCACTGTTGTTTTTTTCTTTTCTTCTTTCTTCTTCTTCTCGCCCTTCTCTCTGGCTTGCTGACTGTTGGTTGGAGCGAAGTGGCTTTAAGCTCATGTGCTCATCAGGACCTGGCGGGTTTCTGTCTGTGCAATTATACCTCAGTGTTGGAGCTGGAGCTGCAAAATCAGCCAGTGGAGAAAATGATGGTCATTTGGACGGAGGGAGAATATGCACTTGAGACAACGGCAGGGGAAGCCCATATAGAGCACGGTGACGCCGGCGAACCCAGGGAGGGGACGGGGTCGGGGTAAGGCTAAATGACATATCACATTACGAGCTAGGGGGTCACCCAATTTCTCCCGATCTGAGACCGGCATTTTGCGGCAACAGCTCTGTCACAAAATAGCCTATTGTTTATCTGTCGGCCTGTTCGTTACTCTCCCTCTCTCTCTTTCTTTCCTTCTGCTTATATTAAATTCACAATTTGCCGCTAAAATTAAAATCAGATGAGTGTGTCAGATAAAATGAGTTGATGGTATTTCAGCAATGAAAGGCCATGACCAACAAAACTGACAAGCTTAAAAAGAGTATTGAAATCAAATCAGTTATTATTGATGCATTTTTATTAGAACTGCATTCCTTCTGACATATTCCCACTAAGAAATACTTGGCAAATAAGTGGATGCACGTCATCTATGAGCGCATGATGTTGTATTCCGAGAGGGTTGCGCCTCGCTTTCCGTGGCGGACCCATCGGGAGAGAGAGCCGGCTCCAGAATGCCTGAGAGGGGTCGTGACCCCAGGAAGTAAAACCAGGTTGTGAAATAGTGACAACTGCCTCCTCTCTTCCTGTCTGGACCATTAAACCTGACAACAAGGCTTTTTGGACGGATTGGAAGATTTAGAGCTGCACGGAGGATTTTTTTTTCCCGGACTCTGTGTGAGATTCAACACTGACAAAATCACATTCAGTGTGATCACAGAAAGTGTTTCTTTCTCTCTTCATAATACCAACGTAATCCTTTAAAACAGATGCTGTTTAATGAATTTTTTTCCCGTCTCCATTGGGTTGTCAGATAAGGAGAACTTTGGCTCTGCAGAGCTTCTCTCTATGGGCCTATTCAGCTGCATCCTCTCCATCTCACTGATCCCTTTCTCTCTTTTCCTCTCCCCCCACAAACCCTTCTCTCCTCTCATCCCCGCCACCAACCCTGAACCTTTCCATTCTCATCTCTCTCCTTCACTCGTTTTCTCCTTCCCTCATTCACACTCCTCTCTCTGTCCCTTCCAATCTCTCTCCTCCTCTCGCTCCCCCTCTCTCCGGCTCACAGGACACTATTATATATTCCAGTCCCATGCTTTGCATGATTTGGGCAATAGATGAAGCCATATCCCGCTCTCCTCTTCAGGCTCTCCCCTCCCTCTCTCTCTCGCCTTGTTGTTTAATGTTTCAATTTGGAGGAAGCAAACATTCAATCAGACAGATTAACTGTTTAATGCATGTCATCAGTCAAACTGTCTACGAGAGGGGGGCCCCTCGGCCTGGCGCTGCCTCCCACCCCCCCCAACTGCCGCTGCGTCCTTCTCACTCCCCTGCTCTCCACACGCACACTGTCTACTCTCATATAGACCGGCCCATCCGAGCTCCAGCCCAGACGCAGAGGCGTCTGTGTACGCACACACATGCACAAAAAAACCGCACATATTTACCCCTGCAGACACACACACACACACACACACACACACACACACACACACACACACACACACACACACACACACACACACACACACACACACACACACACACACACACACACACACACACACACACACACACACACACACGCGTACGCACATCTACAAACACAGACATATACCTGGAACATACACTGGCAAGCACTCGTATGCATGATCATATCCTTAGACAACCATATATGAATGCAAGAAAAAACCTCACCATGATATCCATATAGATATAGCTTAAAGGAAGCAGGGAATACGACAGGACACCCGTAACCAAAATAGAAAAGGTGTGTGTGTGTGTGTGTGTGTGTTTCTCAGGTACCTGGATTACATGAGACATTCCATGTAATTCCAATGCCACATGCACTGATGTGCTAAAGGACACATCCACTGATTCAGTTACAACGATTGTGAAACTGCTTTACACAATTAAGTCATGCTCTCTTAACAGACAACAGACTTGCTCACACATCCACACGCTTTCCCTCCCACACACACACACACACACACACACACACACACACACACACACACACACACACACACACACACACACACACACACACACACACACACACACACACACACACACACACACACACACACACACACACACACACACACACACACACACACACATCCCACAGGCCAGTGGATAGGGAAATCAAAGTGACACGGAGGTAGAGCAAGGGGGAGTGAGAGATTAGAGGAAATGAAAAGAGTAAAGAGGAAAGAGGGAAAGAGGGAATGGGAGGCCGAGCGTGCTGCAGATGGAGTAGACTGTAAAACAGGGGCTGACACTCGCGCCGAGTTTATAAACGATATTACTGCATGAATTCTGGATGAGGATGTACAGAATGACAACCCACAACATGACGGAGGGTGTCACATACTTATTACTGTTCAGTGGAGCGTGCAGTATGAATGTACAAGATGTGATTCTGAAACATGCTCTTTGGCATCCTCTTGTTCACAATAACGTCTTCCTTAAAACTGACTTTCCCCCTTTGATAGAACATTATCACCTTCTGCCTTTTTGAACATCATTTACCCATAAACAAAGGATTTCCAGCTAAATCAAATAATATTTTTTCTGTTTCTAAAGTTGATTTTTAGATTAAATGAGAATATGATAAATGCAGACAATTTGTCAGGTGGAAGTTCATCAGATACACCAAGCTTAAACAAATACAAATATTCCTGGGCGGCGGTTAGCACAGTCCCCTCTCAGGGCCTCTGTGTGGAGTTTGCTTGTTCTCCCCATGTTTGCATCTGGAGTTTTCTCTGGATACACCAAAAAATATACCCCCTCCCCAGACTATAGATTGTTTTATACCCCGGGGTATAAACTGGACTATCCCAGAGTATACCCGGGTATAAAGATATAACGCATGATCTCTAGACCTAACCCTTAATGTTTTCTCCAATTTCTAGACTTGTAATTGCTTTAGATCAATTCCTTAATGCTAAATCCAGGAAATTGTTCGCCAGAATTACCTCATTTATGAAAAAAACAAGGAAGTATAATCTGGACAGGAGAGATATAGTCTTGTCCATCCCAAAATATATCACTTATGATGGGGAATAAAACTGTTTTGAAAAACACAAGGGGGGTATAATGTGGACTAGAGAGGTACAGGATATTCTGAGCTAGTCCAGTTTATACCCCGGGGTATAAAAAAGGCTAGCCCACTTTTGTTTGGCAGGCGCTTATACACCAGTTTCTTTCCACAGCTTAGGTTAATCGGAGCCTCTAAATTCCCTATAGAAGTGAATATGAATTGTGTTGTATATCTCTACTGTACCCCGCCTCTCCCGAAATATCAGCTACCATAGGCTTCAGCCCCCCTGCGACCCTCAAAGAATAAGTGGTATAGATATGGACAATATGAATAAATCCTGACTTCATTAAGACTTTACTGAAACTTTTTTTTAGCGAGGCTTTAATTCATTTTCTACTCTGTAGCACTTTGAGATTGCTTTTAGCAATGAAAAGTGCTCTATAAATGAAATGTATTATTATTATTATTATTTTTCAACTGTACGATGTCAGAGGAAGTAGTTTGTGTTGAGGTCAGTGGGATAAGCAAGATATTATAGTTTTATGAAACGTGTTTAATGCATTGCATAACAACTACGACCATTTTCATTGGATCCATTTAGTTTCTAAAAAAGTGCAGTTCAAAACGTTTAGTCTCATATTGTCATAGAATAACGTGTGTATGTACATGTACATGTACACACACACACACACACACACACACACACACACACACACACACACACACACACACACACACACACACACACACACACACACACACACACACACACACACACACACACACACACACACACACACACACACACTGTAGTGCTGCTGACCAGCTGTTTCGCACACCGCCTTCCTCCATCATTTTCGTCTCCATCCCTCTTTGTTTTACTCTCCCCTCTCATTCATTTTTATTTCATCTCCCGGTGCTGTGGAGCATCTCGTGTATCTCCCTTTCTCCCCCACTCTCTGACCACAGCGCAGAGGGTGGCCAAACCTGGTAAGTATTGACAGGGAGCTCCAGTGACACGGAGAGAGCCAGTCAATGCCCAGACACCCAGGGCAGGGGTCAATGACAAAAAGGTAGGCCGCCTGGAAAGGGGGAGCTCGGCGGGGAGGGAGCGAGAGGAAGATAGGGAGGGAGGGAGGAAGGTTGATAGATGGGGAGGCACAAGAGATATGCGGCGAGATAATATAACTTTGAAGCGAGATGAATACAAGGTGAAAGACAAACAAACAGACATAGGGACACATCGGACAAAGAGTAAACATGATTTATGTTTCTGAGATGACATTCAAAGGACCAAATAAGACAAAATCCAAAGATGATTTGAACTCGCACAGGCATTCAGATAATTATAGTATCAAAGATATTGGAGACGGACAGATCAAACTAATGTAAGTGCTGGGTAAAAATATTAAAATTGTGTTCGTAGATAATCAGGTCAGCTCAAATAAGTGTGATTGGAAACTGGAAGAGGCAACGTGGAAGTTCAAGGATGAAACCGTGATGCCGTGAGAACAAGCGCGATTGACATGAACGTTCCTCAGAGACCGCGGATGGGACAAGTGAGATAGGACGCTAGACTGGGATCAACAGACCTGTACTAACACACACACACACACACACACACACACACACACACACAGTATGTGTGTATTGACACAGAAAGTGTCAGTATGTATTGAACGGCGGGCAGTAAGTGAACCCTCCTCCGCTGCCCATCCCCTCCTCCATCGCTCCTTTTCTCTATCGGATATCAGTCCCTTCTCTTCTAATCATTTCCTTCCTTTTGGCCCTCTCTTCTTTCTAATGCAATTACCTCTCATCCCTGCTTTCCTATACCTCGGCCCTTCTCTAGACTTCTGGCACTTTCTACACTCTCTAGCACTGCCACCCTTCTCCCAGTGGTACTTTATTGTATTTTTTACCTTTTACCCGCCACCACAGCTTTTTTCTTTTCTTTATCTCTCTAGTCATGTTCTGGCTAACAACATTGTGTCTACCATTGTCAGTTGTTCTTATTGTTCCTCCTCGCTTACCTGACGCCCTCCTTTGTTTTGATCTCTAGTGATCAGTCTGCCGCATCCTCGGTGTGTGACAAAAAGGTTCTCATTAATCAATATCACTCTCCAAATGTGATAACATTCTTCTCCGAGCCTCTGCAATATGGCACAGAGGAAAATACACACAACTTGTGAGCATGAGGGTTAGAAAAAAAAAATGTTGCCAACTTTTCATCAGGTAAACGTAGCTTACAATGAATTAAAACTGTACAGTAGTATACAATTCATTTGACCTTGTGGCTACTATTCTTATTTGTTGATTAAGTTGTCCAGATTTTCAAGATTCTTCCTCCAGGGCATTTCATTTTGCAGTTTTGTTGACTGAAACACCCGCACCCCGCCCCCACACACAAACAACTTGCCTTCTTTTGAGCTCTGTCAGTTGCCTCATTTTACCTCACAGCGCTAATTGCTAGACCTGTTTCTCTAGCTGCTAATTGGCAAACTGCATCTCAAACGATTCACCTTTGAAATGGTGTTTGCAATTGTGTTTGAGTTATTTAAGCGTAAAGTTTTGATTGCATAATGAGTTCACATTATTTTGTCTAAAAAGTCTATCAGAAGCTCAGAGAGACACCAAACATGGTGGAAACGCAACTGTGAAAATACAGATTTAGTTTTCATGAGTGCATCCAAAATGTCTGCGATTTTCAAACTCACATGGTGATTTGTAAAAAAAAAAAAATCTCTACACAAACAAGATAACTGTGTGTATGAATTATGTGGTGGATTTATACATAGCAGTGCATAAATTAGGAAACCATTTACATGATTTTTGAAAGATAATATGAATAAAGAGCTCTTTACTTAGCCTTGATCATGTTAACGGCCACTGTGAAGTGACTGCAGGTTCCTTGAGGTCTCGGGTGATGCATCCCCAGCTCCCGTCAGCTCACCTTCGCAGGGGTATGAGAGAACACACACCACAAAAGTGGGATGACAGTGGAGATCTCGTCATTTCTTTCTGGATAGACACATGAGCTCTAGCTTCAACCCACAAAGCTTCATTTCTCCCTTTAATTTCATTCGTTTACAATCCAATAAGGAGCAGGCCACTTGGAGGAATTTGTCTGATTTAAATGAGTTTAAAACTACAACCCATAGAGCAAAAAGAAAAGATGAAAAGATCATATCTTCTCCACAGCAAGGCATTACAGAGTTTTTTGTTTTTTTTGCTGCAGATGCTCAGGGCAGTTCTCACCAGAGAGGTGGAGATTGGTTTGTCTCTCTGCCAGTTTACCTTGACACCAACTCCCCCACCCCCTCTCTCTCTCTCTCTAACACACACACACACACACACACACACACACACACACACACACACACACACACACACACACACACACACACACACACACACACACACACACACACACACACACACACACACACACACACACACACACACACACACGGACAGTTTCTCAATGATAAACATCTCTACAAAGTACACTAATTTGACACTCTCTCCTTGAGTTATTAGCTCGGTCTTCCTTTCTGTTTTCTGCAACACTTCATTTCTCCTGCTGGGCGTACAGCGCGACGAGTTCAGTTCTGGGGAGGGGAGGGGGGAGGGGCAGGGCGATATTTCACAACAAGCGCGTTGGCAGACAACCACCTTTCCTCCCAAATTTTACGAGCCTCGCTTCCTGCATGCCCCGCGCCCGGCGCTCTGCCGGAAACAGATGGTTCCCGGAATGTCCCCGAGCGCAGTTCCGAAGAGCTGCTATAGTGCCCCGAGAGGCGCGTGAAGGAGGGAGGGAGGGGTGCGCTGTCTTTCCGACAAACTTAACTTCATCTGCCTCCCTCTGTTGTCCTCTACTCGATAGCGATTCTTGATAACAACAATGCAATGTGATATATTGTAAGGAAGTGTTAGTGAAAGCGTACTCCAGAAAAGTCGGGTTGTGTCGGTTTTATGGAATTATTGAGTTACATAACCAGTTACATAATCTTTAGTAAAAAAAAAAAAATCCTGCGAGACTGAATCTGAATGCAAGCGTATTTCACGTGCCGTTGAAATGATGAAGTGAGGAGAGTGCCTAGCTAAACGACCGGTTGCTAGGCGACCTGCCAGTCAGAGGGAGTTGTGGTTTTTCGATGAGCATGGTTACGAATTGATCGGGTTTGCGATTGACCTAACCGATCTAACAATGGCTAGATTAGTGCTACTTAAAACTCGTGGAGCTGACTGGGGCCTGTGAAGAAGTTCAAAGGGCATCGGAGAGATTCTGATATAGGCTGAACGCGGAGGGATCGACAGGGGACAGGGAGGGGGGTTTCAGCACCGCGCACAGCCGGAGAGCGTGTGTCCACAGTGGGGCCCGGCAGATTCAGCACTGTGGACAGCGAAGCGAGCACAACGTGCAGGACATCAAATTTGAGTGGCCTATATGTGTGTGATTGTGTGAGTGTGTGTGTGTGTGTGTGTGTGTGTGTGTGTGTGTGTGTCTGTTTGTTAGAGATGGAGATATCCACAATAACAGCCACCTTCCTATATATCTATAAACGACAAACAGCACAAAGAGTACACTTCCAGAGGCAGATGTTGCACTTTTCACTCCACATTTATTTGACGAAATATATAGTAGTCACTTTGCACATCAGGTTTTTTCACAAACAAAACAACATGTGAAATAATAGTTAAAGATTAAACATTATTGAATTGAGAGTATTTGTACAATAATATGAGACACTGTGGATTGGGTGTTCTGGGTGTTCATTTTGAAATGTCGAAAATGTATTATACTCTTTTGATTGAGAGTAATTGGTATCATGAATATCATCATACAAGTTTGGTATCATGAATATTATTGCGGGATATTGCCGAGGCACCCCCACTAAAAGTTACACTATAGCCTATAATCAAAATAAAAATATCGGTCAAAAGAAGGGAAACAACCAGAAGAACAACAAACAAACAAAAAGGTTGGCCTTCATGTGATTAGCCAATAAAGGGACTGAAAGCATCTTTTCCAATTAGCCCGCTGTAATCCGCGGCTCATCCCTGTTCTACGGCCCACTTGTCCTACACCCGATACTTTGATGCAGACTTGTCGGCACCCGACGATCCGGCCCTTTGTTATAGAGCATTCCGGTGCTAATCTCACTGACCCGGCGCAACCTTGACCACCCACTCCCCCCCCCCCCCCACCCCTCCGGCCTTGGGCCGGGTTCATCGCTGCCCCGGACACACTACGCTTCCCGGGGGAGGGAGGGAGGGAGGGAGAGAGAGGGAGAGAGCCCCCTCTTGATCGTTTCATCAAACGCGTCCCCGCTGCGAGAGCAAGTGCGCGCCGCCGACCTCCCACTCGTCGGCAGCGGGGATATCAGGGGGAAGTCGATGGAACCGCGCGGGCACAGTCGATGAGCCATAAACAAGAGCCACTATACGCAAGTGTGAGGCAATGAGGGGCTGCGTTTGAACTTGGCGTAAGCAACGAGGGGCAGCAATAGTTTGCTCGGGCCCGCGGAATGGGGCGAGATGCGCGGGTTAGACATCTAGATGGGTGCACGAGCGGTGCGTCATCGAACGAACCGATGTGGAGTCTGATGAAATGATGCCACGCGAGAGGTGGAGAGATTAGTGCTGTTGTTGTTGTTGTGGACGAAATAAATGGAGAAAAAAATAAACATTCTCAGGACAGCAAAGCAGTGGATAATAAAACGCACACACACACACACACATGCACAGAGAGGGGGGGGGGGGGGCACCTTTCACCGACCCCCCTCTCCCCCCTCTATCTCTCGTTTTCACCCCCCCCCCCCCCCCCTTTCTCTCTGGGAAAGAAAAAAAACGGCAAGGAGGCGCGACTCGCAGGGCCGCACATAGCTGATCAATATTCGATTTAGTTGCTAATTTAGGGCCTTTCTATAGCTGTCATCCCGTGATGTATGAGTCCTAACCCGAGGTCGCCGCGGAAAAGAAGAAGAAGGGAGAAAAAAAAGGGGGGGGGGGGGGAGAAAAAAAAATCAAACACCAGTCAACTTTTCACTTAACAATAGAGCGACTTGAATATTATTTATGGGCGAAAGACCCACTTTATGGGTGAATTGCTCCTATCGCTGGTGGGATGATGAAGCGCCTTGTAAGTACGCGCCACACGGGCGGTGACAGAGGAGGGGGGGGGGGGGGCATGTAAACACGCGCGCGCTTTCGAAATCGGCGCGATCGCCGTGAACGGAGGGGAAATATTCATATCAGCGCGCGTCAATATCTCGGCCTCTGGGAGATCACAGTGCAATTTGAACGTACACATTTGATTAATGGCGTTTGTGCGATAAGAAAGAGAGAGACCCCCACGCGTGCACGCGCACACGCACCTTCTCCACCAGCCCAGCCCCCCCCCCCCCCCCACACACACACACACACACACGCACGATCCACGGACTCGCACCTGCACATCGGCAAGTTTGGAATGACACAAAAGAAGATGCCCTGTTTGTCTTGCGGACTAATATTAGGGCTATGTATTGTGCACCTAATTGTTTTTAACGCACACGCGCGCGCGCACATCAAATCTGAATGCCTTATTTTGCCACTTAATGTCTTCCCGATCGATCACTGTTCTAAGGATGTTATCAATAATTCGAGAGCTTGATTAACTTCAACGTTTCCATAACAATTGTACCACGTTCATCCGCTCTCGCATTTTTTAATTAACGCGTGCTTAATTAGTTCGAGATCGTTTAGGAGTGAGACACTTTATTCTTTAAGACGGAGGGGGCAGGAAATTAACATAAAAATCTCCGCTGATAAATTGATATATTATCAGGGAAAGAAATGTTGTGCGGATTTCTACAGCGGAACGAGTCATAAACAGACATCCATCAGAGTAAGACAGCTCGAGACAACGTATATATTTCTCTGGCAGGATTGTTTAATTATTAAATGACTGCGCTGTTCTAATTTCTACAAATAATGAGGGTGTACACTCTCACCGCCTGCATCATTCACAGACAAAGAGACAGATTTATTACATGCAGCATAAACAGGAAACCAATTTCCTCAGGTGACAAAGTATTTCAAGGAACAGCCAGCCTGGTGGCTACAGACACGACATATACACAGTCGGCCTTGAGACCTGAACCGGCATCATCATGCTTAATTTTGTGTGTGCTGTTGTAACTTCTTAGGGGGGAAAGAAAAAAATGTACACAATGGCACAAATGAAGCCCAAGAAACAGTGCGATCTGCTGAAAGTGTTGACAGAAATTTTCTGTGCATTTGCGCGACAATTGATCCTTGAATGCGAGTGGAAGGCTGCCATGTTAACCACTGAATGAATAAAAGGCATTTTAATTAGAGCGATTAGTTAAGGAATCAATGAGCTGGCACTAGCAGAGCTTAGAGGGAGACCTGAGATCAGCTAATGGAGCAGTGAGACGCTGCAGAGACACGACGAGAAAACTCCTTTTGTTGTTGGTCGGTTCCTGCAAGTGTTACATTCAAGTCCTGGAAGTTAGGGACGTTGTAAAAAGTCATTCCAAGTGCCAACGAAAAACTGCATTATCAATACAGGATAAAGAGCTTAGACTCCTCCCTTGAACTATTCTGACTAACAGATCGTGTGGATGCCGTAAGAGCTATAGATGTGTGATTCTCACAGAATTTTATTTACGCGGGCCATACATCACAGATCCAGTGTGTTTAGGGGTCTCTTTGCATATAAAGTAGGATATGGAGAGTGTGTGTGTGTTTGTGTGTGTGTGCGCGTGTGTGTGTATTGGCTGCTGCCAGCTGCTATGCAGCCTCCAGGTTGTTGTGTGAAAGTGAGAGAGTGATTTCCCCATACCCTACTCTCAGGGGACGCCTGGCTCCCCCTGCCATCTCCCCAGAACCCCACCGGTTAAACGGACAGGTCATTGACACACACACACACACACACACACACACACACACACACACACACACACACACACACACACACACACACACACACACACACACACACACACACACACACACACACACACACACACACACACACACACACACACACACACACACACACACACACAGCCTTTCAATCTCCTCTCCCTCGATGGGCCCCCACTGCCAAATGAAGGCCACATTTCCCTGGTCATTACACGCGAGTCACGGAGAATCTCCCACCTCAATGTATACACGGTAATCCGATCAAACCTGGAATTACCGTCATTAGAAATATTGCAGGAGGGGAATCACAAAGGAAACGACCCCGTGAATAATAGTCGGCGCTGCCAACAGGAGTTGTAATTGTAAATCTGATTTTACCCCTCGACCACATGCTGTAATGAGCACCCGGCATTGTTTAAATGACTCAAATGAAATTGATGCCAATTCACAGAGCACGAATGACAGCTCATATGAAGATGTGTGCCGCGAATGAGATATGATGGGGCTCCGAGAATGTGCGTGCGTGTGTGTGTGCACATTTCGGGTGTCTGCGTCTGTATGTATGGATGGTGGCGGCCCTTGAATGGGGTGTTTAACAGTGGTATTAATAATCTCCAAGATCTATGAGCTCGTCTGTTGTCACTCAGCCATTAGAGAGACAGTCTCTCTGTGTTCTCCACACCTCGTTTCCTCCCCCGCGCCCGTGTCGGCCCCCGAAATAATTGTGTGTTAATGGTTGAGGAGGAGGGGTATGAAGAGGGGGTACTAGAGGGGATTAGAGCCCTGGGAGGGAGGGATAGAAGGACTACCGGGGAGATGGGTCACTGTTAACAGCGGAGATGATTAGGTGCGATGCCTGACCCTTCCTTGTCACAGAGACAGTGGGGGAGATGTGTGGTAATAATTAGGAAGCAAAAACTGTGCAGGAATGGGAAGAAAGTATGTCAAATAAACAAACACGGCAGAAGGGGAGATACAATTTAGGGCGAGACGGATGTGAATGTGTGATAGTGAGAGCGCGAAAGCTATGAATGCTCGTATTCCTGCGATAAGTGGAGATCCAAAGCCAGGTGAAGTAGCCAAAAGCCATTTACAGGTCCTAATCTGGGTGGAATGAGCCGTGAGAGGAAGAAGGAACCAAAGTACACTGACTAACAGCTCTCCCCTGACCCTTCCCCAACTCCCACCTCTACTTTTCCTCTTCCTCATTTCCTCTGTCCTTCCAACCCCTGCTTTTCCACCACTTCCATCTACAACACAAAGTTGCCTGGCATTGACGGGACCCTAGAGGCTGTCGGCAAGGGAAAGGTGGGAGTCACCCTCGGCCGAGAGAGAGAGAGAGAGAGCGGTAAGAAAGCGAATGAGGTAGAGAAACTGAGGGGAAAGAGGGGGAGTGAGGAGATTGAAGCGTTTCTAATTTAAATAAACCCTTTGGCAGACTGAAACTGGCAGCGAGCTTCCCCTTTGCTCACAAGGAAAAGAGGGAGAAGAAAGGAAAAGGGGAAAGGAAGGGGGGGTTGGCAAAAAAGGACAGGAGATAGATAGATGGATATAGAGATGTCTCCACGCTGGTTTGGTTATCCGCATGGGAGAGTTAGAGGCTAGAGGACGGGGAATGGGGGAATATATAGAGACTGTAGTGAAATAAGATAGCGGGCCAGATGGAGCAGAGGGAGAGGGGACAGAAAGACCGTGAAAAAGGAACACTGACAAGATACGGGGGTTACGGGAGGGGAGAAAAGGAAAGCACTTTGAAAGTTGAGTAATAGAAAACTGTGTGTGTGCATGTGAAAAGATAGAGGTGTGATCTATTGGGAAGAGTTCATCCATCCTCCCCCCCTAGAGGAAACACACTCAAACAGAGAGTGAGGGGGAAAGTAAATCGGGGTCTCTCTCACCGATCACTCTCATCTCATCAAAACTTGCCTGAAGTTTTTTGGATGGATCCAAGCCACCAATCTCCTCGAGCCGCCGCACTCTCCCCCGTCACACTGTCTCCCCCTGTCTGTCCCCGTGGCTCGTCACAGCAGTGGCCCGCTTGCCGGGCGCTGCGCTCCTAATGGGCTGCCACGGAGAGAGGAGCGGCAGCAATACGGGCCCGCAATCTAAACCCTCACCACTGAACGCCAGAGGATGCCCATTCGGTTTGTCTGCCGTTTGTTGTGTTGGACGGCTAAGAGGTGACAACAAGGCAAACCGCTGAGGTGGGAGACGCCGCTCAAGACAAACGACCCCAAAACACTGGGAAACTAGAAAACAACAAATCAAAACATCAAATCAGGGCCGTGCGGGTGGGCACACCTTCAGACTCGAGACGTGTTGATTGACATTTAAAAAAGAAATGATAGCATCAAAACCAGATCAAATGTAAGTATGCAACCCTCTGCAATGCAGCACTTTTAACGGTGAAAAAACACGGGGCGTTTCTAAATGTTTGGCTGTTTTGTTGATGTTTACCCTATGCCATGTGAAGGTCAGAGAGACCCCCTTTCCCCCTAGAACACGTCACTTAACATTATGTTTGATTATGTCAGTGCCACGCTCATATCCATATGAACCGGCTATTGCAGATATATCACGCAGTCAACAAAAGATCCAGGGCTTCACACGCCTGTTGACAAAAAAAATGACAAGATGCGATTACAGTCTCTAGATTAAGGTGCCTGTGAGTGTGTGTGTGTGTGTGTGTGTGTGTGTGTGTGTGTGAGTGTGTGTAAAGGGGCGACACGCATGATGTGTATAGGCCCACAGGTAGGGGCAGAGTCCATATAGGAGAGAGAGAGGGAGAGAAGAGAGGGGGAGAGACTCCCGACCCCCTCCTTCAAACATACACAGTGAGAACTGGCTCTGGCTCCGGCTTCGCTGGAGTGGAGAACCATAAATCTTCATATAGCGGCTGTTTTGATTAATGCAGCCGAGTCGAGCTAGGGGGCTGGACCTATCCCATTACGGCCTAATGGAAGATGGAGCGGCGCTGTCTCCACCACTAGGCCCCTGTCATTTGTTCCACTTTGCAGTCCATTTGGCCGAGAGACTACAAGCCACTCCATCAAAAATATTTTCAGAGTTAATTTCCGCCCGCTTAATTCGCCTTGATTCGGATTGCGTATCGAATGGCAGGATCGATTTTCGCCTGGCGTCTAAATTAAATAAAAGAGAGGGGGTATACTTTAAGTCTGCGTTTTCTTTCTTTTCTCTTCTCCATTCCATTTTTCTACCTCTTTTTCCAGCCATCCTTTAACGTGGTGCCTGCTCATTCTTTTTTTACGATGCATCTCATTTCCTCCTTTCTCTCAGATTTTGATAGACCCATGTTTGCGGCGGAGGAGAGGAGGAGGCACAGATCTGATTGTAGTTACAGATGAAGGAAAACCTTTTGAAGGATGAGCTCAGGACCATGGATTTATGGATTTATCATGAATTACAAACAGACACATAAAGAGTTAAGCATGGAGGAAGCACGTTTTTATGACAGGTTAGAAAGAGAAAAAGAAAGAAAGACAGAGAGAAAGAAAGAAAGAAACAGAGAAACAGAGACAAAGAAAAAAAGAGACAAAGAAAAAAAAGAAAGAAGGAAAAGGCAGACTTATATCCTCATATGACAACACCAGGATGCCTCAACAGATCTTGAAGAATAGATTTGGAAAACACGGAGTGAAGAAGAATTGGATAGGCCTACACGGGAAAAGTGGGGTAAATTAGGGGCATCGGGGTATTGAAGGGGTGAAAAATAATAGGGGGAAAGAAGAAAAAAAAAAGAAATGAAAAGAGGCAAAAAGCACAGTGACAAATTGGTCGAGTGTGTCGCGAATTCCCTTTTAGATTTAAAGCCGCGTGTAGCCTATCGTCATATCTTTCCAGAGTAATTTATTTTCTCATTTCTCTCTCTCTCCCCTCACTACCCTTCTCCCTCTCTCTGTGTGAATTTATCTGGTAGTCACGTGGACAGAGGAGAAGGGGGGGGGGGGGAAAGTCAATAAAAGTCTCTGGCGACAACTGTTTCCCCCATCGGTCTCTTGTCTCCTTCTAACATTATCTCCCCTGCTTTGCTTTCTATTTGTTTATTCGCAGGAGCCGCTTTGCTCCGCCGCATTTCCTCCTCCTTTGGCTGCGTTTCCTGTTTTGGATCCTCTCTCATATCGCACGACTATGAGCCTATACCTTCTCCTCTCCACAGAGGCCTATTGATTTTATTCTCCCACTAACAGCAAGCCCCGTGCTTTGAAATTACAAAATCAGGAAGCTGTAGGATCCATCTCTCGTATCCACCTCAGAAATGTTTTCGATAAAAGCGCCAGAAAGTTCTCCGAGGCTTACAAGTTGGAGATGAAGGCCAGTGAGCTTTGGCCCGCAGACACAGAGCTACTTTTTCAAAATCAACAAAAGGAATTAAAATGGAATCAATTGGTTTTTATAACACCCTGCCAAATCCATGAGTCGGTCCGCAGCCCTAGAACAGGCACGGGAAGACAGTGAAGGGAGGAAGGAATGAAGGATGAGAGGATCATACGACATATAAGAGATTCAGGCGGATCTGACTGAGGAATAGATCCTGAAACCTGGACTCCTCATGTACTCTTATCAATCTGGGCTCAGATTTTAAAAAACTAAAAAAACAATAACTGATATTGAAAACATTGCAATATTTTGATATTGAAAACATTGCAATATTTTGATATTTACTCTAACAAATTCAGACAATTGCATAAGTTAACTACATACAAGCTTTAAGACCAAAAAAAAAGAAAGAAGGAAATTGAGAGACTTTCATTGTGGTGGGAGAAGTATTCAGCCACTTTGTACAAATAGCATTCAAACATTTACTTGAATGAGTAATAAAGTTAATGAGAAATAAATTATATTACTACTAATAGAGATGCACTGATCCGTTTGTTGCAGCTGATGCAATAGATGGTAATAATATGAGGAGAACAACAATAAAGGTTCACTTTTTAGACTGAGCAGTTCGAGAAACATTGATGTTTATTGAGACGTCACCATTTGTATAGTAAAAAAAACCTGAATTAATAATTGTAAAACTGTTTGCAGCAAACATCTTCATTTTAAATAAACAAATAAATGAGACCCCCTTTCAGAATTATGTTCCAGGCTCATTGAAGGTTATTATCAGTGAAAAATCTTAATCATAAAAAAGATAACTATAATAATGATAATTAAAAATAATAATAAGCAATTATATACCGGCCACTGATTTATTCTGCATAACTTATTCCTGAGACATGAATGTATAAGCAGCTTATTGGTATGTCCATAACAGCGCCTATGACGAATGACGACTCAGCAGCACTAAAATATATTTGGGGTAATTTAGAAACTATGATGCTGTTACACAGTTTGTCCACTAGAGAGCAATGACAACTATATTTTTTAACTAAAAAAACGTCTGGCTCAAAACAGATATTGGATTTTGATACTTCACACAAATTATTGTTTACTTAAAATATATTGTTAAAGTTGTTAAAACTATGGTAAATCAATATGGACTTTAAAAATCCAGTATCAGTCAGGATATATATTTATCGTTTTACATTGTATCATATTTTATTTGCTCAAATAGGTTTTTTTTGCAATATTTTTCCCTGTAAAATGTACTGCAGTCGAACAGAAAAACATGAACTCAAAGTACAAGTGCCCTTGAATTACGAAATGTACTTTCCACATATACAGCCATAAGCTCCAACTGCAACGTATTTCAATACTATGCCACATTTGTGGCTATAGCCACCACACCACAGCGGCTCGCAGCTCGCGGCCCATGCTCCTTTCGAGCTGACAAGGCTGAGAGAATTGAACGGTCTCTGTGCTCCGGGTATCCTTGGGGGGTTTACAGTTCCACAGCACACAGGACTGATGGCCGAGCCACCCGGCAATATGACTTGTTCACTCAGCCCCTCCGATATCACTGTCTCTATTTCAGTCGCCACATCTGTTATTGTCTGATTCTTAAGAAAAAAGTGGCTGAGCAGAGGATAATGAAATCAAAGCCCAACACACACAGTCAACAAGCCCCTGGTAAGAAACACAGTGTCAATATTAATCTCCCTGACAGAAGGTCGAAATGTGGCATCTGTCACACATCATCTTCCCTCTCTCCTGTCTTTTTCTGCGGAGTGGAAAAAGACAGAGAGGAGGTGGTGTTGGTGGCAGTGCGGAGGGGGAAGTTGTTGGAAAATTAAGGACATGGACCGGAAAGGACATAGGACTCTGGGTTCTTCAAAAAATTTCTGGTTGTTGTTTTTGTCTATTTGCATTTGGAAGTTCATTAAAATAGAAGTAAATTTGACTTCCTTCAAAAATGTAAAAAAAACTGAGGGGTAGTGTGCCTAGGAACAATAATCACTGCACAATGAATACTGCATGGATCTCAATAGGCAAATGCATCTTGTGTATTTCTCTCGGCTGCAGCTTCAGTACTGATTGGCTGAGATATAAGAGATACAGATTCAACATTATTGCTTAATTTTATTGCAAAGCATATGTGCATCTTTTCCTCATCATCAGTGAAATTAGTAGAAATTTTGTTTTGAAATGTTCACATTCCTCCACGATAAACTGCAGTGTTTTGTTTCGCCAGCCATACGCTTGAATATCACAGCATTTCACTATAATATAACTTAGACAACTCTTAAATTTTCTCACCACGCGCATAACTGCCACTTACAGTAAACTCTGATAATTATGGGAAAAAATTTTAGTTGACAATGGAGCAACAGACATCAAGATCCAAGCATGCACACACCCCAGAGTACATATTCAAGGTCAAAGTGGGGAAAAAGCAACAAGTCTGAGTGAGACGTGACCTTTCTGACCCGAGGGCAGCAAAACTATTGTTACTCTCATAACACGCTGCTTAAAGGCGGCGATCGCGACACACGATCTCTCGGTGATGAGATCTAAAATGTCCCCCTGTATTTCATCACTTCTCCCATGCTTGAGGTTCCTCCTCCACCGTGCACATCTGCTATCCTTTATTTATCCTTCAATCATCCAGGCCTCTCTCTCTCTCCCCCCCTTCTCCGCCTGTTATCTCTTTCTCCCACTCGTTTCACCCAGAACACTTTCCTTTCTTTCATCTTCTCTCCATATGCTTCCTATTCCTCCCACCGCTCTTCGTCCTCCTCTTCCTCCCTCCCTGTCTCTTTTTGGACATTTCTCTTAGTCCTTTCTGTATCCCTCCACCTTGCCCTCGCCACCCACCCCCCTCTCCCCCCCCTCTTTCCCCTGTGATGAATGAGTCTGTCTGCTGGGTGCAGTTCATATTTACTGAGCAGGGGAGCGCACACTGTCAGTCTCTCTCGCCCTCCACATCTCTATCCCTCCACTAAAGAGACAGAGGGAGCAAGAGGTTACGGTGAGAGGAGAGGAGGAGGGAGGCCGCGGTCACAGAGATCTACTCCAGCAGTCACCACGATAGCAGCCGGCTGTGTGGGGAACGTGTTAGTGTGGACCAGCAGAGTTTCTCAGTGCCGGCATTAGATGTGGTTGAGGGAGAGAGAAGCCTTCCTTACCTCTTGGCCAACCTGTCAATGTGGTGATACTAATAGGGAATAAACGGTGTCTTTCCATCCCTTTATGTGTAGCCCGGCATCCCACTCTCAGCACTCAATGCAGCACAATTTAACAGCATTTTCTTCCCGTCTTCCTTTGTGTGAGCCATGCTTTTAGGCACATCTGGACTTGAGAGGGAGCGAAGTAAGAGGCGCTACCAGCTGCAGCTTACCAAAGGCCCACAAAATGCCCGGTTTCATCTACGCCCACACACACCAGAGTGTTGCGGGGAGTCAAACGGTGTGTTTTGACCCGTGTGTTGACCCCTTCATGAATGAGAGGAGTGGATGTGGGCCTGTCGGAGCCCAAAGGGACAGGCCAAGAGCCGCCGCAAAGCCCCGCAGAGCCACCATCTCTTCCCACACACTGACCTCCGAGGCCAGCCAACACCAAAACCACTGTAGCGTGACGACACTAGTGACACCCAGCGCCAACGCACACAATCTGTTCCTGCGCCAAATTGACAAAAATATAGACAGTAAATACAAGGAAAATTGGATGGCTCAAAGTACATTATAGAAAGAAAATCCTCTCAACTGGTCTTTTATAAATTTGATAAGGGGGAATTTAATTCTCAGGCTGCAACACAAAAACACTATGAACTGTCTGTCAGAGGGGGAAGATTGAAAATATTTTTTTGCCATTTGGATTTGGGATAGGAGAGGCAAAGTAAATGTAAGGTTTTATGTTTTCATTTGTGGATGATTTGCGGCGGAATCTCAGCCATTGTGGCACATCTATATTTGTGCTGATTGGACATAATGTCACTGAAAACATTCATATCATGTAGCCATATGTCAGAATATAAGGAAGAGAGTGAAAGAGAATCAGGGGAAAATGGGAGAGGAAAAGAGTAGACTGCTGAAAAGGAGGGAAGGAAAGCATCACGCCATAATCATCTGAATATTAGGGAAAATTGGACACGGGAAAGAAAGAAATTGGATATGGGAAAGATTTTCTGAGGAGCATAGTGAATGCATCAAATGTGGAAACAATGACCAATATCAAAACGGATGGAAACAAATGTGGGCCCCCTTGGATAATTCACCGCAGTGAAATGTCCTTTAGAGGTTCTAAAAGCCATCTTCAGCAGACAAATGACAGGGTCAGAGGTCATACACGGGGAGCACTATCGGCTGAAACAACACCGTTTATGATGGAGGAGGAGGCATAATGGCGTTGCTTTACAACGGGACATAAAAAAATCTTTTCTATATGCAATGCTGACCGCGCAGGGTTATTCCACATCGTAGTTCTGACAAATGGCCCAAACTTCTGAGACGTCTCCCGAGCTTGCCTATTCCCCGAAGCATCCTTTCCACAGCTATCCATTTCCCCCTGGTGCCTCAAGAGAGGAACTACTGTTGTTTCACTGCGGACTTTCAGGGGGAATTCATCGGCCGACTCGTCCGCTCTGAAGCTGATGTGGGACACAAACCGTGATGATGTCCAGCGCTCTCCTGCCAGACTGTGACCAGATATGAACACACTGCACGGGAAAGGGTGAACACCAACACATTTATTTGTCAGGATGCATTCTCTGCTGCCGTGTGTTTGTGTGCAGTCCGCCCCCCCCCCCAACCTCCTCATCCCTGGATCATATTTGTTCATCTGCCTGCCACGCCGATGGAACGCTCCAAAAACGGCTGCTGTGCAATCCATCTCAATTTTACAAATCTATTAACTTTCTTTGTGTGGCCTCCCTCTCCTCGAACCAGATCTTTAAAAACCGTGGCTGTTCAACAATTATGATAACTGCAAGAGGGGGAATTAGAGGATCCACCCATTCATCTCGCTGCCCCTGCTCCGCACAGACATGACGCGGCTAAATGAAAAATGGACACGCTTTAAGAAGTATTGATTCCAGCTTTAAACAAAGGTACAGTCAATATTATTTACTCCTAAATATATCTTTGTTATCTGCGCCGGAGCCGTAGTTACTGCTCTGTCCTCGTAATTGCGGACATAAAAATAATAGACCAATTCCCACTGAATTGACTGAGACAGGTCTGGTTGTGGCCCTTGTCCTAGTGATGCATATCCTGGGTGTAAATTAAAGTGTGAGCAAGGTCTTCCTCTCATGGCTGCCCTGCGAGAGAGGAAAAATATATATATTCCGATGCAAACAGGAAATAAAATGCGGGAGACAGTGAGATAACAAAATATATACAATGCTTTTCAAATCTAATCTAAAGTACTAAAAGAGCAATTTATCTTCTCTCCAAATACAGTTTTCCGGCATTCAATTTTAAAATAAATAAATCTGCTTTTCTCCTCATAGAGGTTTGTCATGCACTTAGCCTCCTAGGGTTTCTTTGATTATGTGGAAAATCCAAATTTGTTGTGTTTTTCTAATAGTGATTTTTTTCTTTTTCTTTTTTTATGTACCACTCACAGTATCCCTGGCTGTCAGGCCTTTGGCTAGCTTAGCTAGTCTGCTGGTCTGTTGTTTATAATTCCACAGATACACTTTATTCAATAAATACATAAAGTTTTATTTTACATGATTTATTAATCTATTATCTTGTGGCAATTTATTTTAAGAATTTCCAAAGCTAAAAAAGTCGCATAAGGATCACGTAAATATGCTGCAAGTAAACTTGTTTTATCACCATATCAGTCAAACATTCGTGGCCTTCCAGTGTACGAAAAAAAATACCAACCCTTTAAACAAATCTAACCGTCCAGTTATTTATAGGCTGCATTCTATGAAAAATGATTCTTGGTGTTTGTAATGTATCACGCTGTGCAAACCACAGGGAGCAGTAAAACAAAAGAAAAAGGGAAAAGAACAAACTGCACCTTAACTACCAATGTTACGTCTTCATCTTTGCTTTGCAACAAAGGCAGCACGGGTTCAAAATGTATTCATTATTTAACCAGTTCAACAATTAGTAAGTGGTAAATTGTTCAGCTACACTGGTATAAATGATTTAAATTTCTGTCCAAGTGATGACTTTCTACTCGAACCTCTGCCAAGATGAATCTGGTGGTGTTTCACTATACGTTTGGAGATACCTCCACAGTAAACGACGTCTCCCCTAACTAGATTTTATCTACTAAGAGCACTTACACTGTACTTCAGGCAGAGAGTTTTGGCACATCTCACACTTGTGTAGACAGACATCACAGTGGATTACCCTGTGTGTTTGGAGACGCTTTACAGATGAATCTCAGATTACAAACTGTGCACTAAAGGGTTTTCCCTAGAGTGTCTTCTCTCTTATGCTTGAGGAAGTCTACAAATTGCATGAAGCCTTCCTCGTCCTTGCACGCCCTCTCCCCAGCGTGGATGGATACGAGGTTGCGCAAGTGATCCCGGCGTTTGAATTATTAGTCGCGCACCTTGAAGTGGTCAAGATTTTGCATGTGCATGTGCTCTCGGTTCATGCTAACTGGCAAACCCGTAACCAACATTCAGCACACCGGCTCATCTTTTGATGGATCCTCTGCTGACAAAAGGTCTTAACAGATCCCCAGATTACAAAAGGGTCCGTTTTTCTTTTGCGTAAAGATCGAACTTCGGTGTAAGGTTACTCACCTGTATTCATGCAAACTTGTTTACACAACTCAGAGATTTGTTCCTTGCACACCATGTTTTTTCCTTGCACACCCAACACTCATACGACTTGAATCTTGAGTGTGTATTTATATGAGGTGCCTGTCCCCAGGACTTACAGAGGCTCCCCGGAAGACCTGAACTGCTACAGTATATTGTGAAACCGCCTGGACATGTGTGGAGGGCAGGAGAGTTTCTTACGGACAATGAGCTGCATCAAAGTACTGGAGAGTGGCAATGCACTGTGGACAGTTACATACTGGAGAGTACTAAGAGGACTAACGTATAAGGGATTCTAGTGTTAATACACTTGTGTGCTCATTTCAGTGACGATACCTGACATGCTGCCGCAGAAAGCCAGACTCGGTGAAGGAGGGTGAAACTCCGGAGTGTCCCGAGGAGACAGAGCTGCAGAGAGAAGAAGAATGAAACCTGAATAACTTGGTATTTAGTGGTTTTGCCCAGAAGCAAAACTGCGCAAGAAAAATAGAGTTTGTTTCTTAAATGGCATACTGCATATTCTTACTATTAGTATAATACTATAGTATTACACTAATACTATAGTATTATACTAATTACTGTTATGCATATTGATATGAATGTCAGCACTTAAGCGAGTTACTTGTTTGATATGAATGTCAGCACTTAAGCGAGTTACTTGTAAGTGCCAGGGAAAGTATTCTGGCGTCACCTAAAAGTCAAATGGCAAAACTTGCATCACATATCAGTTCTGGTACATTGCGCTCGGTTATTTGCAAAAAAATGTCATGTTCAGATTCAATTCAGAAAAAAAGGTTTTCTGTAACTTCTTTATGGACTTTTTGCTCTGATATGCATTGTCAGCTGTGAGACCTTCAAATTGACAAGCGTGTGTCTTTTCCAAATAATGTTCACGCAGTTGAATTTACCACAGGAGGACTAACATCGTGATGCAGAAAGACGAAGAAGAGAAATGGGAGGCACGTGAACCAAATTTAAATTGTCAAAGTCAAGGATCTGACTATTACCATGTCAATGTGATTTTTTTCCCCATTTCAATACATTTACAACAACACAAATCTAAAAAATTCTGTGTTTGAGTTTAGATTAATGAGGGAATTTTTTGATTTAAGCATAAGGCTGCAACAAAATAACAAATCGTGAAAACAGTGAAGGAGACTGATTACTTTCTGACTGCACTGTAAAACTGGAATCCTCAAAAACTTTACTGGTCAGAGCAAGAAATTAATATTCTAATGAGTGAAAACAAGTTTAAATCTAAATTGCACCGAGGCGGATTAGAAGCAGATTAGATGCGAGGTGGCTTCGACTGCCTCAGCTTGTGCTGGTGCCTCATAGTGTCCAGTTGAGCACGGCTCAGTCTCTCCTTTGACAAATGCCTCCAGGCCATCACATTACCAATTCCCAAACTTTGTTGCGTGGCAGATTTCATGCATCTGAGGCTATGCTGGCTCCTCTTTGACTTGTTAACTGTCAACATCCTTCCAGCTGTTAATCTTTGTGCAGTGGAGATTTTTTGTTTTCTTTTTGGGGGGGGGGGGTTGTCCCCATCCTCTCTTTACAGACCTGATCATGGCGATATTAAGGGCGTGTCCTTCACCGAGCTGTGGGGTAATTTTTTGGGGGTCGCCCAGGTTCCCTTTTGGTACAATTCATTTCAGTGTATTCCGCTGCAGTTTGGGTGCTTTTTTAGGGCGCATGCTTTTGATTTGTGGGATAGTCGATTACAGTGTGTACAGTTTGGTTGTTGGGCTGACCGGTTGACTCGGGACAAAAAGATTGTTTCACTGAACAGAGTTAGTTCAGTCTTTTTTAGGGCAACCCAGTTCCCTTTTTTACTGACAGAATCCTCATCTTACCTGCGTGAGGAGTGTTCTGCTTGGTGTGTGCAGGAACATGAAGTCCCGTCATGGCGGACTCAGTCATCCCTCCCGACTCACCTACAGAGAGGGAAGCCAGAAATCAGTGCAAGCTGACCAAAAAACTTGCTGTTATGCCAACAGGAAAACAATAAAATTTGATTAGAATGCCCTCTGATTTCTAATTTACCTCGTCAGCAGGTGAACATTAAATCACATGTTGTTTGGGAATAAAAATCATAGTCACTTAAACAGAACTGCCGTGTCCTCGGAAGCTGTGATTTAATGTCAGGTCTCGGAATCGGAGGTTTTATCTTTAGCTTGCTGTAAAGTCTGCTTCAGAGGCCACATAATGTTGTACTCAGTTAGCATCACTTAGATCATTTGAATTTTTTTTACAAAATAATGTGTTACATCGTGTATGCAGCTTTGAAGGCCACTCGGATGTAAGTGTGAACTAAGCGTATGTCTAAGTAATTAAATGTGTCACACGCCTTCAATTCATTTTAAATACAGAGAGAAATTTATTGATTATATGACAAACTGAAGAGGCCAATTCACAGCCTAGGACATACAAAGAGAATCTTGGACTCGTCTGTCAATAAAGCTCGTGAATTATAGGAATGTATAGATATTTCTCCCATTCATTTGTAAGAGCAGACTGAAAAGCTGATTGGCAGGGCAGAATTTGGTGAGAGTGAATGAACATGATATGCCGACTTCCCCTTGCGACTTTCTGCAGGCTTCTTCGAGTGAGAATTATTCCTTCCTGTTTTATAATCATACTACTTTTCAGTGGCTGGGATATATGCTTAAGAATGATTTATCGTGACGTTACTTTTTTTTTTGTACTCCCCAGCAGTATTTATACACAACAGTAATTTCTAACCATATACTTAATTAAATTAAAGCGACCTGGACCCAGACATAGACATAAAACGGATGGATGGATTAATCATTAAAATCATGGATTCATTTAAAAAAAGGAAAAGAAATTGGAGCCAACACACGATGCAGCAGGACAGGGTGAGTAGTGTTTTTGTTTACAGAAATCAACAGGCCTACTTGGGCAACTTATGTAAATGAATCCAAGACAGTAATTACCTTCAAATGCTTATTTAGGAAGATAATGAAATGCTTTACTTTTTTTTGGCGAACTCAAAACGCGTCCCTTGAACGCACCATCTTCGTGTCAAAAATGCTAACAGCTAAATGACGCAAGTACGTCCGCTGCTAGCTACGTTGGCGCCAGACCAGTTTGTGCCTCTAGTGTGTGACTCCATACGATACATACTGGTTGTGTTTGAGGTTGTTTATTACTTACAACTGTTCTCACTGTGTTTTCACATTCCCCGAAGGCTCTTCCAGACATCTAAACAGAAAAACATTCCCTGGCGGGTAAAAGTTTGCCAACTGTGTGCCGCTATCACTGGCCTGTGGGCGGCCATCTTTGTTTTGATCCGGAACAAGGGGGCGTGACCACCTGGGGAACAGCGTTTAATAAAAAAAAACATTTTGTTTTTTTTCGTCCGGGTGGACTATAAAGAATCTGGAAATATCTTCAAATATGGGGTAATTGTTTTTTTGAGTAGCTTTCACAATGGATTAGTCGCTCACGAAAGATCAATAATATATATTTACATTTTTTTAAACTATTATGATGACTGATTGTTCATTTCAGTTGCTATCCAGTAAAACGCTTGATGATAGATGTCATCAGTCTATTCACTAATTACAACTACTTCCTTTGAGATCATTTGCTGCCAGTGTTTGTTGGATGACGTCCTAAATAAGCCAACTCAACACAGCAGCATGGTCTTTGTGAAAAATGGAATAACTTCTGAATATTTTTTCTAAACATTTTCTAAACCACATTTTCGAAACCACAATTCGATTAATCAGTGAATCTTTGATGAACCTTTGTAGACTTCTTCGGCCCTTGGTCTCAACGGGTTCGATGAAACCACAAAACAGAGTCGTGATACGTGTCACACAGGAATAGTCTGTTTTCAAGAACAAGGAAGGTTCTCCAAACAGAATTATAAAAAGGATTGACGGTCTGTTAAATGCAGTGGTTAGTAAAAGCCCTGCTCACAAAACTTATGTCCAGTAAAAGTACAAATACATGATGCAGAAAGGCCCATGTCAGAAGACGTACTGTGTATAAACGACTGGATTAGTGTGTAAACATCACAAATGTTGCAGACGCTAAAGGCAGTGTTGATTTTGACAACCTGATGTACTGCTAGTAGCTTCATCCACAATCTGTAGGTTGATTAAATTTTGCATTAATACTCTTAATTTGCAAAGTAACTGTGTTATGTTGCACAGTGGTACAAGTGCAGCGCTTGAGTGAAATAACTTGGTTACATGCCACCACAGATTTGAAGGTATCAAACAAATATTGATCAACTCCAGAGCCTGACATTGAGAAACTGTGATACACACAATCATAGTTGATATACATTCAATCTGCTCATTATAGGTAATATAGTGAATTAATTAAAGCGGCATTAGCGAAGTTGGAAGACCATCAAAAGAGTACTTGCTTTTCCAAGATAACCAAACCACGTTTACTGTAAAAGGTTATATAATAATAAGCCATCATTAAATGACTGTTGTATGAAACAGAAGTCATTTAATTAAATCTTTAAACAACTTTTTTTCAACCAAAGTCCCCATTCCTAAATTTTACTCAGTGTAATCCATCTTAATTATATTAGTCCTGCTCCCATGAGCTGGTCTCAAAGAAAGGTCCGTCTGCTAATTTTCCAGGTTTCCAGTGATATAAGGTCATCCTGCACATTGGCCTCCTCTTGTGACTTAACACACAGTAGAATAACAAAGTGTTCATGCATTCATCAAATAATTTATTATTTTCTACAGTTAATACAGCATCGAACTATCTGCATGTTCAACTGAGCTTAGCCTCATACCTTGTCCTCAAACTTTCATTATATTAGTGTCTTGCACAGCCAGTCTAATGCTTAAAAATAATAATCAAACAAGACCGGGGATTGTGCTATTGTGCTAAAAGTTGCATGCAATAACAGACACAAGTCGTGTGTTTTAAATAAGTTACAACAGTCATCTCAGTCAAGGGTTACAGAAACTTCATATAAATAATTATCGACAAACATGATTACGTACTTGAACACCTTCATCATCGTCTCTCTATACAGCTCCCACAGTAACAAGATTAAATCAGGACTAGCTTATTTACAGTCTTCTCAAAAAAAGCCTCAGCGACATTTAGCCACGTGTCCAGAAAGATGGTGAGAGCGAGCAAACCTGCGCAGGCAATTGGGGCAGGAATACGGTTTCTCCCCTGTGTGAGTTAACATGTGAGTTTTCAAATGGCCTGACAAGCGAAAGCTTTTTCCACACTCTTGACACGTGTAGGGACGCAGGTTAGTGTGACTCCTCCTGTGCTTGCCCAGATCACCAGAGGAAGTGTAACGGCGGTGGCAGTCGGGGCATTCAAAGGGCTTTTCCCCAGAGTGTATCCGTTTATGCTTCACCAGGTCCCCGGACTGAGTGAAGCTCTTGTCGCATTCGGTGCATTTGTAGGGTCTTTCGCCGGTGTGGGTGCGTTGGTGGTTTCGCAAATGTGCAAGGCGAATGAACCTATTTCCGCAGACTGTACAGTGGTAGGGCCTCTCTCCAGTGTGCGTCCGCAGGTGTATTTTCAAAGCCCCGAGATCTCCGATCTTCAGCCCACAGTCGCCGCACTGGTGTGCTTTCTCATTGGTGTGGAGTTTGGTGTGGACCCGCAGATTTCGCTGGGTGTTGAAGTTCTTCCCACACACATTGCAGTGGAAGGGTCTCTCGCTGGAATGTGTCCTCAGGTGGAGATCAAGACTGGACTTGAATCCAAACTCCTTCCCACACTCAGAGCAAGAGTATTCCTTCTTGCCAGAGTGTGTCGTTAAGTGGCACTTGAGGTGGTGTGACCTTAAAAAGGCTTTCCCGCACACCTGACATTTGAACAGCTTCTCCCCCGTGTGTATTTTCATGTGTTGCCGCCAGCCGCTGCGCTCCACAAACCTCCTGCCACAATCCCTGCAGACAAATGGCCGGGCACCTGTGTGTGTGCGCATGTGATCCTCCAGACTTTGAGGTGTGCGCAACTTCTTGCCACATTCCTGACACTGCACACCAGTGTCCAGGCAGATCGGCTTGTCCTCGGGTTCTGCGTTCACTGGTTCATTACACAAATGAGGTCCTTGGCCCCAGGTAGCTTTGAAACTCTTCCCACAGTCAGCGCAGCTGAGGTGCCCTCCTCTGGTAACCACAGACATGTTGTGCCAGCGCTGACAGTGGTTCTTCAGATTCTTCAGGTACTGGAAGCTGCGTGCACAGGTTGGGCAGGGGTGGAGCCTGCGTGGAGGGGCCGAAGGATGAGCTTCACCGACGTGTACCCTAAGTTTAACCTTAGAGTTAAAGGTGCTGCTGCAGACAGTGCACCGGTGTTTGGGAATTAAGTTTAGTGTGTGGCTTGAGAAGCATTGTTTCAGTTTGTCCAGATACTGTTTCTGATGGACCCACTTGACATGCTTCTCCAAGAATTCCAAGTCAGTAAAGGAGACGGTGCAGTGAGGACAGGGAAAGAACTCAGATGATGATGTATCTAAGTCAGAGAGAAACACACACACACACAGGAAGAAGAGAAGGTTAAAGAAAGGAAGCGTTTATGATTATACACTTCCCTGAAGTTTGAACTATTCTCATCATATTACCGAAACTGAGACGCATTTATGCAAGATGTAAGATATGAATACAAATCAGCAAATTGTAAACAAACAGGCTTCCGTTAAGTTAAGACATTGGAGATCATCTTTCAGTTTGTCATGTAAACCATTTTGACACCTCTGGCAATGATATAATCAGAAATGCAATTTCCACAATTGGCAAATTACACCATCAATATTTTAAAGCTTCAAATTAGTTACATCTGCCAGAGCTGCCAAAAATGAAAGGACATGAAATGAACACATCACACTGACTCCTACTGTACCTGCGCAGACCCCCTCTCCCCCCTCATAATGTTCATGGCTGTTCCCTGCATCCACTTCCTCCTCTTCACCGCCCCCGTCCTCTTTGATCCACGACTGGGCCTCCTCCTTGACGGCAGCACAGCCGGGTTCACATTTGGGTTGATGGTGAGAGTCGCACTCGTCCTTCACGTGTCCCTGCTGCTGGTGATCGTCTGACCAGGACGCCGCAGTGTCCGGCTTGGTGTCCGCACCGGGCTCGTCGCAGATCTCCTGCGCGTGTGGCTCCTCTTTGATTCGGACCCTCAAACCGTGTCCGTTCGTGTAAACCTGACCGCAGCCGTCCTCCGCCTCACCGTCCAGCCCCGGTCCAGTTTCAGTCTTGACTACGAGCACATCGAGTTGTTTTTGACCACCTCTCTTCGGTCTGTTTAGCAGCGACTTCATCGTAGTGTTGTGTCACCATTAGGAATTCCGCTTCTTTATTTTGCTTTGGAACAAAAATGATTGAAGTGAACAAATTAGAACAGGAAGGCAGCGTCTGTGAGTGATGTCAGGACATACAGACTCTTCTCCATTTCAGTCTTATCTGACGTTGGCATCATAGCTGAGCTATACTAACGCCGCATTAGCCTAGCGGCTGTGCGCTGTGGCTCATTTACTGCAGTTAGTCTGCTTTAAATTAAATACTTACCGCTTGTTTTTTTAATGACAATATTCAGACGAAGCCGCTGTTAGGTGTTCAAGCTACTACTCAGTGGCTATATTGGTTCGCATTGATAATAACCACAGATAATAATAACAACACCGGAAGTACACCGCACTTCCTGGGGTTCTGTCCAATCAGCCCAGGTCCGTCGTGCTCAGGTTACCGCCCACAGTGCAATTAAAGTGACAGCAGCAACAAAAGCTCTGGCATATTTTCAAAAAACCTCCACAGTTTCTTAAAGCCCAAAGGAGGTGATGATCCCACATGTCTTGTATGTTTGAGACAAACTCCCAAAATCGAATAATTTCATCATACTTGATTGGTAATGGCTGAATTGAGAAGTTTGATTTCTATGTGATTATTAGGAAGCGACCCCCTTTCAAAGATTTTAGGCTCCATTTAATGGCAAACTGTTGGATTCATGTGAAACTCTGTTTAGATACACATGGACTGAGAAGATTTATATATTCCAGATTCCAGTATTGTGGCTCTGCCAGGCGACAATTATTAAAATCAGAATAGAATAAAATCAGTTAAACTAGGGTAGCCCTTATCAAATAAAATCCATAATTCTTACCTTTTTTAAATCTGACATTTGTAAATCATTCCAATTACATTGTTTGACATTCCACCAAAATACTAGTGATATTGGGTGTACAAAACCATTCCAATTATCCAACTTAAAAATGAAATGTCTTCAACATCCCAGTTGTTAACATGTGGTTCTCGTGTCCTGAGGATTTTTGCACCATCCTAAAGTATTATCAATAGTACTTCTCTCTTCTGCACGCACGCACGCACACACACAATCTTGTTCCACAGACTTTATTTCAGCTGACTCAGGACAGAGAGTCTTTACGCAGTCTTTTGTACAACACTGTTCCCTTCTTTGAAAAACAACAACAAACACAACGAAGCTATGTACAAAAATAACGTATGTAAAAAAAAAAAACAACAACAACACACCGATACAAGACAAAAACATGACAGAATTAATGCTTGTTTGTGGAGGGCTGCTATAAATAGTGACAATATTTATTTGAACTTTAGTTTGCTTAACAATGCTGTAAGTTTTCAGTTCATGACGAAACCTCCCATGATTTATTTTCTTTCGATAGAAAGCCAGTAGCACCACTCTGAGGTCACCCATGACACCGTGTGTCCACCGGAGGCTGGACGACATCCACTCTTAGTGTTTGACATGATTAATGGGGCTCATTGCCTCCATGCAGTGCAAAAAAGGAAAAACAAAGACAAAACGAAAAAATACTAACGTCAATACCTGTCAGTGAACAAGTCATTTAGTCTCATTTCAAATAAAAAACTCATTCCAAAATCTCTCACCAGGAGAACTTGCAAACACAACTCTTCCCATTACCATTTGAATAGAATAACATTTTTGATACAGTATTTTTTTCTTTTTTACCATGTCCAAATATTTTGATCATTATGTGGCTATGATTGGCTCATACAATCGTCTAAGCAGGCACGCAACGTGAAGAAAAAAAAAAGTCCAGTTTAACTAGCCAAACACCAACATACATTTCATGTCGACAAAATGTAATCTAATTTTTCTAAAGGACACATAATATCTTCATCTTTATGGACGAGCTCTGTTGTGTTATTAAAATATTATCGTGTCAGGAACCCCAGACTAATATTGAAAACATTATCCTTCATTATTTTGTTTTGTACAAAATCAATTCATGAAACAATATGTCAAATATGTCCTTGTTGTTACATCCTGCAGGAGCTGCACCACACATTACCATCAACATGAGTAACAAGTGCAAGCCAGTTGACTCACAGACAAGGCAAGAAGTGAAGGCAAATGAGCAGAAAAACAATAGAGAGTGTAAAGTAGCAGGTGAATGAATATGCAAAAACATACTCAGGAGTCTGTTTAACATAAACATAATAATACAAGCCTGCCATGTATTGAGTTACAATTCTAAATCACTCATATGACATAAAACCTCCTCGCAAGCTAGTTACTTTCTTTTTTTTTCCTGCGCTGAGCTGACAATCAGAATTTTGCACATTATGCTGAAACAATTTAAATAGTCTTTTGTTCTCAATGGCAAGTTTGATTGTCACTTTTTGGGGTATAAAGCACATGTTGGTTCCAGAGTGAGCAGATGTCTTTCTTTAACATCTCGTTGTTGGTCAATGAGAAGAATTTGTCACAACAGTCCGGCTTCAGTCTCTGTATGAGACTGACTGTCGAGTGCGCTCATACCTCTTTAGTGATCACAGACAGGATGCAGCACGGTTTTCTTGATTCGTTTAGCAGTTGTAGTGCATTCTAAAGACAGCTGGCTTGGTCATGTGAAGCACTGAAATACAGTATAGCAATACATAATACAATAAAAGACACTTGACAATTCATTATACAGTGTATGTACATATCTGTTCAAAACGCTCATGTTAACTGACTCTGACCTAACTCTCTTTTGGACGTTGTCTTTGCCTTGTAGCTATGTTTCTTTCAAAAATTAATTTATTATATATATCAAACAATTTACAGACTCATCCAATCTCTTTTATCCCTGTCATATTTCATTTGTGTCTTTTTCTGGTTCTCTACATAGCCATAGTGGTCAGGTGCTGATGCCCTAGAAGCCCCTTGCGCCCCGCTCCCGCCCCTGTGTGCCCCCCTCCACTGCCGTGGCCACAGTATTCTTGCAAGTTCTGACGCAAAGTGACCAGTGCAGAGCCCAGACAGGCACGGTTTGGGGCCAGCACACCCCCGGGCAGCTGGAAGAGGACGGTGGCCACCCCAGCCATGCCATCATCTGTGGGCTCCAGGGTGATGGGCCCCACCTTAAAGGTGGAATAGGAAAACCCCATGAGCTGAGAGAGGAAGGGGTCGGAGCGGCAGAAATGCTGGTAGCCACTGTATGTGGATGGATGGTGATGATGCGAGGCTGGGGTGCCAGTGGTGGTGCTGGCATAGTTGTGTGTATTCAGGTAGTGCAGCGGCAAGTGCTGGCCACTGTTGCCCCCTCCGCCCAGAGTAAGGTGATGGTGGTGGTGGGCAGTGGGTCCGGAGCCCGGGTCATGTTTGTAGGAGACACCTCCTGCCCTGCCCCTCTGGCCCACCACCACCCCTCCTAGCTTGCTTGTGCGGGCATGAGCAAGCGATACAGTGCTGCCCCCCACCCCTCCACCAGACGAAGGCAGGTAGATAAGCTGAGGCTCCTCTGGTTCAAGATATATCGTGAGTTTAGCGAAGGGTCTTGATGCCATCTTGGTCATCTCCTGAATGTGGCGACGCTGCTCCCGACGGAAGTCCAGGAACTGCTTCACCTTCCACAGGAGGACACAGACAGACAGGAAGAGGAAAAAGCAGGAGAAGAAAACGGAGAAGAAGACAAAAAGATCGATGTGGGCTTGGTCCTGCCGCAGAAAGAGCAGACCCTGGGACTCTCCCTGCCTCTCGCCAGTGCCCACACCTCTTAGAGCGATGTAGAAGCGGCTGGATTTCAGGGAGTGCACCTCATGGGGGAAAGTGATGACCACGCGATCTCGAACAACATGTACGATCAGCACTGTCTGCGGTTTCCACACAGTGATGTACGTGATGAGTCCTTCAGCCCGTTCCTCCCTAATTTCCCTGTCAGCCCCTGGAGGTTTTGCTTGCAGCTGCAGTGGGTTCTGGGAAAGCACGGGCCCCCCAAGACTGGATGAGGCATTGGCAAACACCTTGATAGGGGACGGAGGTGAATCCTTATCTCCCCCAGTTGTTGTTCCCCGAGTTGCAGATTCCTCCTCAATCTTGATGGCATGAATCCCTGTGTAGCGGTCCACATCCACAATGAAGGTGTCGTGAGAGTTGGACACATACACCTCCACCTCACCGAAGGTAACGTCAATGGTGACACGGATGTCTACATTGGTGAACTTTGGCTGGGCAGCAAAGAAAACCGTGCGGCCCTTGGGCAGGTTGCGAATGGTGGGATCGTGGAAGCAGTTGGTCTGGGATGTGGGGTCAAAGCAGCACTCGGTGTCCACGTTGAACTGACGGTAGCACTGGCGCCCATTCACCGGTGTGCCATTGAAGGAGTCTTTGCACTTGGCACACTAAATGTAAGGGGAAAAGAAATTAAATTTGAACAAGAGCCAGTAATGTTTACAAAAAGGGTTTACACCTACTTCCACAATGAAGAGAAAAGAAAATATCACACAGGACACCACTGAGTGTAAAAGAAAGAAACCCTTGTTCCATATTTGAAATCCTTTGTAGCATGTGCGTACCTGTTGCCTGTAGCAGTCTTTGCGGTCACTCTGAGGGCTGCTCAGACAGGAGGAGGTCTCTGTGTTGTTTTGGCAGGGGCAACCTGTGCCATCATGTTCATTACACGTGTCTGCATGGCCATTACACTGACACCTGCAATGTAGAGGAGACAATCCAATCACTTGAGGAGAAAATCTTTTTGATCCTGTAAATGTCTTTTCCAAATTTCTATCATTAACACAATCACTTCCTGCAAGCTTTTATTTTGAAAGTGGATTTTTTTTTTAAATGATTGGATATTTTACCCTTCGGACAGGCAAACGGTATAGAGATATTATAAGCATATAAATGCAAGAATGCATATTAATATCTGAATCTAACAAAAGATTCAATCACTTAAAAGGAGGAAATACAAAAACTAGAAAAGGGAAAAATCCAAAGACAAAGTCTGTTGCTTCGGAAAATAAAAGTATGGATTTTCTGTTTTGTACAGCAAATGTATCTAATTCACAAGCATGAAGAGATATCCATCTCATTTCTATCATTTTTGTTGCTGTAAGGCCAGACAAAAAATATTTTTTTTGTTGTCCAACGAGCTGTAAGCATTGTATAATGATGTAGACTATATCTGATAATCCTTTAACGTTGCTCACTTCTCACACTTCCCCTGCAGCAGAAAGTAGCCACTGAGGCAGCTCTCACACTTGTCCCCCACACTGTTGTTCTGGCAATTCACACACACAGCATTCTCTTCTGTTGGACCCTCAGACACCCTGTCCTGAATCTGATGGAGAGAAAAAATAGAGATGGGCACCAGAATCTTAACAAGGAATTATAATTAAGACATTAGCCAAGTTAGAAAAAAAAAATGATGTATGCTCACTTCGTCTATTTTCTTTTACTTATAACCAGAATGAGGCCCCAAAGATTTCAGACACTTACGCTGTTGGGGTCCAGAGGGTAGAGCCGTGGGTTTTCAAGGGCCTTCTTATGTTCATCCCGGGACAGACACACAGCACTGTTTCCCCTGCAAAACTCTCGACATGGACGACAAGTGCCGCCGCCCTTGGCAGAGCCAACGAACAGTGGCTTACACTTCTCACAGTGCTTACCCTAGAATTGGGGGAAGCAGAAATCAATACATAAAAATGAATCTGGAAAAAAACAAAGTTTACGGTTTTCGGATGTGTATTACTGTAAGCACTTACCATGGTGTTATTGTGGCACTCGAGACAAACGTCTGGTTTGTTAACACCAGCACAGTTGCTGTGTTTGTTGCAGCTGCACTGAGAGGAACAGTTGTCCCCCACGAAGCCAAAATGACACCGGCAAACTCCTGGGGACACACATGTCCCGTTCACACAGCCCTGTGAACACACTGGCTCACACTGACCAGAAACACTGAACAGGAGAAAAGCAAGAGGAATTGATTTGGGTAAACCAGTCCAGTTACGATGAAAAGCAATGCTGAATTTTAAAGAAAAATGTTTTTCTTCTATTCAGGACATAAATGTTTACTCCTGATCTAACCTGCTGAGAATGTAACCATGCTTGCAGGTGCAGTGGTATCCCTGGGGCAGATCGTGGCAATCCTGGGTGTTGTTGCAGTGGTGATGGCCGTTAGCACACTCGTCCTCCTCAGGACAATGGAGGAAAGACCAGCTGCTGTTTCTCAGGGGGCAAACACCCTCAGTCACCCCTGGGAGTCAATAATGAAGGAAGGCGAGTTGAATCTGGGGTTAGAAACAGTACGACACTCTACAACCCTCAGCTCCAAGCAAGATATTTCTCACCATCGAGTCCTCCCTGCAGACAACCTCCAGCCCCGTTGCCCCCACGAGCTGCACACCAGCCACACTGAGGCCTGCCAATGCACTGGGAGCACTGGGTGAGCTGGTAGCACTGGGGGGAGCAAGAGTCCCCCCCAGAGAGCAGTCGACCACACTGACCGGCCTCACATCGCAGGGGCACAAAAGACGGGCTCATGCACTGGAAGAAGGGGAGAGAGGTCAGTTGCCTATGAACATGTTTTTTTTATTTTTTTTTATTGACACACAGTACCACCCAGTAAAACTCCAGTAATGCAGCCGTACCTGCTGCAGTGCCATGCTCCATACACAGTGCTGCCACCCCCCATCAGAGCCTCTTGATCCCAGACAGAGGCTGCAGTTATGGAGACTGTGGCAAGGTGGAGGGCAAGGCAAAGGGGGTGAAGACTCCACCTGCATGGGTGAGACGTTGAGAAGGGCGTAGCTGAAACATGTCCAGTCATAGGTGGGGCTCACACTCAGGATGCGCCTCGTCTCGCCTGGAGAAATCACAACACAGTCATATGTTTTTACTGGAACACTTCACGAGAGTGCTCTAAATCTGGGTTTCAAGAACTCAGCAGAAAAGTTAAGAAAATTCACAATTTCGTCCCGGCTCTTCAACACCACTAACCGCACCTGTGCGTTTGAATTGGCGAGTCCACATGCACTTTCCAGAAGCAGTACACTTGGGGCAGTCGGAGGCCTCACAGCTGGTCTCAGTGCAGTTGCTGGACAGGAAGATCTCTCTCTGGTTGATCCGGCAATCGTGTTCAGACGTACAGCTAACAGAGCTGCTGATACAGGCCCCCTCTGGGCAGTTTGTGCACCATTTACACTGTAGAGCAGGCTAGGAATTTTAATAAAGAACTGATGTCAGTTGTCACCGTCTCTCTTTGAGCTAGTGATAGTGGTTGAATATGTGTGTTGTACGTTACCTGTGCTGGACTAGAGAACGTCTTGGGGTGTCGGGCCAGGCATTCACTGCAGGTCTTCAGTCTTCGACACTGGTCTGGCTGACGAGGGGTTGGGGAACAGGGAGACTGGCCAGTGAAACAGCCCATTCTGATGGAGAGAGAGGAAGTGATGCAATATCTTAGTAGTGGCTAGAGTGCCAAAATCATTTACTGATTTGCCTCAAAGCCAAAAATGTTACCTCTCAGCAGTATCAGAAGAAGCACAGCTTCCCCTACACCAGACGCAGCTGCCAGTGGTGGTGTTGCAAGCCTCTGGCGTTGGCAGTAGTCCACAGGGGTCAGAGGGCACAGTTAGGGTCAGCAGTCTGCCCAGCGTGACACCATTGAAGCCGCCTGACAAAAAGAGGCAGCCTCCCGAGCTTGTCATGGCGAGAGCCACTGAGCGATTTACTGGATCTCCTACAGCTGAGGCTGAGAAAAAGCGACGAAATGTGATTAGGTAATGGTATAACAATTTAGGTTTTGACCATTACAGAAGCTGCATGGCGACAGTGAGATGGTCACCTGGTTGTATCCAGGTGTTACAGTTGATCTGATACAGAGACACAGAGTTACTGTATTCCTCTGCTTCTGTCCTCCCACCGACAATGACCATGGTGTCTTTGATCAGAGCTGCAGCGTGGAAGAAACGGGACAGGGGCTGCGCACAGCAAGAAAAGCGAAGTTATATTTACGCACTGGACAGAGAGAGGTTAACTGCTCGGCTCGTCTAAATGACTGACCTGTAACGGGTGACAGAGATGAGGTCAGGCTCTTACCTTATTTCCCTGTGAGGGGACCAGCAGAGACCAGGTGAGGTTCGGGTAGTACAGACTGTAGAGTTCGCCTGAGGGCTCCACTGTCTCCACGTGAAAGCGGTAGCCTCCAAAGACATAGATGGTGTCAGTCTGCTCATGATAGACTGCTGAGTGGCCATATAAACCTGATTGAGAAGCAAAAAGAAAAAGACTTTGCTAAGTCTATACAAAAAAATCTTGTTGTTTTTTCAAAACGTGACCCTGAATTTCTTAGTGAGGTAGACTAAAGAATGAAGTATTTTTGTACTTGTGGTGTATCCCTATATGAATTATTCTTTTTATTTAAAATCTATGTTACAACCCTTTAAAAAAGCAGAAAGTCTCAAAAACCTGTCGGTGGTGTGCCAGTGTGTGGGGCGATGGACCAGTTCCCAGAGTGAGGACTGAACTCTAACAGATGGTGGTTGAAGCCGTTCTCTGGAGAGTAACCTCCAATCAAAAGCACAGAGGCATCTCGGCGTACGGTCAGCGTGTGGCCTGCAACCGGGGGCAGCACTGAGCTCTGTCAAAGGTAGAAAAAAAAAAAAATTGTTAGAGGTAAAAAAAAAAAAAAAAAGACATGGTATTTTTCAGAAATTTTGTATTTCTAGGTGATATTCTAACCTTGTGTTCTCTCCAGACTAAACTGCTGAGATTGAGACTCCAGGTATCCATGGCAACACCATTTGGAGTGACACCACCCACCACCAACATGACGCTGTGGCCGGTTCCGTGGCTTCCAGAGGGAAACTCGTGACTGGTCAGCATTGCAGAGGCGTGGTGATAGCGAGGGCTGGGAGTCGAGCCTTCTTCCACAGAGCTCGTCAGCATCTGGGTCCAACGGTGCTCCAACACAGAATATCTAAATGCACAAAAAGTGTTATTATACACGTAAAGAAAGTACATGCGCTTTACAGATACAGTATAATAACACTTTTTCATGAGATTACTGAGAACAGTCTCCGCTTTCATGTTCCTACCTGTAGACATTTCCCAGAATGCCTTCTGACAGAGAGAGTCCTCCATACATCCAAAGGTTGCCCTGTGGTCCGGACATCAGAGAGTGGCCCATCCTGTGGAGGAACCTGTGGGCCTGGTTCTGTGAAACAATGGTGCACATGAATGAGTTTGTGTGTAAAATGTGTTAATTTAAGGTTTGTCATGTTTTGCCCGTACCACTGTCAGCTGTGTGTCCAGCAGTGTTTCCCAAACCAGGCTGTTGGAGTCACGAGGAACGGAGCAATCTGAGCCAGCCCAGCTGTCTGAGCACACACACACTCCAAGAGACTGTGACAGACAAAATATGATTGTTAGCAATGCAGGAAAGTGTGTTCATTTTCTCATCCCAAATTTCTTGCATAACTGAGAATTTACATTGGCATAAAAAGACACATCATTGCTCAAAATATTATTATATTTTGAGCAAAGCTGTATTTTTATTTTACAGCTTAATGATATTATACACAACACAATACATTAAATCATATTGTATGCATATAAATGGCATACAGTTTTATGGTACTCTAATACTTATGGTACTCTAATAATTTATATACAATTTCCACATTTTATACATTCACAAACACAGAAATAAATTATCTGTAACAAGTCTTACTAAATTACAAGCTCCTTTTCCTTCTGCTATCCCACAATCCTGAGGACAAATGGGTCGGTCGCAGTGGGGGCCCCCATATCCCTGAGGGCACTGGCAGAGCCCACTTTGGCACTGGGCTCCACCTGGACACACGAGTGACCCCTCCTCACCCTCGTCGGAGCTCTGTTGACACCGCCGCACCCAAAAAGATGCATTGAAGCCTTGAGGTTTGTTTGAAGAGACGTTAGCCTCAAAGTAGACAGAGATTACACCTGGTGGTCAAAGAGAAAGTACAATATTGTTAAAGGGACTGAACACTTTTAATGTTTACATTAGTTACGGGGAATATCTAGATCAGGGTTACACTTTGAAAAGTGTTGTTATTAGTTAATAACTAAGTTAAGTTAGTGCCATAAGTTCAAGTTTGAATGATACCTGAGGTGGCCTGCACTGTGATAGGCTGAGTCCTTGTAGTGCCACAAAATGCTCCAATTAGGTTGTGATCTGAATGTACAACTCCATTGGCCAGAAAACGAGGAAGGCCATCAAACACATAGACAAATGAGTTCTGCAAAATAAAGTACAGCAAAGGAATGTAAAAGAAGCGTTGACAATTCTTGATGCTGCAGCACAGCTGTCAATTTGCTTGTACTCACTTTACAGTTTGTGTGGGAGTCTGGGTGTAGCGTGAGGGCTACAGGGGGACACAGCTGCCGCGGCATACAAGGTGCCAGGTTCTCTGTCACAGACAGGACCCACAGGCAATGAGAAAGTCCTCCTTTCCCTTCTGTGCCACTGCGCCATCCCAGAGATGAGGAGAGAGGCATGGTGGATGATGAGGTGGAGGAGAGCAGTACTGACCGGCCCTGGCACTGGCGGTAGCACGTGCCGTTGTTCCTATTGGACAGAGACAGTCATGATAAAAAAAACATGGACATACAAAAGATATTTCCGCTGTTTCTGCTTGATCATCAGTATTATACTATAACCTCCGCTCCTTGGTTTCAAATTGTTTTCAATGAGTGTAGATACAAAAGATCTCATTACCTGGGGTCTCCGTAGTAGCCCGGCAGGCAGGACTCGCAGTGTGGCCCCTGAGTGTTGTGGGTGCAGTAGCATTGGCCCGTCTGGTTGTGACAGTAGCCTTGAAGAGGGTCGCCATGGCCATTACACTCGCAAGGAACACAGCCACTGCCACTAGCCAGGGCTGAACCGAAGCTACCTGGACGGCAGTGCTCACAGTGAGGCCCTGTGGTCCAATCTGAGAGCCAGAGGAAGGATGTCAAAAGAGGACATTTCAACCAGCACATAACCAATGGAGTTTCACTTTTACGAAGTATGATTGTCCCAACAGAACAGTAGAGGACAGCTTTTCTGTCCTGCCTCAACATTACTCAAAAAAGCAAAAACTGACTAAATACAACAGAAATCCTTCAATTAATGACTCACCCTGACATTCGTCACAGATCCCCGGAGCAGTAATGCAGGTGGAGTGGAAGTTGCAGCCACAGCCCACATCACATTCAACACCACTCAGCACAAGAGTGGCAGGGTCAGACGTCCAGCCCAGGGAACACTCGCACTCAAACCGCGGGCTCCCGCTACACTGACCCTCCCGACATTCATTGTAGCACCTGAAGACGAGGAAAAGTTTTGGGGGAAGGACATAATAAAAGCAATCCTGATAAATAAATGGTGTAGGTGCAGCATAATTTTGTGTAAAGACAGTGAAAGCATGATCCAAAAGAGGAACGCATTTAAGACTCTTACGTCTGGTTACAGTGCAATGTGCCATCCCCCGTGTAACCTCTCTCACAGTGGCACTCATAGGAGGTGGGAGTGTTGATGCACGTGGCGAAGGGGTGACAGTTGTGGAGACCCAGCCTGCATTCCTCGACATCTGGGCAGGTGGGGTAGGACCAGATCGCATCTTGCTCTTCGCCGTCCAAGTGCTCCAGCTCCAGCTCCATCTCCAACGGTCGAGGCGGTGCTGAGGTCTGGGGCTCAGGGCTGAAAGAGCAAGACGAGGAGATTTAAGGGTTGGACAGGTATATCTTTTCCATCAGTCCAGTTTTTTATTGCTTTATGAAGTTTAGTGGTAGCAGGGCTCCAGAGTAACCTGTTTCACCACCATCCTGGAACTGTCCTGAGGTGAATCTAAACTGTCACAAAATAAAAATGTTGTTTCTTCACTTTGTTATTACCATTAGTAATTGTAAAACATTTTCATGGTGAACTGTGTCTGTGTTATACAATGTCATATGCCCACTACTGTAGGGCTGAGCAGATTGCTTCATCAAAAGTTGCGTGTTCAAATTGCACCAAATTGAACTGCAGAATTACAACTGCCAAGTGTGAAGTCGATAGGAGTAATGGTTCTAGAGATATGTGAAACACACACACACACACACACACCTGCAGAAGCACACACTATTGCTTTATAGTTAGACCAGTATAATAAGAGATAACATACTTGGCAGCCCGAGCTTCCGCCACAGCCACACTGCAGTTATACACCGACGGATCGTCCATTCCTGCCCAGTCTCCCCTCAAACATCTGAAAAGATGAACAGAAAACTCAGAATAAATACAAGAAAATAACAATAAAACAATGACTTTTAAACTGTCGGCAATTTGATAATAAAAAAATGGAATTTATGTCACTTAAATCAGTTGCGATTACTCTGGACAGTCTATTGATATATTGTTATACGTTTGCCATACTTACTTTCCAATAGTGGGATTGTTGTAGTCACCACACCAGCCACACTGGAATATACGCAGACAGTCTGTGCATGTGTTTAAAGCTGAACATTGCTTACACTGGGGAACCGAATGAACGCTGACGGGTAGAAAAAAAGAATGAGGGTATTAGATGGTAGATCTAAGGTCAATTTTCATTCACTAGCTGACAAAATATGCCAAATTGCTTGCACGGATCTTCCCATTTTGCAAATTTGTTTGATTAGCTTGTTTTTTTTATTCGAACAGCAAATAATTATTATGTGAATCAACTCTCAGCTGAAAATTCAATGAAAAGATTTTTTTTAATGTCCTCATTTTACCTGTCATACCAGTCTCTGCACTCTCCATAGGGGTATTTTGTGAGGTAGGCGGCAAAATAGAAGCAGGCCTGGGCTGACTCACACCATGCACACTGGCTGGAGTTAGAGAGGCACTCACCACACGTCTTTCTCCTTTGCAAGACAAAGATTTGACCAGGGAGGAGGGGAAATAAGGGTGAGCTGCAGGTTATTGTGGAAACTATGTAGGATCTTAAATCACCACTGTTAAAAATAAGGTTTTTGCAACTCACTGGTTGCAGACTCTAGGACACCCCGTAGGGTCACGTATGGATCCATCCAGTCTTCCCCGTCGACTGCACTGGTAGTCGCCTTTCTTGCTGGAGTTTATCTGCCACTCGCAATAAGGGTCCTGTAGACCCAATACCAAAGTTAAATTTGCATGAGTCAGGAATATTGTAGCAGCAAATTAAGCCAAACAATTTCAGCAGCATAGTGACACTGTGTGAAAACCTTTTGAGCCTTTATCTGGTTATACCTGAGTACAAGCAGAGCAGTCTCTGTACTCTTCACACAAGGTGCACTGCTGAGGTGCCAACAGCAGATGGCGCTGATCCTCTTCCTTTCCTTCACCCTTCTCTCTCTCGGGGCAGGGTTCAACGTCTGGGCCGTCCCGAAGCAGGCAACGGGACAACGATGGGCACCAGCCGCAGGACTGGTCAGACAGACATGCCAGACAGGACATGTACCCTGAGCAGGAACCTGAGCGGTAGGGCTCCAAAAACAGGAAGGAGATTTCCTAGAGGGAGAGAGCAAGTTATGAGGAAAAGCGCATATGAGGTTAAAAGTTCAGATTTTGTTTCAAAACTAAAGGAATCTCATTGTGCAGAAAAATAATAGAAATGTAAATGTGCCAAAAGCAGCAAACATTAATGTTTGTTTTATTTATTTTGATTAGTAATCATATTTGCTGTTGTCGAAGAGCACAAGTTTAACTGAGCCAGTACTCACACTCCCTCCTGGCAAAGTTCTGTTCCAGATCAGAGCCATCTCGCTGGTTTGTCCCGAACCAGAGTTGTTAAGGTAGCCCTCAGCCTGGACAAGGTAATGGTTGCCTCTGGTCAGGTTAGAGAACAGTCTACTGCCATCTGTGCGAGCCAGCAGCTTCAACTCCTTCTCCTGTTGGGCTGCCCAACGACCCACCACTTCCTGCTCCGATTGGGAAATAGGAAGAAAGAAACATTGGAGGAGATTTAAGTAAGAATGGCAATAATTAATTGTGGCTAATTTAAGGAATATTCATAATTTTATCTAAAATACAGTTTATATCTGTTGAACAGCCGCATCAAAATGAAATGAGCATTATGCAATTACAACAATGTAGTATTTCATAGTACAGTAATGAATCTAAATGAGAAATAAATTTATTTTCTCAATCTATGACATCTCCAAAATCCATTATAATAACAAAGGTTTTTTTCATTTTTGGGTAAAATTGTCAAATAAGGAATAGATTTAATATTAAAATTATAGCAACACAGATCCAATCTAGGATACAACAGAGAGTTGATTTGGCCATCACTGATCACTCCTGCGAGGATTCCCCCTGCCTAACAATGGAAATGCTTTGTTTAGAAAAATTAATCCTATCTGTAGTTTTTGATGGGATTTGTTTTAAAAAAATTCATTCATTAAAAAGTATAATTTTAAGTGTTGTTCTCTTGTTCTCACCAGTTGGCTGGAATTGGGCCCTGATGCCATTCGAGCCTCAAAATGGAGCCTCTGGATGCGAGCCCACATGGAGACAGTCTCGGTGGGAGGGGGTGAAGGTGGGGGAGCCCCCCACAACGGGTGGACGAAGCCCCTAAACTGTAGGGCTACATCCATTTCTGTGGTGGGGCTAAGGATGATGTTGGTGCTGCGGAGGATGGAAACCTGGCGAAGGGATGAGGAGGATGAAGGACAGAGGAGGATGGATGGAAGTGGAAATACATCAACAGAAGCACTATTCTCTACAAACTGCTCCACAAGTTTGACAAACTACTTAAAAGGGGAATCTTCTCTATGAGCGCATTGCAAAACAACCAGAGACAGAAAAAAAGAGGAGTGAGCACTTGAGTCAAGAGGTTCAAAAAAAGCCAAGAGTACAAAGGAGAAATGAACAGTAAAACAATCAAAATTGCAATACAGATAACTGCAGTGGGGTCAAGGTGTCAAAGCAATTTTTGGAAGAAGGAAGGAGGGATAAGTATAAGCAGAGAGGGAAGTAGTTACAACCATAACTAATACAGTTTGCACTTGAGATTTGGACTCCATACCTTGTCAGGCTGGGAATCGTTGCGGGGGTGCTGGAAGGTGAGCAGGTGCAGTCCCGGGACATAGTTCTCGGTGCGACAGGAGTGGAGGGAGGTTAGGAAAAGGGTACGCTCCCCCCACCAGCCGTACGCCCCTGAGATCTGGTCCACACGGCACGCACTTCGCTCTGCGAGACCGAGAGGGAGAGGTCAGCACACAAAAAGAAAACAGATCTGACCTCCTAATAGCTCACAATGCAGCAGTTTCCTAAAGTGTACTACTGTGCTGAAACAGATGTGATCTGTGACTTTTGTGTGACGTGTGATCAAAAGGAGTAACGACACATGGCTGCACTGCGCCGAAAAATAGTATGCGATTGGACAGCCAAGTCAAATGATCATCTGAGCAGCCTGTCCAATCTCAGCTGGCTGCAGTTGAGTCACTGTGCTCCATCTGTGAAACACGCCCAACATGAGTCTAGTCCCTCCCATGTCAACTCCCAACATCATCTTTTTTTCTTCTTCTCCATAGCGGGTTAGCCCTTCTCTTGTGCCCTCCTTCCTCCCTCCCTGCATCTCACCTGACACTGGTAGGCAGGATTCATTCTGAACACACCAGCCAAATTCACCAGGGGCACGGGCCAGAGAGGCTGGAGTGCCACTGAACACTAGACAGGACTGGCAATCAGACAGGAAGCGCGCCAGGCCCAGGCAACCAGTACTGCCACACTGTGAACAATAAACGGGGGTTATAAATTTTAGTGGTAATCCTGACACATTCATACAGATGCATCAAAGTGGAAAATCATGTTTTGGGTGTTTGAATGGATATACGATTTACTAACCATCTGAATTTATCAGTTATAGAATGAAAGGATTTGACAGAGGTGTAAGTTGCATGGTTGTGTTGGTGGAAGTGTTACCTGATTCGTGGGTTGGTACTCTCGACAACGGCCTTCACACCAGCTGCACTCTGGGTTCTTGAGGCACATACTTTCATCTAGGGCCTCGGCACAAACGGCGTCCTGGAAGAGCAACACACGTGTGAGCAACAATTTTGCTATTTAACATTTAATAAATGCCAGTCTTCCCAGTGACACGACTTCCTGTTTTCTTGTTTCATGACATTACGACACCTTCACCCACCCTGTCGCCTTGATCGCTACTGACGAACAGTGGCACTTTGTAAGCTACCAGGTCTCCACGGGCAACGCCACTGTAACCCCCAGCAACCAGCAGCACTCGTCCTTCCATCACAGCAGCAACATGCGAGTAACGCCCGCGCACAGCATCCCCACCTTTGAAAAAATAAACAACTGGTTATAAATGAAAATGGGGCCGTGTGTCTCAGTGTTTGAGAGTTGTGACACACAAAAAAAACTCACGAAGTGACCATCTCTCCCCAGAAGACACCCATTGGTGACAGCCCAGATGGTAAAAGAAGATCTCCTCATCGTAGCACTTCTCCTCTTGGTAGTGAATATGTACATTCCCCCCTGGAAGAGAAAGGCAGGCAGAGAAAATAAATATACACAGGGCTGCCCTGCATGCACTGTGTCTGCTCATTCTGTAGACGCTCACCGTAGACCACCATGTAGTTTCCAATGACAGTGGCTGAGTGGAACGCTCTCTCTCTGGGGCCTGTTGCTGGGAAACGGGAACGGAAGGATGTCCAAAACCGCCTGTCCACGTGGAAAACGTCGGTGTTGTTCACCCTCACACTAAACCTAAAAAAAAAATTAGCAAAGATACTTTAAGCATCTAATAATATTCTTTCATTCAGGAATTACTCTCCCAAATGCTTGGCTGAATACTTGGTGGTTATTTACTGATTCTGAAATCATATGTGATGACAGTCCTCATTTTCTGTTTACCTTGCAGTGGTAGGCCGGTGGCCTCCGTAGACCAGCAATGTCCTGGAGGGGCTGTGGAACACCATGGAGTGGCCAGCAGTGGCCGGGGGTTTCCCACCAGTGGGCTGAACGGCCTCCCACCGTCCAGAGCCACGCAGGCCGAACCGATACAAAGAAGAGGAAAACATATCCTCCTCAGTGCGACCTGGGAAATATGTTTAGGTACGATATAAATGTAGGTCAATCCAAAAAATTTAGGTGACTACATAATTGTAACAATGGGATTGTTTAGTATACTGTTGTCACACAGACAGTGGTCCGTGAAACCCACCTCCAAAAACATAGAGATAATCGTCTACTACAGCTGCTGCATGATTTGCAAGTTTAGGAGCCCCTCGTGTATTTAAAAAGCCAAGCTGTTGCCAGTCATCGTGAAGTGGCCGGTACATCCAGACATCACTGGCCAGGGAGCCGTTGGCTAGCTCTCCTCCAAAGATAACCATGTTACTCATCCATTCTACTGCTGTGTGGGAATGACGAGCCACCTGACAACACAGGAGAGCCAGGAAAGAAAGGAAGGATATGCACATGAAAAAATAATAAATGGGGGCACGTACATTTATTCTTATGTTTGTATATGTGCAAATATAACAGTGGCAGAATCTTACTCTGCAAGACCTGTGTATTTCAGCTTACGTCCATGGCAGACATTGTATTAAAACATTTTTTTGAATACATCTTTACTTGCCATGACTAATTTCCTTTCCTTTCATACTTCTTCATGTACTGATGTTTAAAGGAATGCAGTTACTGCAGAAGCCTGGAGTCATGACCAGATCAGGTGCATGGAAACACAGTCAATGAAATGCAAGAGCAGGGAGTGTGTGTGAAAACTTTGTGTCCACAGACCACTTACAGGAGAGTGTCCATAAGACCTGCTTTCCCATTGGTTGGATGTGAAATTGTATTTGATCAGGTCACCAAAAGCTCTGTTCAGATCAAACCCTGCAGGAAAAGTAAGTAAGTTTTAAATATACACTAATACCGTTAATATACTATAATATTATTACAAAAACACTATTAGATACTAGAGAACAGCGTTAAAGAGTTCAAGTTGGTTAAACCTTGTGATAAACAGAAGGGTGGAGGGTGGGTTTTATTGTTAAATACTCGCAGTTTACAGCCATTTACCATTATTAAAACAAGATCAGACGAAATAAGAAGTGTGTCAATCTCACCTCCAAACAAGTACATGGCCCCAGTAGAGGATAGGTACACGCCAGCGGAACCTGTCCTGGGAGGCGTGTAGGGGTTTTCTTCACTTACACGCCACCACTGCCCCACCCCGTTGTCATCATGGAGACCAAGCTGGCAGCTATGACCCAGGAAGCCTGCGTTACACAGACAGCGCTCTCCTCTCTGAGATAAAACATGGAGAATTAGAACAGTTAAAGACCAGTAATCAGTCAAACAATGTTAATTTAAATCTCCCTATTCCCTACTCTTACCTTGTCACACTGGCCATTCACAAGACAGTCCTTTGAGCAGAGAGGGGTTGTGCAATCTGCTCCTCCCCAATCCTGATGACACTGGCACTTCGATGTAGACGAATCACAGCGGCCATGACCACCACAGGCTCCAGGGCACAAAGAGAAGGTGTAGGTTGCGTTGAAGCCCAGGAGGTTGTAATTAGCATCACTGAAGAGATGAAGCAGCATCTGGAAGTAAAACATTAAATAACAGACACTGTGTTAAATGATTTGCCTTAATTAGAATGATTCAGCATCTCATTGGATGTGTCTTGATTGGTTACCTTGCCAGACTTGGCTTCGATGGGTTGAGGCAGAGTGTTGCCACTCAGACTGGCTAAGAGAGGGCTCTGGTAGGAGTCACCATCATACACAAAAAGGTAATCATAGGTACACTCTGTGTCCATGAAGGTGAAATTCAAGACAATGCGGTGACTGTCGCTGGGAGCTGCAGGATATAAAACAGGTCGTAAATATCAGTGTCATTAGTTAGCAACGTTATCTTCTGCTAAAAAAAAAGAGACTATCTGTATGTTGCAAACAACCTAAGACGATATCTTATCCAAGTACCAACTACCTTTGATAAGCCACTCGCAGTTCCCATTGACAGAGTAGTTTCCTGGGCCATCTGTAACATAGCCTGGTGGACCCCTCAACACCTGCCGGTGGCCCTTGCAGTCCCCTGCCTGGCACACAGGCGACTGAGCCAACAGCAGAAACGCCAGGATGACGGAGACAGGGTGGGGGGAGGCCATCACTGGCACCGCCTGCAGGATGGGAGGCAAAATGTGTGAGAGAGAGAGAATATCTCGGTGAGGGTTCTAGTAGACGCATCTGCGCCAGAAAACATGCAGCAAATAAAATGTCAGTTGGATCTACTGCACGAGACAAAGGGGCAATGCCTGCCGAATATGGATGAGTGTTTCTAAAGAGAACATAGAGAAATGTCACCTTGGTTTCACACAAACAAACTTCGCCCGTTTACACCGTTCTCTCATAGCCGATCATATCACAACATTCCAGATTACACCTTCAGTAAATATCACTGCCATTCACACAACAGCGTTGTGCAAGTGTGGCCAAATAACAATGCTGTAAGAACATGAGGAGACTCGGAGGCAAATCTGATCCTGGTGGAGCTAACAACAGTTAGCCCCAGTGCACAGTAGCATTAGCTCAGCGCATCAGTCGCACAAACCTAACGGTGGCGTGAAACTGGGGGTTTCACACTCTGGGTCATGACGTATAATACAAATAACACGACACGCCGACACAACGTTTACCAATTCCCAACCCGGTAACGGATAAACCAACTGGTTTCAACAACATGGCGTCGTCCGCAGGCTATCATAACAAAGCTAACGTCAGAAGGTCTGCTAAGCTAGCTCAGCCGAATGCCGTTACCAGCCCAGGGCCGCTAGTCGGTTAGTTTGCAGATTTGCATCGCCGCACTCACCAGTTCCCGTCTCTTTGGCCCCATGGCAATTTACATCTTCGGCGACTCCCGTGGGGATGGCTACCACACGAGCCAACGTATCGTCAGCGAGTGCCCAAGACTGAAAGGCTAAAGCGTTAGCTGGTAGCGAGCGCCTCGGGCGAAGCGTAGCGGACGGTGCTCTCTCTGCTAGCTTGTCCGCTAACGGTAGCGGCGGCTCGACCGAAATCCAGATGCGCAGTCGGCGGTGGCAGAGACTCGACTGGGGGGTGAAGTCACTCTTGACAGTGATTCATAATTTTTTTTTATGCGTTTACGAAATTGTGTTTAGTTAGTTTTCCATTGTCGAAATAGGAAACGCTGCAGGCTAATAACGAGGCCACTTGACGCGAGTCCTGTTCACGGCTCGCGAGCAGTAACCGGCGGTTGCCAACACAAAAAGACAGGGGCATGCCCCACCACTGCCCCCCAGCGGAGACGGGGAAACTACACCGACACATCTGGACGTGGGCCGCAAAGAATTAATAAGGGACCAATTATAAGAAATGCAAAAGGAAAAAAAAATACAACTTGAGTAACTGATCAAATATACAGTAATTTGCCATCATTTCATTTAACCTTTCCCCATGTGCACCAAATGCTGCATTCCCTTTGCTTAAATGTATAGCAGAAGAGTTTTATTTGGGTCTAATTTATTGAAACAGATCAAATTTGTTTGTATCACATTTTATTGAACAATTGTTCACACGGAGACAGAATGTTCTTTTTTTTGCATGTACAGATTCAGAGCAGTCATAGTCTATAGAGTTTCCAGGAGATAATCACCAAAAAATAGCAAAACAAGCACATATTCCCAGACAACCCATTATTGTATGCTAATGTCCCAAGACTTTTTCCACCCAGACCAACCTATTTCTGGTCTGTTTACTGTACTACAGTATGAATATATTAGATGTATGAACACATTATCTCAATAAATAAAAAATATGATTGAGAGAGGGATACCGGGGCAAGTGTCTGTGACCTCCCTCAGTGCAGTGGATAGTTTGCTAAATCAAGTGAATGTTAAATCACATTTTACATCTTTACTGATTCTTTTCCACAATTTTATTATGGTTCTTCACTTCTCACTGGCTGATTGTAATCTTGTATTTGATGTTCTTTTCATTTGTAATTCATCCATGTGTTGCCGGGGTTATCATGCTAAAAAAGCTTTTTCTTTCAATATCTTCTTTTCAGTTCTACAGGTTTAGGCACATGGGCGTCGAAAAGCCCAAAAAAAAGTGTGTGTGTCCTCCCTGAGAATTTTTTTACTCGAGTAGATGCCATTTCCTGTATTCTGGTGCGTTTTAATCAGGTATAACAGAGGCCAGCCAGTCGAATGCTGTGCAGTGAGTATAGAGATCAATCCCCGTCACTGTATCTCAGGCTCAGGCATTTAGCTCTTTTGATAACGCATTCATCTTTCATGCCAGAGGTCGTGCGTTAGACTCACCCTCGTTAGATGAGAAATTGCTTTGATAGCCCAAAAACAATTACCACATACCTGGCAAGGTTTCCCAAAAATTAACACAACAGCATCTAATATTTACATGATGCCTTTAAAAGCAACAGGCGAACAAATTTTGAACATTCATCAACGTAGTGACAGTATGTGGGCACGGCCAGACACCTGAGCACCTGAGCAGCATATGTGCATACGGTGCTCTGTGCAGTCTGCTGCTGCCTCAGTGGGAGAGCGGCCTGTGTGACTCTGTGCAGCCGGTGGAAAAAACGTGGTATGGAGTTTAATTTAATTTGACTGATGGCGCTCTGGAAGTACCACAGAGTGAATAGACAAATGCCCTGAATTAGAGATGGTAAAAGTGGGTGGGTCCAATATTATTGCTCTTAAAAAGTGTGTGGGTCTTTTCCCACCCACGTACAATGGGTCCGACGCCCATGTTTAGGCGAAAACATCATCATGACGTGTGCACAGCCATTTTCCCTTGAACCAGAATCATAGGTTCACTGGTGAGCCCAGGGCCAAATAAAGGAAATATCTTCTCACTAAAATTGTGTGTAAAACTGATCAGATGCTTTTCTGTTTCCCCATCCCAAAAGGACACCTCGCCCTTATCTATGTTTAGCCTGACGCGAATCCTCCTGGGACCTGGCTGCACCTGCAGCTGCGTACGCTCAGGTGTTTGGGCAGTGTACACCCCTTTGCTGAGACCTATGGACCACACACCGCGGCTTGTAGAGACTGTAAACCTCTTTTTGCGGGCCACCGACTCTTTGCATACTCCCACAATCCACTTAGGGCTGTCACCAACAATGACATCCCATCTATGTTTCCCAGAGGTGTAGCCCTCAGCGCCCAGGACAAAGACACAGGGATTGAAGCGCTCCGGGTTTTCAGCGACGGTCAGCAGCTCAGAGCTTTCCTTCACACTGGTCAGGTCAGCATCCACGGACAGCCATGGAGAGGCCGTGTTCGGGTTCAGCACCACCGGATCTGCACGCACAGGAAGAGAAGAATTTCATATAACTTTCTTAAAAGATTTGTTGAATACACTGCCTTTCTTTAAATCACATAAAATGTTTTCAGACTAACTAAAATTCTAATGGACACCAGCAGGTCAATCAGAAAAACGTAATTTCCAGCTCTGCTATCGTCCTTACAACCACTCACCATTCCCACCCCCACCCCCACCCCCCAACAGATTTACTCACAATATTTGACATGGTCTTGCATTTTCTTCCAGATTTTGAAGCCCAAAGTACCAACGTGCTTGCCCATGTCCAAAAGAGAGTCATTGGGGATGCAAGGGTCTTCTCCAGTCCACTGGGCTCTGGAGCAGAGATGACAATAATGTGAAGTTAACATGAGACCTTTACTGAAAATCACTCTACTTTGTACGGATATTTCGATTTGGAGATTTTATAATACACAGTATCTGTGATTTGGGCAGTGTTGTTTTGCAATTACTTACTTTCTTTTTAAATTCTTGAAATTCTAAAACATAAACAAAGAGTGACTGGGATTAGTTTAATTGCCGTAAAACACATGACAGACACAAACAAGAGTCTTTTAACTGTGGAGTCAAGCCTTCAATTACCTGCAGGAGGGTAAGATCCTCGTTGCCCATTTCAATCTTCAGACTGTCGATGAGCCTATTGAGCTTGACAACGTCCTTGTCTGTGTTGGCAATCAGCTCCTCTATGGCACCAATCTTCTGCTCCTCCTCTGTAACCAGGGCTTGTAGACGCAGAGCTTCTTCCGTGACGAGCGCTTCGTGGAGCCTCTCAAACTCTGCCTTGATCTGCTTCTCGGCCTGAACAGCTTGATACTGTATTAACAGAGAAGTTGTACATAAATACAGTGGTGTGAAAAAGTGTTTGTCCCCTTCCTGATTTCTTATTTTTTTCATGTTTGTCACACCTAAATGTTTCAGATCATCAAACAAATTTAAATATAAGACAAAGATAACACAGGTAAACACAAAATGAAGTTTTTAAATGAAGTTTTTTATTAATAAGGGGAAGAAAAATCCAAACCTACATGGCCCTGTTAAAAAAGTGTTTGCCCCCTAAACCTAATAACTGGTTGGGCCACCCTTAGCAGCAACAACTGCAATCAAGCGTTTGCGATAACTTGAGTCTTTTAAAGCGCTGTGGAGGAATTTTGGCCCACTCATCTTTGCAGAATTGTTGTAATTCAGCCACATTGGAGGGTTTTTGAGCATGAACCGCCTTTTTAAGGTCATGCCACAGCATCTCAATAGGATTCAGGTCAGGACTTTGACTAGGCCACTCCAAAGTCTTCATTCTGTTTTTCTTCAGCCATTCAGAGGTGAACTTGCTGGTGTGTTCTGGATCATTGTCCTGCTGCAGAACCCAAGTTCGCTTCAGCTTGAGGTCACGAACAGATGGCCGGACATTCTCCTTCAGGAGTTTTTGGTAGACAGCAGAATTCATGGTTCCATTTATCACAGCAAGTCTTCCAGGTCCTGAAGCAGCAAAAGAGCCCCAGACCATCACACTACCACCACGATATTTTTCTGTTGGTATGATCTTCTTTTTCTGAAATGCGGTGTTACTTACGCCAGATGTAATGGGACACACACCTTCCAAAAAGTTCAACTTCTGTCTCGTCAGTCCACAGAGTATTTCCCCAAAAGTCTTGGGGATCATCAAGATGTTTTCTGGCAAAAATGAGACGAGCCTTAATGTTCTTTTTGCTCAGCAGTGGTTTTTGTCGTGGAACTCTGCCATGCAGGCCATTTTTGCCCAGTCTCTTTCTTATGGTGGAGTCATGAACACTGACCTTAACTGAGGCAAGTGAGGCCTGCAGTTCTTTGGATGTTGTTGTGGGGTCTTTTGTGACCTCTTGGATGAGTCGTCGCTGCGCTCTTGGGGTAATTGTGGTCGGCCGGCCACTCCTGGGAAGGTTCACCACTGTTCCATGTTTTCGCCATTTGTGGATAATGGCTCTCACTGTGGTTCGCTGGAGTCCCAAAGCTTTAGAAATGGCTTTATAACCTTTTCCAGACTGGGTGTGGCTAGAGAAATTGAACTCAGGTGTGATAAACCACAGTTAAGTTATGTCTTAACAGGGGGGGCGAACACTTTTTCACACAGGGACATGTCGATTTTTTCCCCCTTAATAATTAAAACATTCATTTAAAAACTCCATTTTGTGTTGACCTGTGTTATCTTTGTCTTATATTCAAATTTGTTTGATGATCTGAAACATTTAGGTGTGTCAAACATACATAAAAATAAGAAATCAGGAAGGGGTCAAACACTTTTTCACACCACTGTAATTCCCAGCAGTGTGCCGGCTCTCTAGTCTCTCCTTTGGATTTGTAGTGTGATCTTGGTGTCTTACAAAAAGAGTCAATGTTAGGGGCAAATGATTTTAAAGAACCCTGTGGGGAACTCTTTTGAACAGAGCAGCTGTAGTGAAGCTGAATAAAGTGTGGAACAAGCATCCTGGATAAAGACACTTTGGCGTCTGTGCCGGCAAAGGAGATGTAAACCTGAGGTGTCCGCTCTAAGGGCTGCTCATGTCTTCTCTCCCCCCAGGCCATAAGACCCCGGACTAGATAACTCCCTCAACACATTCTCTCACATAAAAAGTGCAAATACAATGACTTTATAAAACATTCAACACACACAAACAACACACAACCAATGTGCAATATTTAAGTTTTCAGCCTTTCACTGTTATTCCATATTTATTTAATCTCATGTCTTCGCACGAGAGACCTTATCTTGTAAACACACATTTTATTCTATTACTATGTCATATTATTGTTGTAGTTCTGTCTTACAATACTTACAAACTTTATTTTTGCCACTTAACTTTTTTTCTTCTTTTTTAAATTTTTTTTTCACACGATTGTACTTGTCTCACCTGTGTGACAACAAATAGCTTGAATCGTGTAACCTCAACACCACGAGACACGCGTCAAGACACTCTACCTTGATGTGTTCCACTGCGTTGCCGAGCTTGCGCGACATTTTCTTGTACGATTCCACTTTCTTTTCAAAAATGTCCACTCTTAAGCGGAGCTCCTTCTGCAGGGGGTGAAAGAGAAACACCATTGTGATAAGACGTTTTAGGCTTGTAACTGGTGTTGTGTCAAAATCAGTGTTCGCTAAACCTGTATCCACATTAGATTTTTTTTTTTGGGGGGGGGGGGGGGGGGGGGGTGCCAATAGGTGTGGGATTGCTCAGCCTTGGCGGAGGGCTGTGCTCTCAGGGTGCTCTTGTTGGTTAGTTAGTTAGTTAAGTTAGTTTGTTGGT